>NC_082661.1:105052617-105369890 GCF_025265405.1 Mesoplodon densirostris
TAAGAAGAGTGGATGCTGAGTGTCCTGAAGGGCGGTGCCGGCGATGTTCCTCAACCAGAGCCCGGCAGGCAGCTCACATCTTTGGGAAGCTCTTCCGCAAGCTGTGGTTTTCCCACATCGGAGAAGAAGCTTCCCATCCATCACCTGCCCCATGCCCCCTCCTCCAGGCAGTGGCCCCGCCAGCACCTGCCTACACCTCCCTCTTGCTCCAGCCTTGGAGCAATGAGGGCTGGGCTGAGTCACACCCATCGGGGGCACAAGAGAAGGGACAACAATTGTCTTGGGGGTCCTAGGGTCCCCTTGACTTACTGACAGATCCTATGACTCCTTCCCCAGAAAGACACAGCCCACAGACACCAGCATCCTCTGTGGTTCCAAGGGCCCAGGACCCTCCAACATGCAGGGACAGGCCCCTTGGGGTCCCTGGGCTCAGGGCCGAGACTTGCCATCCCCAGACCTGGGCAGAGCTGGTGCAGAGTGGTGCTTCCTGGGTGTCTGATGCAGACTGGGGTGCGGGGCCCCCCGCGCATTCTTCACGTCTCTGTCTACCCAGCCCAGCTGCCCTGCCCTCCAGGGCCAGGCAGGATCCCCGGGTAGGGAAGGACCTCCACTCTGAACCCGAATCCGAATCGCTGTGCCTTTCCCAGGAGCCAAAAAAACAGGCTGCCGGGCAGCTCCTGACCCATCTTCCCTGAGCAGGGCAGAGCCGTCATCCCTGCATCTAAATCTCCAGAGTCCACTTCCCCAAACCAGTTCTTCCCTCCCACTCAGTTTCCACGTGACAGAAGATAGGATAGGTTTTAGGGAATAAAAGCAGCCCAGTCCCTGGTGAATTTGCTGCGGTCTCTCCAAAGAGAGACGTACAGCCAGATTTCACCCCACGTCTTGGAAGTTTGTCAAGTTTGGGGGTTTAAAATAACCTCCTCAAATTAATAATTTCACATGATTAATACACGAAGTACACAGTCACATAGACAATCACATGAAATACTGCTGGAGAGCATCTTCCCCACAGCATCAGTGTCCTAGAAGCACGATTTTGAATTGCTCCATAGAATTCCAAGCTACGGAGGGTGCTGAATTTTTCTGAATTATTCCCCAGTGTTAGACATGCAGGTTGTTTCTCATTTTTTTCTACCAGTGATAAAGCTCTGATGGTCACATCTGTTGTATAGTTTTTATTAACCAGGATTCCAGGATTTCAGAATGTCAGCAACATTTTTTCACAATATTCAATATTCCTTAAAATGATGCTTGTAGGACTTCCCTGGTGGCACAGCGGTTGAGAGTCCGCCTGCCAATGCAGGGGACGTGGGTTCATGCCCCGGTCCGGGAAGATCCCACATGCCGCGGAGCGGCTGGGCCCGTGAGCCATGGCCGCTAAGCCTGCGTGTCCAGAGCCTGTGCTCTGCAACGGGAGAGGCCACGGTGGTGAGAGGCCCGCGTACGGCAAAAAAAAAAAAAAAAAAAAAAAAAAATGAAGCTTTTAATCTATGGTTACGTAGATTCCTATTCTGTGGGTGAACTTCTATGAGGCTGATACCCTGTTATGGGGCCATTTGTGAAGGGTGCCTGGTCCTCAGCAGAAGGAAGCAGCAGGAGAAGGACCTGCCCACGGGGGGCTCTCATCCCAGCCCCTTCCACCTAAGAGCCTGCCACCTGCATCCACTGCCACTACCCACTCCCTGACCCCAACCCCCAGGACAGCATTGGCCCCCACTCTTCCTGGGGGCTTTCCTGGGTTCAGACACCTGGTCAGATGCATCGCAAGAGGTGCCCCCAAGGCACCTGTGCTTCCTCCACCAGAGCACTGGGGACCCAGGTGGAGGTGGTCACCCTGCCTCTCCTCTTCACACCCCCACTGCGGCCACCAACCCCGAAACCTAGGCTCCAGTGTTCCTGTGTCCTCTGGGCCTGTCTCCCCCCTGGGGAGGCCAGGGGTTGGTCCTCCATCCTCCGGGTGTGCGGGGGGGCCACAGGGCACGTGACAGAAACATGGGGCATGGGAAGTCAGCTACGCAGTCCCAGCTGTCCCCCAGTGGTGTGGACATCAGACCGTTCCCATCATCCAGATCACACAGAACAGAAAAATCAATGAGCCCTTGGGCCCAATGGCCACAGTCTTATCAATCCCATGACCAATCACAGAGAGCTAAGCTGGCCACAGCCAAGCAGTGGGACCCCTCCCACAGCTCAACCTTAGCCCCTCATGTGGTTTTGTTTTTTGATTGATATAAGGTGTGTGTTATTTGTTTTTGTTTTGTTTTTCAGTTTGTGACTTCCACTTTTTTTATTGGAGTATAATTGCTTTACAATGTTGTGTTAGTTTCTGCTATCCAATGAAATGAATCAGCTATTTGTATACATATATCCCCTCCCTCTCGGACCTCCCTCCCCACCCCCATCCCACCCATCTAGATTGTCACAGAGCACCAAGCTGAGCTTTATCGCATGTTCCCACTAGCTGTCTATTTTACACACGGTAGTGTATATATGTCAATCCTAATCTCCCAGTTCGTCCCACCCTCCCCTTCCCCCCGTGTCCACACGTCCGTGCTCTACGTCTGCGTCTCTATTCCTGCCCTGCAGACAGGTCCACCTGTACCACTTTTCTAGATTCCACATATATGTGTTAATGTACCATATTTGTTTTTCTCTTTCTGGCTTACCTCACTCTGTATGACAGACTCTTGGCTTAGTAATCAATATTTTAAAACCAGGACACTTGCCCAACCATCCAAGTTTCTGCCTTCTCTTGAAAAGTCTGGAGCTCAGCCCCACTGGGCCTGCGGTCCACCTGGCAGGGTTGGCTGGGAAACAGCACGGGAGCCAAGGGTGAGGGGGTATGGGGGGGCAGCGATGTGGGAGGCTGTGCCGGGACCCAACGACCTGGGTCCCCTTCGCCACGGCCAGTCTGGCCACAGCACTGCTGTAGGTTCTGTCTGCCAACAACCTGTCAGAGGCCAACCCTGACCCTCAAACACAGCACCATCCCTGGGGCCCCATGGTGGTAGGGTGATTCCATGAGATCCTTCCAAAATGAGGGGTTGGGGAAAGATTATGATGAAGCTGCACCTGTAACTCTGCACCCTGCACCAGTGGATTCGAGGCCCTGTCCTCAGCCACCAACGTCCTCGTGGGGACAGACAAGTACTCAGGATGGGGGTGGGCTCCACAAACTCAATGCTTTTGCCAGTGCCGCTCTCCGTGGTCCTGGAGAAAGCCCTGTTCACTGCCACGGTTTCCCATTCGACCAAGGAACTCGATCTAATCTCTGAAAGAGATGCAGCTACGGGCTTATGTCCATAGATTTCACTAGTCCAACACACACACCATCGCCTGGACACGGCTGGCCTGACAGAAGAGCAGAAAGGCCGACTGCAGACTCACTCCCGGAACCATTAGTACACTGCCCTGAGGATGTGGCCTGTGTTTTAAACCAATGGCCAATAGCTGGTGTCATTTCCTGCAATTCCTCACACGCGATTGGAAACCAAGGTTTGGAGATGAGAGTGACCCTCTCGCTGTTACTCCAGATAACCCACTTAAAGAGCACTACTGTCTATGCCCAGGGCTTTGGGCTTGGTGGACCTGACAATTCCAATTTCCCGGGGAAGGACACTTCCTGCAGGGAGCACAGCATGGTTCCCTTAACCTGGAAGCTGACCTCTCCCTCTGGCCTCTCCTGCTGTAACATGAGGCCAGCAGACAGAGAAAGCATTCCCCTACTGCCTGGGGTGCCGTCCATGGTTATCAAGGAGATGCTGGTCCGGAGACCAAGGCAGCCAAGAGCACTCTGGCTGGAACCCAGGGAATTCACGGGGGTGCCTCTTAGGGCACCTCCACTCAGGAATAAAGGACAAAAGAAAACTCAGCACCCAGTGTAGACAGGTCTACAAAGACCACAGAACAGAGGCAATGGAGCATTGGTGACCCAGCTGGGCCAGCTGTGGTGCTGGCGGAGGGTGAGGGGAATGTGGACAGGTGCGGAAGGACCTTAGAGCAGCTGACACAGGCTCCTGGCCAGCCTCGGAGGGGAGGGCTGGAGCAGCTACAGGTGCCCCATGTAAAGTGATCATTTCCCTCTTTCCCTACACGTGCAAGATGTCACTGTCATGGTCAATGCCACGATTTAGTTCCAGTAGGAATGTGACTGAGGTGACAACATTACCAATAGGAATCCGTGCTCCGCTGTATCAGAGACGAGGGGTCCTTCCTCCGGACGAAGGGCAAGGATGGGCTTAGTGAGAACAGGGTGGACTGTGCTGATGATTGTTTTCTGCCTTAATCTGATGCCAGAAATTCAACTTTACAGACCGTAAGTGTCTTTTTAAAACATTCTGCAAGAAGGAAAGGGTAGCCCAAGAATTGCTTCATGGGCTGGGACAGCAAGCAAACAGTGTCAAACACAGAAGAACTCACCTAATGTAACACCCATAAGCTCTTCTTGTGGTTAAGAATATTCAAATAATTTCACAAAAATCTAGCCAGTCGAAAGAATACTCAAAGAAAAATCTGGAATAGAAGTGGTGAGAGTTATATTTTTTTAAATATAGAGCCAAATAATCAGAGCATTATAGTTACAGAACAAAATAATCTTGACAAAGTAAAAAAAATAATATGACTGACAAACATTAAAGTATGGTGAGTGGGAAGATGAGAGCAAATATAAAAATAGGAATTTCCTCCTCTTTCTTTTTTTTGTTTTTTTCCCTGGTACACGGGCCTCTCACTGTTGTGGCCTCTCCCGTTGTGGAGCACAGGCTCCGGACGCGCAGGCTCAACGGCCATGGCTCACGGGCCTAGCTGCTCCGCAGCATGTGGGATCTTCCCGGGCCGGGGCATGAACCCGTGTCCCCTGCATCGGCAGGAGGACTCTCAACCACTGCACCACCAGGGAAGCCCTTTTATAAGAAGGAGGTGATCTGTACTGTCTGAAATTTAAATATATAGTTAAAATGAAATGGCTCCAACTTCTTTAAGCTTTTGCTGAACTTTTTTTTCAAGTTTTTTCATTGTGCTAAAATACACACATAACATAACACTTACCATCTTAACCGTTTTAAACTGACAGTCAGTGGCATTAAATGCATTCACATTGTCATTCAGCCATCACCACCGTCATCTCCAGAGCTCCTCTTCTTGTAAAACTGAAACTCTATCCCCATGAAACACTAACTCCTCCCCGCCGCCGGCCCATGCTCCCGGCACCCACCATTACGTCTCTGTGATTTTTACTACTATAAATACCTCATATAAGTGGAATCACACAGTTTTGTCTTTTAGTGATTGAGTTACTTCACTGACAATAATGTCTTCGAGGTTCCTCCATATTGTATCATGTGTTAGAATGTCCTTCCTTTTTATGTCTGAATAATATTCCGCTGTCTGTATATATCACATTTTGGTTATCCATTTCTTGGTCGATGGACTCAGATTGCTTCCACATTTTAGTTACTGTGAATAATGCTGTTATGCACATGAGTGCACAAATATCTCTTCGAGATTCTGCTTTTAATTCTTTTGAGTGTATACGCAGAAGTGAATTGCTAAGTCTTATGTTCATTCTGTTTTTAATTTTTTGAGGAACCTCCACCCTGTTTTCCACAGTGGTTGCACCATTTTACATTCCCACCAACCGTGCCCCAGTGTTCCAATTTCTCCACATCCTCGCCTTTTCCCAGGAGCGATTTCCCAGGAGCAGAACAGGTTAAAGAGATGGGGCAATGGCGGGCACTAAGCAGCATGCAGGCTAGTGTCGCGGGAACTCGGTACAGAACCAGAAGCCGCACTTCTCGTGAGAAAAGAGAACCCAGGGGCCAATTCTCAGAGGATGATGGAGTTTTCCAGAGGGTGAAACACAGGAGTCCTCAGATTAAAAAGAGAAGGCATATGGCGGGCCGAGCAGGTAAAAGCATGAGCAAGAACATCCTGAAACCCCCAAACAGAGACACTGGTGAGGTCAAACCAAAGGCCGCCTTCCCATCAGCAACAATCAGAGGTCAGAAAACAAGAGAGAATGCAGTCCCCGTGCGATGACCCCAGCATCCTGTGCACGGAACTCGGAGGAAGTGCAGACAGAGCCACGCACTACCCTGCCACCATTCATGCCCCCTTGTTGAGAAACCACCAGCCTGGGGCGAGGAGACCCCGGCCCCAGGGGGAGGAGCAGCCCCCCACCTTCGGTCCCGCCATCCCCTTCGGCACCTCAGCATCTCCCAGGATTTCTTCCGGGAGGCACAGGACATCATCGTCCCCCGTCTCAGAGAGGAGGGCTCAAAAAATGATGCCCCAGGCCTGACCAGCTCTTACAGCCCAGACAAGTGCTTCTGCCGCAGGACAGAAACATGGTCCCCAAACCGCAAGCCAACTACACAGAAGTCTACTGAGCAACCAGCTCGGCCGGAACCACAGTCAGATCCTTATTTATAAGGAAAAGAGCCAAGAATCACTTTAACTTTCATCAGGTCGGGGCTGAGTTGCTCTGATCCCGCGGCGGCTCTGGGGGGACCATCTCCGCTCATACATTACATATCTTCCCTGAATCAGATGGCTCGTGGCCATCTCCTATTCTCTGGTTTTGATTAAAAGAGCACTGGGCAGCCATCATGACAGGGATATGTGTTTGTCTAAATTATTTAGGGAAAGGGACGTGGGCTCAGGGCAGTAGGTGATGACGTTTTCTGTGGCATCTCACTTCCATCAGGGGCTGTGGTTGCAGATAAGAGTGGCCTCGAGGGTTTGCGCGTGCCGCATAGATACACTTGACCGCTGAGCCCCAGCCTTCCCGGGGAGACCAGGGCCCTCAGAGGGTCCACTGGCCGGGCCAGGAGCAGACCCCACACCCTCCCCAGGGAGCAGGGGGCAGAGCTGGGGGCCAGGGAGAGCCCGGGGCTGAGTCTGGCCTCACCAGTCCAGTGAACCTAAAAGAGCAGGTGCCCAAGAAATCCAGTGGGACTGTGTTGTTCTTGTTGTTTTTGTCTGGAATTCTAACACAGGACAGGACGACACAGAGATGCCATGGTGGGGCATGATTCCGAGACCCCTGGCTTTAGGCATCCCCCTGCCCACCCTCATCCATCCCAGATCTCGGGGAGCTCTTAGGACCTGAACACAGGCCTGAGGCTCTGCAAGGTCCCTTATGGATGGGGACACTGAAGCTGGGGGGACAGCCCAGGGCACACCTGACCCCCAAGAAGTGCTTAGTAAATATTAGCTTAAAATAGAGCCAGAAACAGTAAAAACAGAACCAGCACCCAGAGCAGGGTCTGCTCCTGGTGGGGGCGTTTGTTTGTCAGGTGGCTCCTGATGGAGCCCATCTCCATGGCAACGCTGAGGGGCGCTGGCTCCATAGAAGGAGCATCTAGTTAAGGAGCATCTGCAGACCCTTCCCCCCACTAATCCCATATCCCTCACCTCTGGAGCCCCCTCCTCAAGCAGGTTTCCTGCCCCTCCAGATTCCTGCACCCCAGGCCACTGCCTGAACTCCTTCCTGTAAACATGAACTGAGCACCTACTACGTGCATATACGTGGTACCTTTTCTGACCTCGGCCCTGCAGCCCAGCTGCCATCATTAACCCATTTTACAGTTGGGGAAATAGAGGTCCAGGGAGGTTAGGAGCAGCTCCAGAGAGGCGGAGCCCCAATTCCCGCCCAGGCCAGTCTGACTTGACAGCTCAGGGTCTGTGCAGGGCCCCAGACTGCCTTCTCAGGGAGGGGGACCCAGGCGGGCAACTGCACTGGGAGCTCCAGGAGGGAAGCCTGGAGTCACTCACCAACACCAAAGGGTTGAGGGTTTGGTAGATGAGGGGAGCCGGCAAAGTACAAAGAAGCTGCTGAGCAGATGTCGCGTCGATTAGGAACGTGCAAATTTCATCATGCTGCCGGAGAATTCACCAGGCCAGTTGTCATGTTCCAGAGCGTAAAGCCCCAGAATCTGCGGGTCTGGAGGGGACTTGGAGGAACTCAGTCCTGCCCCATCTGATGTTGCATCCTGCAGGCACCTCTTCAGATCCGCCACCTGGCCTCTCCAGGCACCCTGGGGACTCAGGACATGTGCGGCAACTTCCCCGCCACGCCCTGCAGTGCAGTTGGGACTGTCTTGCAGAAGGGGGTGCTCAGAGCCAGTGGGTCCACCTTCCTGGGTCAGCTCAGCGGCTGCTGGAGATGGGGTCCTTAGACCCCCTCTGCTCTTCTCTGAGGATCATGTATACCCACAGCAGCAAACAATTAACACCCTAACAGTAATAGCAGCTATGGATCCCGAGTGTTTCTCTACGTCTGCACTCGACACAGGACATCATATCTGATCCTTAGAGCAACCTCATTCTTCCCATCTTACAGATCAGGAACACTGAGGCTCAGAGTGGTTAAGTAAATCGGGCTTAGTCTCAGAGCCGGATTCCAGCCCTGGCTAGCTGATGCCAGAGCTCATGATGTTTCTGGCCCTCTGGGTGCCCTCCCAGAAAACCATGCACACCCACGTGCACACACACAGACACAGACACACACCGCTCAATGGGCTGTTGGAGGCATCTGCCTAGTCTGAACCCCAGGGGACTGTGGATGGGCCCGAGCAGGCTCCCCACTTCCCACAGGTAGACCCAGCCTCTACCAGGCAGACGTGATCCTGGGTGGACCTGGGTCCCTGAATGGGATCCTAGCAACTTCTTTGTAGAAATTAATAAACTTTGTAAAATTAATGAATTTTAGAAATTCTAAAATCCATCCGGAAATGCAAGGGGCACAGAATAGCCAAGACAACCTGGAGAAAGAACAAAGTGGGAGGAGTAACTCCAAAGTGACGGTGCCCGGAGGACATTAGACCAGTGGGATGCATGCGAGTCCAGGACAAGCCTGTAATCGCTGGGTGGCTGCCTTCCCGCAGGGTTGCGAGACCATCCAACGCGGAAAGAATCATCTCCTCCAGGAGTAGCCTGGACTGGCACGGGTGCGTTGGGGTGGATGAGAGGTCCGAGGCCCGCTCCACAGCTGCCCCCCAGGCCTCTGCACTACAGATCGGAAGGGGAAGCAGCCCTGCCCCCAGGAGGCCTCCGTCTAGAGCTGTAGGCAGACCTGGGGCAGAAGAGGCCACCCAGGTTGGAGTGGGCGACAATGAAAGCGCGTCCAAGACAGGAGGAGGAGAGGGGTGGGGGAGGAAGGCTTCCATGCAGGGCGCTCAAGGACCAGTGGGCACCCTCCAGGCTGGAGGGTCTCGGGAGGGCTTCCAGGCCCCACGTAAAGGTGAAGCAGGGCCGCCAAGTGTGGCGGCCACAGGAATCTGGGGTCACGGGTGCTTCCAGGCTGGACGGGAAGTTGCTGGAGACGTGAGCTGGCCAGTCCCAGGTGCTCGGGACACCTGCTAGGGAGCTGGACCTCTGCCAGCTCCTGGGGTGGGGGGTTGGAGGGTCACTGGGGACGGGGTCAGGGTTGCATGTTTCAAAGGTGGCCTGGGACACAGGGTGACACAGGAGAGTGACCCTGCTGGTGAGCTGGCGAGACTTCCTCACCCCGCATCTTCCCTTTGCCGCTCCCACCTCCAGAGAACACACCTGGGGGGCTCCAACCTCCCCCTGCCTGGGCTCCACTGAGGGTCCCCTGCCTGGCAGACACGGAGGCTGCCCACGGGCAGACCCCAACAGTGTCACTTACCAGATGAGTGATGGGCGAGCCCCGCACCCCTCTCTGCCTCAGCGTCCTCCCCTGTAGAGTGGGGTCACAGTAACCTCTTTCTTAACGCTGGTGCCTGGTAAATATTAAACGCCCCATAATTGTCAGCAGTTTTCATTACGTAAAATCTGTGTGTTAATGAGACTCCTGTATAATTTGAAAGACTGTTTCCTGCCTCAGCTAAATTTTAATATTGAGTTGGAAAACCAGGCTTTTTATTTTTATTGGGGAAGAGATTTAATTCTCAGTCTTTTGGAAATGCTCAAGAAAGCAGAGAATGTCTCCCTTCAAGAGAATATTGTGCCCTGAATCAAAACGGAGCTTCAAATTATCTTAATGGTTGTTATATAAAGCTCACGCTTAGTCATTTTCACTTGCTTAAACTGTCTGAAATGGGGAATTTCTCTAGCTCACGGACAGGACTGAAATGAGCTCGAATGCGTTTGTACGCCAAGAACATCAATGGTAAGCGTCCGGCAGCTGGGAGCCCTAAAACCTCCGTCATTGCAGGGAAAATGTCAATCAAGGCGCCTGTGGCCCCATTAAAAGTTGTCCCCACTCGACTTAATCGAGTTTGCGGGGGGTGACCATCCAAAGTGAGCAGGTGAGCCGCACCAAGGAGAGAAACACCCCTGGCCTAATTAACCAGGCACCATCCCCGAGGCCCCGAGGCCTGGCTGGGGAGGACCCTCCGGATCTGTAGCCCCCGCTGGCCCGGGGGTCTCCTCCACAGCCAGCAGCTTCGCTCTGAAGATGGAAAATTTCACACTGGGCCCGGTTTCGCACACTTTGCTTTTGAATTCAGTCCACGGAGACAGACTTGAGGGCATGCAAAGATGAGGCGTGTTCTGCGTGTAATGCCCGCGGCGGTGTCGTGGCTTAACTGGAATTTTGGCCACAGAATGAACAGCCAATTTGGTCCCCACAGCTGCAGCAGCTGCCAGGATGTTGGATGGTAAAGTATCCCCCCTCCTCTCCCGGATGGATGGAGCGCAGACAGCAGCAGACAGTGGCTTTGCGGAGACCCTGGAGGTCAAGTGCACGCACGCTTCTCTCAGCACCGGGTCTCCCAGCCGGGAAGGTGGCTTCTCTCTACCCCCCGTCCATTCGTCACACAGATGTCGATCAAATGCCCTCTGCGAGGACAGACTGAGGAGGTGGCGGGTGATCAACAGCTCAGAGAGGTCAAGGCTCCGTCCCAGGCACATCTCTTTCCGCTGAGCCCCTGAGGCTCCATCCCTGGATGTGAGCTGCCTGTGGTTCGCAGGGCGGACGGGCAGGGACAAGGACAGGGAGGTGTCAGGGGGACCGGGGTAGACTTAGTGCAAGGCCAGGTGAGGCCCCGCCAGGGCAAAGTCGGCTGCACAAGGTGGGGGTCAGGCCGAGGGACAGCCTCCAAGGAGAGGGCTCCCTCCGTGAGCTCTGGAGGAGCAGAGCCTTCTTGTCAGGGGGGCAGTGGGGAGACGGGCATTCCAGGTTCGGGGCTCTGTCTGGGGCCTGCGGTAGAGGGCATGCAAGGGACGGAACACGTGCTACCTTGCTGTCTGGCTGGGCTTCGGTGGGGGGGCCGTGGGGAGCCCTGGAGGAGGTGTGAGCAGGGGCGTAACTGGTCAAAAGAGCGTCTGGGGAGACCTACCCAGGTGTGTCTTCGGCTGCAGGGTCGGGGCAGTGCGGACCATCCCACCTAGAGTGACCGATGGAGTAGATGGAAGGTCAAGTCTGAGTCAAGAAAACAAGACTTAGCGGTTGTTAATACTCTCCCTGAGGTTACCGTCACCATCACTATTGTAATTATGATCGGACTGACGCATCCTAGCAAAGGTGTACTGCAACTTTGTGCTTTTCAAAGTGTTTACACGGACTGGCTCTCTGGGTTCTGGGACCATCTTCCACCCCTGCATGAGCCGGTCTCTTGTTTCAAGTTAAACGTCTGTGGGAGTCGAGCCGGGATGAACCCTCGTTCGAGGGCCCAGGGATCCAGGGATCTGCTCACCCATATGAGGGGTGAAACCGGGGCAGCATTTATTTACAGGGTTTCCACTTCAAAGGCCCAAGTGTGAGCTGCGGACTAGCGACCCCCTCCCCATCCTGGCTGCGACCTCGCCCCCCGGAAAGCCATGCACTCACGCCACTGGTTCCCTCCCTGCTGCATCGTTTTTAAACTTTGCGCCACACAGCAGTTTTCTCACCTCCAGCTCAGAGCAGGTTGGGTCGAATGGAAAGAAGTAAGGTGCTCTGACCAAAGAGCCTGAGGGCCCGGGCCTGGCCAGCGCCTGTGTGGTCCTTCCTCACCAGAAGGGAGGCTCATCCCCTGCGCCCCACCTGGAGTCCCACTCTGGACACGGTCAGCTGCCCAAGTCCCCCGGCTGCACCCACAGCCAGGGCCCCCTCAGCGGCACCTGCCTCCCCACGCTGGCCTGTGCTGCTGAATGAGGGGACATCCCAGAGCCCAGGAGGACCCGCTGACCGGCCAGAACCCTGCGCTGACCGGCCAGCCGCCCCTTCCCACCTTCGGGCGGTCACCTGCAGGTCCACCAGTGCGCCTTGCTTTATCCTCCCACAAGCCACGGTCACACACATCAACCTGCAAGCAGCTTTGGTCTCAAGGCCCTGTCTGCACCTCCCTGCAGGAGGCCTGGACAGAAGCTTCTCCCCGGGGAGTTCTAAGGCCTTCTGTTCTGGCCCTCATCTGCCCCGTACGTCCTGGAGCTTGGGGTTTTGTGTGGGTTTCCCCTGCAGGGCGGAGCCAACCCTGGGGCTCTTGAGCCAGACATGTTTTAGTTTATTCTACCACGGACTCTGGCAAACGAGGACCAGAGGACAAATCCGGCTGATGCCCGAGTCTCTCAGTAAAGCCGCAGGGTTCCCGGCACCTGTCCAGCCCACGGTGTCCTTCCCGCAGGGCATAGATGAGAAAACCACAGGAGCCAATGCCCTGCCTGTGCCGAAAGGTTTGCTGACCTCTGTCTGTACATCTGCACATCTCTGGCATGACCCCCAGCCCAGTGTGTGCCAAGCACCAGCACAGGCTGTGCATTCAGAGTGCTCCTGTGGTCCATGGATGGATGGATGATGGATGGATGAGGTAGGGGGAGGGGTAGGTGGATGGACATGGGTGGGGGGATGAGTGAGCACATACCTGGACACCTGGTTGTCCTGAGACCTAAGATTGTCTCAACCCTATAGCTTCCTCTGCTGTCCAGCTCTGCCCCTATCAGCAATGCCATTGTCGTCAATCACAAATTTCCTTTTTTTTCCCCCAAATATTCAGGAGCAACCCATGCCCACTGGGGGTTTGCCAAACCGGTTTCATCCACTCCGAAGTCAGTCTGCAGGAGGAGACCTTGGTGGTTGTTTACCATCCTCCATCTCTCCAGCAGATGTGTTTGGCAGACAGCAGGTGTTTGGCAGACAGCAGGTTTTTGTCATTTTCCTTCACTTGGGCTTTGATTCCCGGGGAATAACTCATGCTTACAAGAAAGCGAGACTTCTAAATAATGATATTGAAATCAGATTTCTGGGTGCTGGCCGTGCAGCGAGCCGCGAGGGCCCTGGCATGCCAACAAGGCACGTCTGCCTGCATCTCCAAGGGGCTTTCTGTCTGAGGAGGAACTGACTACCAGAAAGTGTCCTCCTGGGCAGGACCTGGGGGTCCCCAGGGCCTGGGCTGGGCCTCAGCTCCCTCCCAATCTGCCTCCACCAGGGGGAAACCGCAGTGGGCGTCTCCCCCTCCAGGACCTCGATCCCCCTGCCTTCACCCATGCCCCATCTGACATCTCTGAGCATCCCCTCCAGACGGGCCAGGGAGTGACCCAGGAGGGGTGGGACCTGCCCCTGCCCCTGCCCCGGGAGCTGCTGTCCACTGAGCAGCCTTGCCCAGAGAAAAGGGAGGTACCTGAGGGGGGTGGGAGTTAGGGTTAGTTGACATCCACCCCTTCCAGGATGCCCTGCACAGGGACACCCACGACAAGGACAGGACCCCCGCCCGCCTGCTTTCCACATCAGAGAAGCCCTGTGCCTTGGCCAATCTGTGAGTGAGGAAGAAGCCATCGCATCGCACTGGGCCAGCGAAGAATGAAAATGAAGGGTTCTTGCCTGAAAATCACTAACAATTCAAGGTGGGGAGAGCAGACCATCAAATCCATTCTGGGCCCTCCTGAGAGCAGACGCTCAGCGGATGGACACTCAAGCATGGACCCCCAAAGCAAGGATCTCCTGAGTTCAGACCCCTGGCCACGGCCCTCCTGGTGGGGCCTATTGACTGCAGAGGTCACACCTCATAAAATTCGTCAGAACCCCATCACCTGCTTTCACCTATTTGACATCCCGACCCTGCACTCAGTGGTTAAGGGGTGTCGCCTGGGGTCTCAGTTACAGGGCCCTCTAGGGCCTCCCAATTCAGAGCCAGTCAGGGCCATCGTGCAGGTGGCCCGTGCTGGGCGGTGGCAGAGACCCTCCACCACCACCCCAGCCCCTCCTGGTGGGCCAGCCTCGGGGGACCTGCTGACAAAGCTTCCCATGTTCCCGTGACCTGGGGTTGTCGATCTGACCCGAGCCACCTGCTGGGGGTGATAATGGCCCCGGTGAGGTGTGGACACGCTTTGCCAGGACAGTCGTCCCTCGTGGTTCCCTGGCGCCGCCGTCCTCTTCCCGCTGGTCCATCTACTCCTTTTATTCTCTGCTCGTACCCAGATCTCCTCCGTGGATCTCAGTGCTCATCTGCGGGCAGCATCCCTGCCTCCGTCTCCAGTGGAAGGAGAGGTGAGAACAACATGGACTAAGGGGACCTTGGCATGAGGACAGGTCCTCCGCCATCTGGTCCAGTACACCCTCGACCCCAGCCGTCTCGGCCTGTTTCAGGGGAAGGAGGGTGGCTGGCTGTTCTTGATCATGTTTGCAAGAGGCTTGTTCATTTTACGGAATGTTTTCAAAGAGGCAGCTTGGGGGTTAATTATTACCTCCTCGTAGCTTCTCTTTTTGAACTTGTTTACATCGGTTTTATCCAAGTTGTTTCCCTCCTCTGCTGAGAGTGAGAGGAGTTGGGGTCTCACGGCTCCTGGTGGGGCTGGGGGTTTCCCCAGGGACCCCGCTGCTGTGCTCACCGGGAACGCAGCTGCTGTTCCCCGGGTCCCCCGATCCACTCCCTGCTTGGCTGACTTACTCAGGTTTTAGACGCCTCCCCGCCCACCAATTATTAGATGCCTCCCCGCCCACTTCATCATTAGTTTAAAAATTAGGCATCTTTTTTCAATAACCACCTTTTCATTTTAATCCTGCTTTAGTCCATCAGTCACCACCTCAGTTTGGTTTAACCAGTTTTGCTACATTTTCACCCAACCTCCTCTTGTGTTCTTTAATTGGACCCAGTTTCCATCTATGGGAAGGCGGGTTAGGAAACACTTCCCGGTGTGACTCTGTTCACACACCTGTGCCAAAGTGTCCCCCTGGCCTTTGCAGCACCTGTCAAACCTGGTGACATGTGGAGGGGACAACCCTGCTCCGAGCACAAGCCCTTGTGGCAGCCCAGCTCTTTCCTGGGCTCCTGGGGCTGCTCCTGGGGCCTGACCGGTGGCGGGTCCTGTGAGCTCTGGTCTCTCCCTCAGAGACCCCCGTCCTGGGCTGGATCTAGCCCACAGCCGCATCCCTTTGCCTTTATTCTCTGCAGTGTGTGCTCTGTTCTCTACCCAGGACACACAGGGCTTCACCTGCAGTTATGTGTTCGGGGTCCTCTGACCTCCAGTCATGAGCCACACGTGCACGCACACGCGTGCACAAACTTCGTGCACATCTATACAGGCTCATACACACACGCACACACACGCACACACAGGGACTGTAGCTTCATCTCTCCTGCTGCCTCAGGAGGGGAGGCCTCAGCACAAAGACAACTAGAAAAGAGACATTCATTCTCGGTGTTGAGCTCCAACAGCCCAAATGTGGGCCCTGTAAAGGCAACTGGAAGGCTATCCGAGGGTAGTTTTGTCTTGATGTGACTTTTACCCATGGTCACCGACTTCAGGGCCAGTTCTTCCCCGGGGTGCACCTCCAAGGTATGTGAAAGGGAAGATGCAACACTGATGCAGCACTGGAGTGACCGAGGCAGGTAAAACGCGCTTTCTTGTTGTCACCTCGACAAGGACCTGGGATTTTTCACTCTACTTGGGCTGGTACCAGAGCCCAGCCCATGGCCATCCCCCTGCATCATCCATCAGCCCAGGGTGAGTGCATGAGAGACACCTCCATCTCCAGAGAGCGCCCTGGAAATCAGAGACCACATCTCAGTGGATTGTGGCAAATGTGCTTGGCTGGGATTCTATCCCTGATGTAAAACCAAAGCTACAGAAACAAATTTACTTTCTCTTATATTTAACAAGCTTGAGGTCACCATAGCAATTAAGTGCTACTTCTCAAAATGGACAAGAGTCGGGAGGGTTGGTTTGAGGACTGTGATATCTCAGGTGAAGCTGTGGGACAGCGGGGGCATTAGATTTCTCTGTAGATTTGACTTTCCAGGCACAATCGTCAAGAGCACCATCTGCAAACATAAGAAGGGTTTTGTCTGTGGCCCAAGGACCTGCCTTCATCTGCCAGTGCTCCCCTCAGCCTCCTTGAAGCATCACTCTTGGCATACTCTTCTCAGGCTTCCCGCTATGGATGACCACAGCCTGTTGCACCTGCATGAGGACCAAGCCCCTGTGCCCGCAGCCTGAAGCAGAGCCACCCAAAAACATGGGAGGAGCCCCACTTCCCTCCCTATGCCTCAGAGGCTGCATGATGGTCCTTACACAGCAGCAGCTGACTGATACACACACCCTCATGAGTCCCTCGTGTGTGATTTGGAACTGTCTCCAGCATCACTCTCATTCATCCAAGAAATCCTGGAGTTTTTTCACAATGTTTGCAAATTCCCTTTGGAGTCTCAGTTTGTACAGAATCTTCCCTTAGAGTGGGGTGTACAAAACCACAAGGATCCAGGCACTGCTAGTGAGGACAAGGCCAGTGGTAGGCAGGGAGGGGTGTTCTCTAAGTGGTCCGAGACCCAGTGAATATTTCCATTTGATTATCTGCTCAGCTCTGATGAGCACCCAGAGGAGGTGCCCTGCTTCTCCCACCCTCTGTCCAGTCCCATGGGGTGGTAAATTCTTAAAAGCTCCCAGCTGGGCATCAGAGCATCTGGTTTACCCTCGCTCTGTGTGTGACCCTGAGACAGCCCCCCACCCTGGTTCTCACAGATCCTGTTTATGCAAAGGGACTATTGGATGGTCCCAGTGTGTTCAGGGCTGGCTTGGTCTTTGACACCCACTACTTTCTCCTTCTACGTCAGCTGCATGGAATTCTTCCTGCTTTCACTTGGCCCTCAGGGATGGGACCCTGACCAGCCTGCTGACCACCCCTGCTGCTCCCAGGAGGCCTGGGCTGAGGGAGCAGCCATGGTGGAGCGGTCACTGTGGGGGGCTGGGGCGGTGTTCTGTGGCTGCTTCTGACGTGTCCAGGAAGGTTCTTTCTCCCCATCTCTTCCTTCTCCCCAAATCATTTCAAAACTCCCTGATTCTGTGATCCCGTTCTTTGGCCCCAGGTTCCCCAGGATGTCCCAGCCACACCCCCACACCTCCCTGCTGTCCCTGCAGGAAGAAGCTGGGGCACAAGTGGAAGCCAAATTCCCTACAGAGGCCCCAGCGTAGCACAGGGGCCAAAGGCTGAGGTCACCCTGGCTGGCCTCCTGCCTGAAGTGGGGCCTCCTCGGGGGACCCCCAGGCCTCCCTTGAGCATAGTTTCCATGGGAACAGAGCAAAGGATGGTCCCCTTCCCCGCTGGCCCCGATGTAGCCCTAACGACAGTCATTGCAGGGAATGACAGGCAGCCAGCACTGGAGTGGAGAAAATGGGAGTGAAAATGGGGAGAAAGCAGCTCCTTTCTCTCCACCGGAAAACAGGGCCATTTTGTGAGTGAGGTGGAAACAATTTCCTGCTGGCCCAGGCCCTCTCTACCCATGCGTGTCCTCCCGGGGCAGCGAGGCAGGACCCCTCATTCTCTCCCTCCCCCCACTTCCCACCAGCATCCTTGGGCCCCCTGCCCATCTTCTCTGTCGACCACCGACTCCGAGAACTGTGCAGAGCCCTGGATACAGAGTCAGGTCCCGCACACTGTCCCCAGCCTCCAGGGACAGAGGCCACCCAGAGACAGATGATGGCAACCCAGCAATGCTGGGCCAGGAGCATGGGAGGAGCCCCACCCAGCCAGGGAGACCAGGGAAGACTTCCTGGAAGAGGTGGCACCTGGGAGGTAACATGGCATGTGGGAAAAACTCCTCCCACTAGTGTGCCACCCTCCACGCTGTGTCCAAGGGCTCTCCAACCACACAAAGTAGACGGTACCATCGCCCGCCTAAGTAGAGCCACATACCTAGGCCAGCACCCCCCTCTCCAGAACCCTTCACATGGGGATCCACCTGCCAGCCAGTGCCTCGGCCACACGGTGTGCAGCACCTCGGGGTGCAACCTGGCGGCCCCACCCACTTGGGCAGGTGTCTCCACTCCCCCCTCCATTACCTGTCCAATTCAGGACGGGGCTCTCTCCTGGGAGGGTCCCAGCTCACCCCTCACCACTCACTGTGAGTCCTGAACAGTCAGCAGGCTGCTCTTTCCTGGGACGTGGGCTGGTGACACCTCACAGAGCCTGAGAGGTCTTGTGGGCAGATGGACAGTCGGGGGCTTCGTGGGCAATGACAATGGCTCTAATACATACATGGGGCACCACGCAGAGACTGGGAGTCAGCACCCAGGACCCACACCCCAAAGACAGACACGCCACACACACACACACACACACGTCCATACACACGTCTATACAGAGCCACGTACGCACATACACTCGCACTACTCCTAATCTGAGACCCCCCCCGGGGACTCCAGCGGCTGCCCCTGCCCACAGTGAACCAGCCCAGGGCCGAGGGGTCTGGCAGGTGAGTCTGCATCTGGCTGGAGGAGCCTGGTGTGACCCCGCCCCCGGTCCAGCCAGCTCCCCGTCTGCTCGGGCTTGAGGGAAGGGGACTCGCCAATGCTGTGGGCGGGCGCTGCAGCTCCAGGAGACAGAGGCGTTTCCACAGCAGGGGGTCCCCTCTGCCCCTATCCCTTCCTGAGATGCACCTTGAGTTCCTTTGGGCGATTCCACAGCAAGCAGCACGCACGCCACAGGGACCTGTGGTGGGCTACACAACACCCCAGAGACGCCACGTCCTGATCCCTGGAACCTGTCACCTCACGTGGCCGAGGAGAAGTGATGGAGTGAAGGGTCCCGAGATGGGAGGTCACCCTGGATTTGCCGGGGACGGGGGTCTGGGGGGGCCGTGATCACAGGGTCCTGGCAGAGGGACACGGGAGGGGGGAGTCAGAGAGCAGAGCGACGGGCCTGTAAGTGGGGGGAAGGGGCCTCTCCGGGGGCCTCCAGAAGGAACCAGCCCTGCCCGTACCCGGCCTCCAACCGCGACACTGATTCTGGACTCCTGGCCCCAGACTGTAAGGGCGTAAATCTGAGTTGTTTCAAGCCACTGAGTTTGTGGTCACTTGTTTAAGCAGCAATTAGAAACTAACAGACGGGGACTTCCCCAGTGGCGCAGTGGTTAAGAATCTGCCTGCCAGTGCAGGGGACGTGGGTTCGAGCCCTGGTCTGGGAAGATCCCACATGCCACGGAGCAACTAAGCCCCTGCGCCACAACTACTGGCCTGCGCTCTAGAGCCCATGAGCCGCAACTACTGAAGCCCGCGTGCCTAGAGCCTGTGCTCCACAACAAGAGAAGCCACTGCAATGAGAAGCCTGTGCACCGCAAAGAAGACTAGCCCCCGCTCGCCGCAACTAGAGAAAGCCAGCGTGCAGCAACGAAGACCCAACACAGCCAAATAAATAAATAAATTTATTTTTAAAAAAAAAGAAACTAACAAAAGAGTCCATGGAAGAGATAAAAGGAAGGAAGGAAGGGAGGGAGGGAGGGGCAGGTACCTGAAGTGCAGGGCTGGCCAGTGCCCACGGGCCTCCCTTCCTTCCCCAGTCAACCCACGGGCACTTCCACGCTGCCCACACACTACAGGAGAGAGGTCCTTGGTGTTCCAAGGTGAGGGCAGCTTGTGTGGGAGGGGACTCGCTCCCCACTTTCCGGCCTCCGTGCCGGCCTCAGACGCTGGAGGCTGGTGTGGTCCTCAGCAAGAGCATCTCCCCTCTGCCCAGTCAAGACTCAGTTGGTGGTTTCGCCGGTGGTGGGCACAGGGGCTCGTGCCCACAAGCCCTGCTGGCTGCTACAGGCTGAGTCAGAGCTCTTTTACATGGTGGAGCCAGGGCCCACTGGCACCTTGTGTTCCCCTCTCTGAAAGGGAGTCATGACCTCACGTCCTGGGAAGATTCCAGGGGCATTGGATTGCACGAGAAGACAGACACCAGCTCCTGAGAGGAAAGCGGCCCACAGGAGCGCAGGGGCTGTGAACCTGATCCCCACAGGCAGGCCACACTCAGCACTCCCTCTGTGACTCCATCCGCCCGTCCTGTGGGCCCTGCAGCATCCCTAGGTCCCCAGCCGTCGTCGGCCCGAGTGACAGGAGGGTCCTGGGCTGTTCCACGCTTTCCTCCTTCAGCTGCTCTGCCCATGACAGGTCTGTGGTTCATCTGGGATGGACGTGGGTTATAGTCCAGAAGAGCAAACACCCCAACGCCTGGATATGTGAGCCTAAAAGAAATCAGAGTTGCATCGAGGGCAGAAAATGAAAGAAAAACATGCAGGAATGGAGGACCATATATGGAGAGTATGCTACTTAACCATCGAGAAATTTCCAAAACCTGAAATGCCCACAGCGACAAGAATGTGCCTTCATTACGAGCCAATGCTGGCTCTGCAGCATCAACTGTGGCTACCAGGCTGAGCTGCGGGTAAGAGAGGTGGGATGGTCCTCCCAGAGAAGTCCCTGCATGTGTGCAACTGTATGTGTGTGTACGGGTGTGCATGGTCGTGCGTGTACACATGCACACAGCTCAGTCGTGCAGCATTTACACGTGTGTAGGCAAGTGTGAGCATGCACACATGTGCATTTGTGCATATGCATGCATGTGCACGTGCACGTGGGCGGTTCAATGGGCAAAGTGCCCTAGGGTCGTAGGGGTTATTACTTTCCATCTGCAGGGCTGGGAGCCTGGGGTGCAGGACCTGACTCAGGCCTCTTCTGAGCCCAGGCAGCTCATCACCAGTTGGGAATTTGTGACGCACGGCCCCTCATGCAGTGCCAGTGTGTGCATACTTGGTGGTGAAATTGAATCAAGACTATGTTATTTTTAACAATTTTGGAAAAACACTTGGAGAAGCCCAAGGCGAATCACACACCAATGTCCAAGATCCCTAGTTGAGGGGCAGTCCCCTCCCGCCTCGGGGCCTCAGTTCTCCTCAGCAACACAGAGGATGGTGACTTTGACTCAAGAATTCGCTCCTGGTGTCTCCTTTCAGGAGGAAAAGTGAACTTACTAAAGTGTTCAGGGCTTCATCTGTCACCAGCTTGGGTGTACTGTGTTTTAAAGACACCAAAGAAAGCACGTCAATGGTGAAGGCACAGCGAGTGGAGGAAGGGAGGCCCATCTGCTCAGATCCCGCTGCCTGGGTTTGGAGCTGGCTTGCTGCCTCCTGGGGGTGTGCTGCTCCCCCGGGGCCTCACCTTGCTAATCTGTAAGATGGGGCAGCAGTGGTAACATCCTCCTGGGCCTGCATATGGGTGCCAGACCCTCAGCTGCTCCCCATACACATGTGTACCCCCGCCCACGTCCAGACCTCACACCCCGCAGCAGGAGAGAGAAGGGGTCAGGCTTCTGGAAGTACCATCCTCTCCTCTTCAAGTGAGCTCGATTGAAGTGTTTCTGTGAACAACACTGCAGCCCAGGATATTCCAAACTGGCCACTCTATGGGCTGAGCCTTGGGTATGTGCAGCCCTTAGTGCCTTTGGCCTGTTTCTTCCTCCTTCTGGGCGATGGGGAGCAAAGACTGCCACGCGTTCTGCAATTTCAAGTCTCTCAATTCAGAGAAGTTTTCTTTCATTAGGTCTGGGAGCGTTTCTGGCCCTCCGTTTCTGTTCCTTCCTGGAAGCGCTGATGGCTCATGTGCTGGCTTTCCTGTGGCCGCAGGGCTGCCTGTGTGCGCGTGGCCTCCCGCAAGCCTCGGCGGCCGCCAGGGCTCAAATGTGATTTCCTTCCTGTCTGATCATGTTTTGCAGCTCCCAGCGTGGCTTCAGCTCCCAAGTGCTTTTAGCTTTCTTTCCTTTCCTCTCCCCACTCCTCCCCTCACTCTCTCCCTGCTGCCTGTCATCTCTCATCCTATCCTCTCCAGAAACCTGAGAAAGACAAATACCCTATGCTAACACATATATATGGAATCTAAGAAAAAAAAATGTCATGAAGAACCTAGGGGTAAGACGGGCATAAAGACACAGACCTACTAGAGAATGGAGTTGAGGATATGGGGCGGGGGAACGGTTAGCTGGGACAAAGTGAGAGAGTGGCATGGACATATATACACTACCAAACGTAAGACAGCTAGTGGGAAGCAGCCCCATGGCACAGGGAGATCAGCTCGGTGTTTTGTGACCACCTAGAGGGACGGGATAGGGAAGGTGGGAGGGAGGGAGACGCAAGAGGGAAGGGATATGAGAACATATGTATATGTATAACTGATTCACTTTGTTATAAAGCAGAAACTAACATACCATTGTAAAGCATTTATACTCCAATAAAGATGTAAAAAAAAGGTGAAAAAAAAAGTGAAAAAAAAAAAGAGACCCTGTCATCTTCAGTTTCCTCCTGATGAGGGAGTGCTCAGTGCCCGATGCTTTCCTGTGTCTCAGAAACTCCTCCAGGGACGTGGTCTCTTTCCTGCTCTTTGCCTGTGGTTTGTGGATGAGGATCTGAGGTGAGATCCCCGAGAAGCCGTCAGGGCAGTCCATACAGGCTTTTCCCAAGTCTTCTCCACGTGCTGGGCCCCTGGTACCCTCTCTCACTGGGCACTGGAGGGCATGCGCTCGGGCCTGTGCCGCCACCCCACTGAGCGCTCCTGGCGGGACCCTGCAGGGAGGGGCCCCGTCTGTCTTTCTGTCACTGGCCCCCAATTCCCGGCCCAGGCCTGAGCCTGGTCGGCCCCTGGAGCCATGAGTCCAAACCTCAGCCCAGTAGGCGGGCCAGCCAACATCTTCCTGTCTAATGGCCTGTTTCCTCTCCCTTCACTGCAAAAAATGGGAAAAATACAAACCCACTGAGGTGACCAGAGGTGCCAATGTGACACGGGCCTCTCACATGATTCTGGAGCAGGTCAGTGTCACAGACGGCTAAGGTCGCACTGCACCAAGCGGGTGGGGCCCTGAGAGGGTCCTGTAAGGACCTTGGAGGAGTCTGGACCCCCTACTGGTGTTTGCCCGAGGTGCTCACATGGTTAACACTTAGAGACACTTCTGAGGAGCCCATATTTGCCCTTTGCTATGAGTGTTTGGGTTCCCCAAACACTCAGACCCAAAATTCATATGTCAAAATCCTAATCCCCAGAGACGACAGTATTAGGAGGTGGGCCTTTGAAAAGTGCTTGGGTGATGGGGGTGGAGCCCCCATGAATGGGATTAGCACCTATGAAAGCAGCTCCAGGGACTTCCCTGGCGGTCCGGTGGTTGGGACTTTGCCTTCCAATGCAGGTGTGGGTTCAATCCCTGGCCGGGGAGCTAAGATCCCATACACCTCACCACCCAAAGCATAAAACAGAAGCAATATTGTAACAAATTCAATAAAGACTTTAAAAATGGTCCACATTAAGAGAAAAAAAAAAAAGATCTATCCTTAAAAAAAATAAAAGCAGCTCCAGAGACTTCCCTGGCCCCTCTGTCCTGTGAGGACACAGTGAGAAGATGCTGGCTAGGAAACCAGGAAGAGGGTCCTCACCAGGAGGCGAGGGTGCCAGTGCCTTGAGCTCAGACTTGCAGCCTCCAAACCATGCGCAGCAACTTTCCGTCGTTGATAAGCCACCGGTCGGTGGTATTTTGTCACAGCAGCTCTGTTGCACTAAGACACCCCTCTCACTGTGATGGGGCTCTGCTATGCACGTGTCTGGCCCGCCACCTGTGTTTGCAGCTACAGCTTTACGCCTGTTCTCTGATGGGCTGTCCAAGGCTGCAGTCACAGCACAAGGACAGAGTTACAGCAGAGACCAACCCGTCCACAAAGCCTAAAATATTTATTATCTGGTCCTTTACAGAAGGCGTTTGCAGACCCCTGGGCTGGGGACATCCTCGTGCTTCCACACAGGTGACAGAAGCAGGCATTGCGAATGAGGGCCCACCAGCCATGCCTGCACCACAGGTGTCTGGGACCCTCTCAATAGAGATGCTTCTCTGGGGTGAGCACAGCCCCGGCCTCCAGCTTCCCCCCGCCCCAAGCTGGTGCGTGTAAGACCCCGGCCCTGTGCATATAGAGGCTGAGACACAACACGTGACCGGATTGGAAGTCCCAGTACCCAGCCCCGCCCACCACCGGGAGTGAGGCGCGGAGGATGGCAGTCCGGCTGTGTAACGCTCAGCCTCAGTCCCTCCTTCTTTAGGGGTTGGACAAGATCACAACCGCTGCCACTCCCCTCCACACAGACGTCTGAGGACCCCGTGGCACACGTGACAATAGAAAGGACACATTTGTTCCTTGGACGGCTGAACAGTGATGGCTTCATCGGGGCACGTGACTTGGGTCTTGTCTGTCTTTTGTCTGCTGTAACCACGCTGTCCCCGGCCTGGGATCTCTGCTCACTCCGAGCAAAGCCAGGGGCCTTTCGGGGTGACCAGGCCTCAGTGGAGCTGGGCCCCGCTGGCCCCATGTCCTAACGCTCCCCCGCTGTCCTGCTGCAGACGCCATCCTCCCTGCCATCCTCAAACACAACACGCAGGCGCCCACGCACGGTCCTCCCACCTCCTTGAATCTCCTCAGTCATCATTTCCTCAGGCGGCCCTCCTCGGCGGCCAGGTTTCGAATCTTAAACGGCCCTCAGGCTGTCGCTATGGCTCTTCTCTGTTTTCATAACACCTACCGCCATCTAATGCAATAACGCCCATCTTGTTTACTGCCCATCTCCTCCGCTGGGGCAGGGGCTTGGATCAAGTTTGCTTCCCACCACATCACCAGCTCCTAAAACCGCGCCTGGTGTGTGGTGGGTGCACATAGGATGGTGATTGATGGACTGACTGATGGACGGCAGGAGACGCATCCCCTGGCCCCTCGCTGTGTCGGTCCCAGTGCTGCCCTCTGCTCCGGCCCACCTTTCCTTTGGGGAACGCCGGGAGCCTGCTGCCTCCATTAAGCTGGCACTTGGCTCCCGGGACATGCTCTCTACTGAGAAGAGAGAAGTGCGGGTTAAAGGGATGGATGGATGGATGGATGTGGAATGAGTAGATGCATGGACAGAGGTTGGATGGATGAGTGAGTAAATGAGTGGATGGATGATGGATGGGGGCTGGCTGGATAATGGATAGATGGGTGGATGGTTGAATGAATGTATAAATGGATGATGGATGGGGAAGGATAGAGAAAACAGGACTTGGGCTTGGGTGTGGCAAGAGAGGCTCCAGGGCACAAAATGCAAGGAGGCCCCACTCTGAGGACAATGCAGGTACAGGGTTGGTGCCTCTTTGCACCCTCGTCCAAGTGCAGCCCTGATAGAAAGCGAAACCTTTCCTGCAAAGAAAAACCACCAGCCGCAGAGATGCCTCCAGCTCCTGGGGCCGGGGTACACCCATGGGGGGGGTCAGCGAGGTGAGCATGGGGCTCAGCGCAGAGCCGACCCCAGGACGTGCCCTGCAGAGGCTGGAGAGTCTGCTGCAAGTACACCTTTATTCACACAGGGCACGTCTCAAATCAAGCAACAAAAATACGAAATACATCTGGGATGAGACAAACCGGCAGCAGAGGCCCAGGTACCTCCAAACCTCCTCGGGGGCGGGCATGAGTCACCCTGGGCTGTCTCAGAGTTTCAGAAGTGGCTTTCTCCTCCCTCAGCCAAGGACAGAAGGCCTGTCACTGCCCCCAGGGAGTTGAGCCTTCCCACAGGCAGTTTCTCTTTGTCCCAGCCTGCACTTTCGACAGGAGACCCCGGTGTCAGTTCAGGACTGCAGCGTTGAGTCCTGGGTCCAGCCGCCCACCAGAACAGTCACCCCTACAGGTGAACAGGGGCCCTCGGCCAGCGAGGCGGCTGCTCCCATGTCTGAGGGATCTGTGGCCCCCCACCCCCGGGCCAATTCCATTCTGTGTTCATGGAAGGGGCACTAGGGGCTGTGCCGACACCAAGAGACCGCCAGCACCTGTGAGCGACTGGACCCCACTTGGCCTGCCCCAGGGGGCCTGCCGGTGCCTCTCCCCATTCTGAATTCGGGGAGGACGGTGAGTGAAGCGCGGGCCGGGCTCTGATTACCAATAGCCGGTCGAATCTCACTTAAAGGCAACATGTGAGTGGAGGCTTGTCAAAGAGCACAGGGGAGAGCACATGCCAAGGTCCTGGGGCAGGGGCTTCATCGGTGCCAGCACAGGGGTCAGGGTGGGAAACAGGGTCAGAGGGGGCATGGGAGTTCTTGTGGGCCATGTAAGTACCATGGCTTTTCCTCTGAGAGAGAGGAGGAGCCTCGGAAGATCCTGAGCAAAGGAGGGACAAAATCTACTCATATTTGAAAGGACCCCTCAGGCTACTGAGCCAAGAGTAGGTGGGGGGGAGGGCAGCACAGGAAGAAGATCCAGGCGGTCGTCAGATCAGAGCCCATGGAGCCTGGGCCGGGGTCCTGGGGAGGTGGGTGGTGAGGTCCTTTCAGATTTGGGATCCGCTCGTAGAGACAGGGGGGTTGCTGAGGAGGGGGAGGGGGAGGGGTAGAGAAGAGGGTATCAGAGGAGCCCCCACTCTGGGGTCTGACCCCTAAAGGGAAGCACACCCTAGCGAAGAGGGAAACGGGACCATTCCAGGACCGACTAAGACCTGCAAATGCTGCAAAACAGGCTCATGAGGTGGCCGGGGTGGTCCCACGTGGAGCAATGCAGGAGGGGCCACGGAGGAGGAGTCCTGGGCCCGGAGTGCTCCAGGCAGGAGGATCACGTGAGCTGTGCCCAGGCGGGGGAGGGGGGGAGGCCGCAAGAGGGCCTGCAGCTGAGTGGGTGGAGGCCAGCCAGGGACCAGAGGGCGAGAGAGGATTTCCTCAGGGGAGGTATGAACGTGACCTGGTTTACACCTTGGAAAGGTCGCTCTGTGGGGAAGAGGGCCGTGGGAGGTCCGTGCAAAGGGCCTGGGGCCACCCTGGGAGCCTGTCTAGGACTGTGGGAGAGTCCTGTTTGGGATGTGTAGGGGAAGTAGAATGGACGTGACTCAGGGACAGACTACGTGGAGGTAGGTGGGTGCAGAGAGGACAAGAAGGGCCCAGTGACTGCACGGCAGCCAGACCCCAAGGGTCCGAGGTCTTCAACTGAAAGAGACTCCCTGTGTGTCCACGGGGACAGCGGGGAAGTCAGGATCAACAGGAGGACCCCTTGCCCTGGACCCCTCGGAGAGAAGGGCAGAGGGCACTGTTGGACGGCTGTGTCGGTCTTTACCCCTGGAGGGTCACATTGGACCTGAGGAAGTGGGGTGGACCCGTTAGGGGGTGACTCAAGGGGTCCCTAGGGGAGGGCAGGGTGGGGCTGGCCTCACTCCCAGGGCTGGGTGCACAGACTCATTTCATCCCCACAGGTGACAAGACTGCGGTTGGACACAGTGAGGGACCCGCCAGCTTCAAGCAACACTCTTCTCAGGAGCCAGGGGTCCCCAGAGGAGGATCAGGTACTGGGGGACAACCGGGCTCCCCAGGCAGCAGCAATGCACCAAGGCCCCCTCAAGACACCTACAGCCACGTGGGAAGAGACCCCCCTCCACTGAGACCCACCAGGTCAGCCAGAGGGTCCTGTCGGGTGCCCAAGTTGTGTTTGTCCCTGGACAGGAGCTTCGGGAGAACTGCTCAGAGCAGCAGCCATGACAGAGGGGTATCAGATGTTCCAGAACTAAAGAGGATGAGGACCCAGACCATGCCAGCTTCTGCACAGGTGGGCAGCCTCCTCGGGACAGGCAGGTGGACAAGGGGAGGCACCTCAGAACCTGCCGGAACCTGCCAGAACCTCTCTCCATTCTTCCTGGGGGCTGATCTGGCCATGTCAGCACCTCCCAAGTACCTGGAATCGTCCTGGCCAAACTGCCGAGCAGTGTGGGCAGCAGAAAGAGCCGAGGCTTCCCTGGTGGTGCAGTGGTTGAGAGTCCGCCTGCCGATGCAGGGGACGCGGGTTCGTGCCCCAGTCCAGGAAGATCCCACATGCCGCGGAGTGGCTGGGCCCATGAGCCATGGCCGCTGGGCCTGCGCGTCCGGAGCCTGTGCTCCGCAATGGGAGAGGCCACAACAGTGAGAGGCCCGCGTACCGCAAAAAAAAAAAAAAGAAAGAAAAAAAAGAAAGAGCCGGGTCTTTAGAGGGGCCGGAGGGACGACCAAGGAGTCGACCGCATCACACGGGCCTGTTTCTCCCTCGGAAAATGGAAATAATAATCCCTGTTCCCACTTGAGGGGGAGGACCCGGGAGGACACAGTGGGAGCCCCAGGGGAAGTCACTCACATTTCTCTTCACCTCCTCCCTCATCCACCCTTCCTAAACCGTGGGGCCCGGGCTAGACCACCCGCCTGGGGCTCCTCCTGCAGGACCTTTCACTCCTCCCAGCATACATCCCACTCATCTGACAAGTATTTATGAAGACGATTTTGGTTGCTGAAGACACCGCAGCCAGCAGGAGGCAAGCTCCCTGGTCTCCAGCAGCGGGACCGGAGCACAGCAGCAAACAAAGCAGCAGCTTCACCCAGAGGGGGAGTGGGGAGGGGGAGCATGTGCTGGGGGGCGAGCAGTGGCGGAAGGGAGAGGGTGAACTGACGGGAGGCTGGCAGCTTAGGATCAAGGGAGGTGTCCCTGCAGAGGGACAGAGGTTGTGTGAAATCAGGGAGGAACAGCAGGTGCAAAGGCCCAGGGCCAGGTGAGCTCAACAGTGAGCCCCTCCATGGAGTCACCGATGCTCCTTCCTCTGATGAAGGCCCAGGGCCCCGGCCAGAGCTGTAGGCTGAGACCTAAGGGTCTCAGTACAGAGTCGGGGTTTTGTCCCCTGTGGATGGCAGCAGGGGCCAGGCCACAGGAACGCTCCAGGTAGAAGGGAAGATAGCTGGGACCAAGCAGATGGGTCAAGGCGGTGAGAAGCGGAGGCATCTGAAGGTGATGTCTACCCGCACACCGCTGATGGCCAGGCGTGGGGCTAGGGGGCGGGAGGGATCAAGGTGCATCTGGGCTGAGTCCCTGGGCGGGCAGAGTGCAGAGAGACCACTGCCCTCTGGCCATGAACTGGGCTACCTGTCAGATGCCCGGTGGAGAAATGAGGGGTCCCGAGGGGATGGGGGTTTCTGCAGGGCTTGTCACCAGCCAGCAGGAAACAAAAGGATCGGGCCCCAGGCCAGCAATCTGTAAATTGTTTCATGGGCCTGGGGAGCCCCCAGGGTGGGCGGGGGCAGGCAGGTGTCAGGGCTGGGGCCCAAGGTCTCTGCTCGGACAGGAGGTGGAAGAGAGCCCTGCTAGAGGTCACAGAGCCCCCTCCCAAGCCGCCTGCCTCTGCCCAGCTCAGCATCATTGCCAGGAGCCCCCGCCCCACCCCAGGTGGTAGCCAGTGTCTGATACCTCCCGCAGGCCATCGGACCCATCAGTACACATGACACACCAGAGACAACAATCTGGGGGCAAAGAATGAGATTTGGAGTGTTTGGATTTTTTTTTTTTTTTTTTTTCTGCCACACTGCGAGGCTTGGGAGATCTTAGTCCCCCAACCAGGGATCGAATCTGGACCACAGCAGAGAAAGCACCAAGTCCTAACCACTGGACAGACTGCCAAGGAAGTCCCCAGATTTTCCTGTTTGCTCCCTCTGACCCCCCAGACGACTTCGTTGACTGGCGTTCACTTCTTCAGCTGCCCTAACTGGCCCAGCCCAGCAGCAGTCCTTGGCACAGTGGTATTGATGACAAGTCCAGAGACAGGGCCTCTGGTCAAGCCTGGGGAGGAGGGGCCACTGCCCAAGGACACGGGGCCCCAGGCCCCGTCCTCCCTCCCCAGCTCACTCTAATCTCCCTTGGCCCTTGGGGCGGGCGGCATCTCCTGGTATCTGTAATGGATTTCCCACATCATTTGATGCCTTGCAAAACATAATATCATGCAGTCATTTTCCGAAAGAGGCTGAAATTTGCTGCTGGGGCAATCCTTTCTTCTCCTGAGTAACCATCAGGAAGGGGCTAATGCAGAAAGGCTGGGGGGCCAGCCGGCTGCCCTCTGACTGACCCACAGCAGCGTGGCAGGGAGCCTGGCTCCAGCCTGCACAGTGATCCATGAACTGTATTTAACCAGGGATGGCAAATCACCACCTTCAGGACTGTTCTGGAATTACAGTGCCCCTCCCATGAGGCTCCCTGCTGGAGCAGCACACGGGGAGACCGCTTTAGAGGCCTCCTCCCTACCTCCACCCCCGGATGAAAGGAGTCTGGGGACGCTGGTCTAGGAAGGCTTCCCAGGACCTCCCTGATGAGAATCCTGCGGGGACCATAACAGAGGACCACACGCTGCGGGGCTTAAAACAACTGAAATTGATTCTCTCACAGCTCTGGAGGCCACAAGTCCAAAATCAGCAGGCTGTGGTCCTTCCAAAGGCTCCAGGGGAGGTTCCTTCCTGCCTCTTCTGGCTCCTGGGGGCTCCAGGCGTTCCCTGAGCTCGTGGCCACATCACCCCAATCCCTGCCTTTGTCATCACGTGGGCTCCTCCCCTGTGTCTGTGGCCTCTCCTCTCCATTCTCTTATAAGGACAATTGTCATTGGATTTAGGGCCACCCCAGGAATCCAGGGTGATCTCCTCACATCAGGATCCTTAAATCTGCACTCTTTTTTCCAAATAAGGTTCAGGGGCTGGAATGTGGAGGCATTTTGCAGGAGACCATGATTCAACCCATGACACCATCCTCGCTGACCACTGCCTGAAGGCAGGAACCACCTTGCAGCCAGGCTCCTCTTGAATGCTCCCAGAGATGGGGCTCTCACTATCTAACTTTCGAGGAACCATGCCCCCTCCCTCTCAGTCGCCCCCATGGGCCCTGGGCTCCCAGACTCCACGGCACCTGGACAGTCCTCCCCCAGTTCTGGCCCACCAGCATGCAGGCTCCCCTCAGGGCTCACCCCCCAGGTTCAGGGGCCCTACTGACCCCTCACACTTCCGATGGAGTTGGGTGGTGATTCCCCACAGTCTGAGAATATTCTGAGCTCTTATGTTTTCTCTGCAGTGTGCACCAGCCCAGGTGGCCCCGCTGCAGGTTCTTTCCTGCCTGGAGGGGTCCTCGTGCTGGTGGGCCGCCATCGGGCATCATCTGGTGGCGGGGCCTTGCTGAGGGGAACTAAGAGTTGCTGAGGGTCGGCCCTGTGAGGGGCCTCCCGCAGACATCTTTCTTAATCCTCACACACACCCACAAAATGATGATCATTGGGCCCATTTTACAGGTGAGGAAACTGAGGCTCAAAGCAGTGGTCACACAGCCCCATCTGGTGGGAACAGGAGTCAAATCCCAGCCTGCCTGCATCCTCTCCTCTGAGACTGGCTGGAGCAACAGAAATGATACAATTAACTCTCAGGGTAAAATAGCCTGGCCCAGGGGCCAGATTGCCGTCCTTGGGGCCCCAGGCCCTGCCCAGGCACTCACAGGCCTCTGCTGTCCACTGGGATGGACTGTGGTGGGCAGCCTGGCCTCTGGATCCCAGTGGAGGATGCTGCCGCCAAAGACCCCAATCTTGGAGGGGTGGGGCAGGAAAAACACGGCGTTTCCTGGAATCAGGGTCCACTCTCAGGCTGGGAGGGTCAGGGAGAGCCAGAGCTTCAGTCCCCAGAGGGATGGACCCCCTGCCAGGCAGGAGGCTCTGCACCGACATCAGTGACGCAAAGGCCATAGAGCTGGACACTGGCTTCTACTTTAGTACGCAGCAGCTAATAACAAAAAAGGGGACGATTACAAATAGTGGTGATTAATTCACTAGTTTAAAGGTCACAGTAACGTGATCTTAGTTGACTGGTTAGAAGGAGCAAAGGTTTGGGCTTCCCTGGTGGCGCAGTGGTTGAGAGTCCGCCTGCCGATGCAGGGGACGCGGGTTCATGCCCTGGTCCGGGAGGATCCCACATGCCGCGGAGCGGCTGGGCCCGTGAGAAATGGCCACTGAGCCTGTGCGTCCGGAGCTTGTGCTCCGCAGCAGGAGAGGCCACAACAGTGAGAGGCCCACATACCACAAAAAAAAAAAAAAAAAAAAGAAAGAGCAAAGGTTTGAGGGAATATGGCCTTTCCAGCTCACCCAGGAGGAGAAGGAAATGAAACAGATCCACTAAGTGCTGCGTGGGGCCGGCCTCACGTGACGGCCGCAGCAGCGGAGGATGGGGGGAGCTGGACACAGGCCACATGATTGCCCGGGTCACGTAGCCCAGAGTTCACGTTCTTTCTCAGACCTGGAAAGACAGACGGCAGGAAAACCATGCAAAACTCTGCTGTGTGAAATGCATGATAAAGCTGGTGATGCTGAAGCTTCCAGAGAAGGTGGTCAGGGCTCTGGTCAGCGACGTGAGGAAGGCCCCCAGCTCCCAAGGCCAGACTCGCATCTGAGGGTTCAGGTGGGAGCAGCTGGCAGAGCAGACAGACCAGCGGGAGGGGCCCGGGGCCAGTTCTGCCTTCAGCACTAGAGGTGGAAAGATGTCGTCTCCAGAGCGCCAAGGGATCAGAGACAGTGTGGAGATGCTGGTAGCAGAGATGCTCCTGGGAGCCCTGGGCTCTGTGTCCCCCACTCCACATGTGGGGTGGCCCTGGCTGGCTAGTGGCGACTGCACAGCTCTGTCCACGGGCCAGTCCGGAGGGTGGAGTTAAAGACAAGAGGAAAACGGGCTCCGTCGTTCCCGCTCGGTCTCAAGCAAATCCACCAATGTGTCCAGTTTGGTCAACAGAGGTTCAGCCAAGACACCAGCCCCACACCTCTGTGTCCCTGGGCAGCTGGTGAGGCACGAGCATGTCGCCAGGTGCCTCAGGCTAACCATGGCCGAGCAGCCTCAATGACCCAGGACACAGTGACTCATGTCTCCAGTCTCCAGGTGTGTAAAGGATGGTTACGGGGCAGGAGGAATGGATGTCTCCTTGACCCCAGAGCACGGCGCCAGGACCAGCTCAGTACAAATAAAGAGCAGTCTAGGTATCAGAGCTGCCCAGTAATGAGTGAGCTCCCCATCCCTGGAAGAGTCTCAGAGGGGTTGTATGTACACATTCAAAATGTGTTCATTATATGATTCAGTCTAAAAAAGAAAGGACGTTCTGACTCAGGCTACAGCATGGGAGGACCTTAAAGACACGATGCTGAGTGAAATAAACAAGACACAAAAGGACACATCCTGTGTGATTCCGCTCACCTGAGGTCCCTACAGGAGTCAGGTTCATAGACACAAAACGTAGACGGTGGGCGCCAGGGGCTGGGGAGGGAAGGGGGGAGTCGGTGTTTCATGGGGACAAAGTTTCTGGTTTATAAGATGAAGAGTCATGGCTGGTGGTGATGGCTGCATAACGATATGAAAGCACTTACTACCACTGAACGCGCACTTAAACTGTACACTTACAATGGTTACAGTGGTAAATTTTATGTTATATGTTTTGACCACATTCAAATTTTTTTTAAAACGTGTGTTCGCGGTCACCCGTGATGCAGACTGACCACTGGTTGCCGGGGGTGCCATGGTGATTGGGACAGACGCCATCCCTGCTCGGGGGACTTGTGGGTGGATGAAGGAAGCAGGACAGGACAGAGGCAATCCGGGTGCAGAGGGGAGAGGGGAAGGGGAGGAGGGCAAGAGCGTGACGGAGCGTAGGGAAAACCCGGGAGGTGGGCAGGCTTCTGGGGAGAGCTGGGCTCCAGCCTGAGGCCCCAGGAAGGCGCTGGGCCGGGAAATCCATGTGCGGGGCAGAGCTCGGAGCAGAGCAGAGCCTGGCACACTAGGAGAGCCGAACCCACTGGACGGTGAGAGTGGGTGGGCAGCAGGGAAGGGCCGCATCCCCTAGTGGCCAGGAGCCAGGTGGGCTGTCGCCTCCAGGCAGGAAGAGGTGAGCGACCAGACCCCACCCCTCGTGCCAGGCCAGGCACCCCAAGCACCGTCTGACTCAGGCCTCCTGCTCACCATAAAAATGTCCATGCAAAGGGTACTATCACCCCCATTTTGCAGATCAGAAAACTGAGGCTCAGTGGATGCGAATTACACCGTGACGGAGAGACTGTTTTGTGAGCAGTGAGATGGACCGTTAACCCACAAGAAGACATCATCACACGGACAAGAGCAATGGCCCTAACATGGATGCGTGGGCTTATTTCACCGCGCAGATCCATTCAACGACTCCAAACCCAGGAGCTTCCCAGCCCTCAGCCCAACAGCCATTCAGCCAAGCATCAGCTCTGCACCCAACACAATTTCAGACCCGAAGTGGATGCAGAGAAAACGTGAGGCGTCACCTCTGTTCTACAAGGAAACACTCGCCTTTTAAGGAGAGGAGCAGCGCCCCCCACCTGGAAAAAATTAGAACAATCCTGGGGCTGCTGGTTCAAAATGGACCTGACCCAGCCTCCCCTGCTTCGAGCTCATGGACGGACAAGCCCTCAGAACACTGAGAACTGGAGGCGGCCCTGCAGCCAGTGCTGAAGCCTCCGCCCTGCCCGGTGGACATGGGGGAGATGTTTCATCTCTTCTCTGTTTTCCCAACATCAGAAGTATGTTTCTCCCCTCCACGCATGGCGCTGCTTTCTCCTCCCGCTTATAAATCCTCAAAATCCGATGGAGCAGGCGGTGGGAACAGGTGGTGCCTGCGGGGCGGCAAGCAGGGGGAGCCCCGATGACCTGCGGCCTCAGCAGCCATCCCATCCGTGTGCTCCGTCCATCCAGCCAGTGGGACCGGACTCCCAGCAGAGCCGAACCAGAATGTTCCTCCAGGAGCTCGCAGACGAGCCCGAGGAGGGGAGTAGACTGTCCTCTCCGGGCTTGGCCGTCCAGACCAAGGGCCATCCGTTCACCTGGGTGTGGACAGACTGGCTGGGCGGCTTCTTTGTCACCCAAGGACCAAGAAGAGAAAAAGCATCAGCGAGGGGCCTTTGAAAAATGGCACAGAAAAAAAAAAAGAAAAGTGGCACAGATCAAGTAGGACAGAACTTCCTCTTATAGACTCGGCGGGGAGACTATGCCCTGAAAATGGCTTATCTTCAGAGCCCGGAGTGAATTTGGAAACCTTCAGAGGGGCGCAGGAAGACCAGGTGAAGACACCAACAAAGAGAGAGGGTGACATGAGGACGAAACGGGCTGTGGAAGCAGAAGGATGCAGAACTGACACAGGAGAAAAGAGATGGACGGGAGGGGAAGACGCGAGACCTTGACCGGCGGGGGTCGGGGGCGGGTGCTGAGATCCGGAAAAACGGTGGGTGGGAGAACAAACAGTGACCCACAGCCGATGCTCTGAAGCTCCGAAGCTCCGGCTGGGGCTCCGGCTGGTGGCGCAGGCAGGCGTCAAGGACAAACAGATTAAACAAACCTAGTCCAAGGGAGCCGAGACCTGCACGGCTTCTGGCAAACTTTGGAAGCGATGACGATAAAGCAGCCCCCTGGCCTGGAATCGCTGTGCTGTACGAAGCAGGCAGAAAAACACATGCCATCTAGTGAGGGGGGGAAAGGGTCCAGGAACCCCATTCCCGGCCCGGTTGCCTTCCTGCTGCTGAAGGTCAGAGGCTTCTCGGATTAATGGCAGGCACATTCTGTTTTTCTCGTGAACAGCCTTCTGGAAAGACTCATTTGAAGATGAGCCCCAACCCAATGAGGGGTGATTCAAAGCTAAGAATTCAATCCTCGAGACCCCAGGCTGGGGGTCCATGGGGGCAAGTGGTTGGTGAAGCCGGTGCTGCCCCGCGGTCCACTTCCCTGCCTGCCTCTGGGCACATTCTACCAAAAGTGGTTCTGACCAACTGGTGAAACCACATGAAATGGTCCTCTTTTAGGTCAAAATTCCATATGGTTCACCCTGACCCTTGACCTTGCACTTCAGAGAGACTCTCCTTCCATGTCTGATGATGCCTTATTTCCATACCTGGTACCACCGCACCAGGAGCGATGACTGAACGGAATATTTTGGTTTTCATCTTTTAAAAAGAAGTTATACTGAGTCACATAATGGCCATTTTTATTGCCGCGGTACTTGAGTTACAACTTCCTGCATGGTTATGTTCTAACCTATATTTAATGACACGAGTCATAGGGCTGTATTTGCATCAAAAGGCCAATAATTCTCCCAGGGACACATCATACCTGCACTCACCATTTATCAGACTTCCTCATGGCATCTCACTGTCTTCTCAATTATGCCCTAAAATCACCACATGCAGAGTGTTCTCAGTGATATATCACTGGACATAAGATACATTAAAAGAATAAAAGGCTATACAAATACATAGCACCCAAAGCAAAAATAAACAAGTGGGACTACATCAAACTAAAAACCTTCTGCACAGCAAAAACCCGTCAACAAAGTAAGAAGGCAACCTACCAAATGGGAGAAATATTTGCAAAGCATATATCTGATAAAGGGTTAATATTCAAAATACATAAAGAACTCATTACAATCAATAGCAAAAAAGAACAATCCAATTAAAAAATGGGCAGAGGAACTGAATAGACATTTTCCCAGAGAAGGTGCACAGATGGCCAACAGGTACATGAAAATGCTCAACATCACTAATTATTATAGAAATGCAAATCAAAACTGCAGTGAATTGGGACTTCCCTGGTGGCGCAGTGGTTGAGAATCCGTCTGCCAATGCAGGGGACACGGGCTCGAGCCCTGGTCCGGGAAGATCCCACATTCCGTGGAGCAACTAATCCCATGTGCCACAACTACTGAGCCTGCGCTCTAGAGCCCGCAAGCCACAACTACTGAAGCCGGCGTGCCTAGAGCCCGTGCTCCGCAGCAAGAGAAGCCACTGCAATGAGAAGCCTGCTTACTGCAAGGACGAGTAGCCCCCACTCGCCGTAACTGGAGGAAGCCCACGCACAGCAACAAAGACCCAACACAGCCAAAAATAAATAAATAAATAAATTTATATATTAAAAAAAAAAACACCCTCAGTGAGCTACCATCTCACACCTGTCAGAATGGCTACTATCAAAAGACAAGAAACAGCAAGTGTTGGTGAGGATGTGGAGAGAAGGGAACCCTTGTGCACTCTTGTTGGGAATGTAAATTGGTGCATCCTCTGTGGAAAACAGTATGGAGTTTCCTCAAAAAATTAAGAATAGAACTACCATATGATCCAGCAATTCCACTTCTGGGTATTTATTCTAAGAAAATGGAAACACTAACTCGAAAAGATGCACCTCTGTGTTCATTGAAGCGTTATTTACAATAGCCAAGGTATAGAATAGACCTGAGAGCCCACTGATGGATGAATGGATAAAGAAGATGTGGTGTGTATATACACAATGGAATATTACTCAGCCATAAAAAAGAATGAAATCTTGCCATTTGTGACGACATGGATGGACTTCGAGGGTATTAACACTCAGTGAAGTAAGTCAGACAGAGAAGGACAAATACCATATGATCTCACTTATATGTGGAACCTAAAGAAGAACAAAAACAAAAAGGCAAGCTCACAGATCCAGAGAACAGATTGGTGGTTGCTAGAGCAGAGGGGAGGAGGGAAGAAATGAGTGAAGGGGGTCAAAATGTGAAAGAAAAATTCCAGTTTAATTTTTAAAGAAATAGTAAAAGGCTATACTAAACTATACCACAAACTCGATAGTGGTTATTCCTACATGAAGAAATTCTACAACATTTTACCTTTCTTTCTTTCTTCCTCCCTCCCTTCCTTCCTTCCTTCCCTCTTTCTCTCTCTCTCTTTCATTCTGTCTTTCTTTCTTATAATTTTCTATACATCCCAAATTTTCAAGAGTACGTATGTATTTTACAGTGGAAGTGTACGTCTCTCATGTGAATTCAGAGGTGTGCATAGAATGTGGAGTAGACATCGGGGTGCCCCCAGTCCCCTTAGCTGTTGCACCACTGCCTCTCCTGGGGGTGTCGGCTGATAACTCACAGCCGCTCCGTTCCCTAGAGCTTTGCCTTCCCACAAAAGGGGGGCTGCTGCACCAGGAGGCCGCCTTCCCGGCCACGAGCAGGCCTTGGCCATGACTGAGCCCACACCCAGCTCCCTGAGGGATCGGGCTGCAGCGACCCAGCCGAGACCCCTTTCTAGCTCATCTGCTTCCCCTGCCCAGTCCTGCTCCCCTTCCCCTTGCCCTGAGATCACCCCCGATAAATCACACTACACGAGGATGGCCGCAGCCACGGATGGCCACGAGAATCAGGAAATAAAGAGGCCAGTGTCCAGCGCGTGGTGGTGGGTGGCGCTCACCAAACACAAGTGCCTTGGGCATCCTGAGGCTCCAGGCCAGCCAAGGTCACGGCAGAGCACCGGCATGAGTGTGGGACGTGTTCCACAAAGGCCAGTGCATGTGCGGTGTCCAAGGCCTCTGCACCCCAAGCCCTGCTGGCCCGGGGCCAAGCGTGATGACCCCTCTGCAGGGGCTCGGCTCTCCAGCCCCAACTCCTGTGCGACCAGGGGGACAGTCACTCCTCACAGGCTCGACCCAGGCCCAAGGGAGAGCACGGGGTGGGGTGCATAAGCCGCTGCCCCCAGCTGCACCCAGGACCATCTGCTGTGTCGTCCACTGTGATGACTGAGGCCCAGGGACCCTCCCGGAGAGTGAGCAGCTATCCCAGGTGTGTCAAAGCCACTTTCTGGAAAGCCCCCTCCCCGTGTTAATAGCGGGGAGTCAGGCCATGATGTGGGTTCGTCAGAATTAGGTCTCTTCAGGGAAACAGAGAAGCCCCTCTGGGCAGGGGTCCATGGATGGGCCCGACCCCACGCACACAGCCCGGGGGACCAGCAAGGGGGGGCCGCGTGGGTGTCGTGATGCCTAGGCCACCCACGTGCAATCTGTACAGTACCTGGAATTAGTCTTGAGTTTTACAAACATTTAAAGCCCATCATTTTCAACGACTGTAAAATTCGTAAAAGAGCTGAAAGTTCTAGTAAAAAGAGGCCCAAAATGACTACAGGAACGAAAGGGCATGGTTTTTAAAATAGAAACTGGTGAGATAAATGACAAATGTTGTGTGTTTGTTGGGGTGAATCATTTGACGGCAGCAATGATTCCCAGGACGGGTGAGTCAGGCCCCGTGGGAGGGGCTACTGTCCTCAGGAGGCTGGGGGACCCCCCAGGACGGGCGTCTGTGTGCCCGAGGCCCGTGCCGGCTCCCGACCCAAAATCGGGAGGAAGCTGGGGTTTTGCCAGTGCTCAAAGGCCAGGCAGGGCCACGGTGCTGCCAGGAATCTTCTTGGGCCTCCCCGGGCCCCCGGCCGACCAGATTCACAGCCTGGACGTGAGACCTCATCCAAGCTCCGGTGCGCACCTCATTCACTCGTTCATTCATTCACCCTCTGCGCCAGGCACCGTTCTGGGCTCTGGGACCCCACAGGGAGCGACATCCTCGGGGAACATGGGTCCTGAGTTCTGGGACCCGCCCTCACTCCTTCTGGGGAGAAACACTCCAGGCTCACAACCCAAAGACCTAACTAACCTCCTGGTCAATGGAGATGCCTCAGAAGCCTCTGGATGATTCCAGGGCTTCAGGAAAACCTGCTCTCCAGACCTCGAGACTTAGCCTCAGAAGGAGGGCTGCCCCAGCCCCACCAAGGGAAAGGTCTGCCCTGGGGGAGCTCTGAGCCCCCTCCCCTATCCCTCAGGGAGGCTCACAGCATCCCCTGCTCCCCAGCTTGGGTTGGGACCCTCCTGAGGATGAGAGAGGAGGACAGGAACAGACTCAGGAGGAAGAGTCCCAAGTGGCACAGACGAGGCATCTGGCCCATCCCGCAGGACACAGGGACCCACAAGCTCTGCCCAGGCCCCAGCACCATGCCCTCCACACACTGCCAGACAGAACCCAGGTGCTGCCTGGCCGTCCCTGGATGAGCATCCTGGGGCCGCTGTAACCAAGTCCCACAAACTGGGAACTTATAGCAAGATAAATTTGTTCTCTCACAGCTCTGGAGGCTGGAAGTCCAAAATCAAGGAGCTGGCAGGGCAGGGCTCCCCCTGGAGGCTCCCAGGAAGGGTCCTTCCCTCCTCCTCCAGCTCACGCGGCTCCTGGGCTTTGTGGCCGCAACACCCCAACCTCTGCCTCTGTCTCCACAAGGCCCCCTCCCCTGGGTCTCTGCACCTCCTTTTCTATCTTTATTTATTTATTTATTTCTGGCTGCATTGGGTCTTCGTTTCTGTGCGAGGGCTTTCTCTAGTTGCGGCGAGCGGGGGCCCCTCTTCATCACAGTGCGCAGGCCTCTCACTGTTGCAGCCTCTCTTGTTGCGGAGCACAGGCTCCAGACGCGCAGGCTCAGCAGTTGTGGCTCACGGGCCTAGTTGCTCCGCGGCATGTGGGATATTCCCATACCAGGGCTCGAACCCGTGTCCCCTGCATCAGCAGGCGGATTCTTAACCACTGCGCCACCAGGGAAGCCCTCCTTTTCCATCTTATAAGGACCCCTGTCATTGGACGTAGGGCCCATCCAGGGTGATCTCATCTCAAGACCCTTAACTTAATCACATCTGCAAAAACCGTTTTTTCAGATAAGGTCACGTTCACAGGCTCTGGGGTGTGGCCGTGAATGTACCTTTTGGGAGTCCCCATTCAACTGTGACCTTCCCAGCCCCTAGGCCTTCTCCCCTGATTTCGGACTTAGCTAGATCCCACAAAGCCAGTTCTTTGGGGAAAAAATCTCTTTATATACATATTAATATATATTAATCTCTTTGTATACGTGTATACACACACACACATACATATATGGTTCTTTTCACTGGAGAACCCTGACAGGTATACATACATAGAAAATAAGCAAGTAAAAAATGGGTAATTAACTCCAAGAAAAAGAAAACTGAGGACAGAATGGAACTAAGCACAGCACAACAGTGACAGCTAACACTGATGGTCTCTCTGTGCCGGGTGATGCTAAGCGCTTTATGTGTACAACACATTATCCCTCACAATAACCCTGCGTGGTAAGTGCAACCGTCACTCACACACTCTCCAGATGGGGAAACAGAGGCACGGAGAGGCTTAGTAACTTGCCCCCGGCCACACAGCTGCCAGTGGCAGAGGCAGGGTTCAAACCCAGACAGGCTGGCCTCGGGGCCCCGATCCTGACCACAGTCAGGACATGTGACCCCAACTTGTGACATGACAGCTTAAAGGGATGAGGAGGAGAAGTACGTTTGGGAAAGCTGCAGCCTCAAGCATCGTAACAGGTGTCAAGGGTACTGAACTCCAGAGCCCAGAAGACTAGAGAACGAGCACATTATGTCATGATCATGTGAACACTCGAAGAAGCGCGTTCAGATGCGCGGAGGTGGTCGTTCTGGGGATGCGTGTGACCCAGGTGGGTGGGAGGGGGTCGGCCTTTCAGGGTTTTTTACCTTTTTGACTACATGCAGGTTTTTCTGTAACAAAAGCAGAATTATTTGGAATGGGGTCCCTGCCTGTCACCAGCCCCCAGGAGGCATGTGACCTCCCAGGGCAGGTGCTGCAGGGTAGGGGAGGCCGTGACCACTGGGCTGTGACCCCTGGGGCGCGTGGTCAGCCCCCGCATCCCTGGAGAAGCCACTCTCGGGAAGAGCAGGTAAGTCACGGTTCCCAGGGCTGTCTCGAGCCGCCCGCCGTCCCCTCCTGTCTGCACTCTCGGGGCTCTTGTCATTTTTCTTCCTTCACGCGGTGTTCCCGTCGCCGGCGGCACGGGAGTAACCCTGGCAGCTTCAAAACCTGCCCCACGGCCACGTGGTTTGGCCTCCGTTTCCGTCTCTGCCTCCTGCGCCTTCTCCCCGTGTCCTCTCCCTGGATCTGGATGTGCCAGGTGGCCCCTCACCCCCAGCCCTCTGCTCCCAAATCTCAGCCTCCCTGAACCACCCCCAGACCCATGCCCCCCTGGACCTCCGGCCCAGCCAGCTTCCCACCCCAGAAACTCTGAGCCACGTCTTATGGGTCTGGTCCCTTCTGCCCACGTGATCCATCACAGCCCAGGTGTCCTCCTAGATCAGCTCTCCCACTTTTTCCCTACTCTTGCCTGGGCACTGCAATGCGGGAACGGCTCTGAGCTTCCCCCCGCCCCACCTGTGCCCCTGCCCTGCGCCCCCCGGCCCTCCTCCTGGGGCTTTGTCTTCACCCACATCACATACCTGCTCTAGAACCTCACTGGGCTCCCCACGACCTGCCCCTCCCTCTTCAAGGCCCCCAGGATGAAGCCCCATTTGCCACCGCAGCCTTCACCCTTTGCACCAGGCGGGCTGTGTACTCATGGCACACTGAAAGCATCCCTAGTTTTCCTACCTCTGACCTGTCCACTCCCCCCGACCGCCGACTCCCGTGTGCTGTCAATCTTAGACCAACGCCGTCCCTCCCGCCAGCTTCGCTGGGAACCCCACATCTCCTCAGCTCACCCCACAGCCTTCCCTGTCAGGAAGCAGCACTGTCGCAGCTTCACAGGCCTGGGCGGAATCCACGCTCCCCTGCCCTCTGCCTGTGTGCCAACGACCAAGTCACCGCACTATCTGAAACTCAGTGTCCTTGTCTTTAAAATCAGGAAAATAATTCACAGCACCATGGGGGGCTGTGAAAAGTCAGTGAAATAACATGTACAGCACACCTGTGGGAGCCAAGATGAGGCGGAGCTAATGAAATGACGTTTCCCCGACCTGACAACTTGGCAGTAAGCGTGGACGTCCCAGCCAGGTGCAAACATTTGGGGGTGGAGGGTATCCACCCTTAGGTCTCAGCACCTCCTGACCCCTAGAAACACAGGAAACCTGGTAAGTGAACAGCGGCAAGGGCTCCTTCCTTTTCAATTTTCTAGAAGAGGATATGCACACTGGTTTCCTTTCTTCCTAGGGGTTTGGTAGAATCCACCAGAGGAGGCCTCTGGGCCTGGAGTTTGCTTTACGGAAAGGTTTTAACCACGAATTCAATTTCTTTAATGCGGGTGCAGCTACTCAGATGCTGTTTCTTCTGGGCTGAGCTCTGAGAGTTTGTGTCTTTCAAGGAACTTGTCCATTTCATCCAAGTCATCCATTTACTGGCCTAAAGTTCTTGTTAATAGTCCCTTGTTAATAGTCCTTGTTAAATATCATAGAATTTGTGATGAAATCACCTCTCTCCATCCTGATGTTGGTAATATGCATCTTCTTTCTTTTTTTCCTGATCACTCTGGCTAGAGGTTATCAGTTGTATCGGTCTTCCAAAGAAGCATCTTTTGGTTTCATTCGTTTTCTCTATTTTTTTTTCTGTTTTCTATTCCACTGATTTCTGCTCTTATCTTTATGTTTTCCTCTCTTCTGATTATACTGGATTCAATTTACTCTTCTTCCTGTTTCTTAAGGTGGGAGCTGAGTTCATCAATTTAAGACCGGTTGTCTTTTCTAATACAAGCATTCCCTCAAAATACTACTTCGGTTGCATCCCATAAACTCTGATAGGTCAACCAGTTCAAAATATGTTCTAATTTTCCTTCCAATTTCTTCTTTGACTCAAGAGTTATGTGGAAGTGTGTTGGTTGGTCTCCAAATACTTGGGGTTTTCTAGATAGCATTCTGCTGCTGCTATTGATTTTTTCTTCCATCTTTATTTTTATTTGTTTTTTTAACATCTTTATTGGAGTATAATTGCTTTACAATGTTGTGTTAGTTTCTGCTATATAACAACGTGAATCAGCTATACATATATATATATATATATCCCCATATCCCCTCCCTCTTGCATCTCCCTCCCTCCCACCCTCCCTATCCCACCCCTCTAGGTGGTCACAAAGCACCGAGCTGATCTCCCCATGCTATGCGGCTGCTTCCCACTAGCTATCTATTTTACATTTGGTAGTGTATATATGTCTATGCCACTCTCTCACTTCGACCCAGCTTACCCCTCCCCCTCCCCATATCCTCAAGTCCATTCTCTACATCTGTGTCTTTATTCCTGTCCTGCCCCTAGGTCCTTCAGAACCTTTTTTTTTTTTTAGATTCCATACATATGTGTTAGCATATGGTATTTGTTTTTCTCTTTCTGACTTATTTCACTCTGTATGACAGACTCTAGGTCCATCCACCTCACTACAAATAACTCAATTTCATTTCTTTTTATGGCTGAGTAATATTCCATTGTATATATGTGCCACATCTTCTTTATCCATTCATCTGTCGATGGACACTTAGGTTGCTTCCCCCACTGTAGCCAGAGAACATACTTTAGATCACTGGAATCCTTTTAGTTTATTGAGACTTGTTGTAGGACTCAAATTTGTTCTGTCTTGGTGAATGTCTTCTGTGAACGTTTCCACTGCTGTTGGGAAGAGTGTCTACAAATGTCAGTTAGGTCAGTTGGTTGATTGAGTTGCTTAAGGCTCTGGCTTGATGACTTTCTGTCTCCTTGTATCAGTTTTTGAGAGACAAGCTTTATCTCCACTTATAATTGTGAACTTATCTATTTCATCTTGTAGCTTTTTCAGTTTTTCCTTCACATATGTTGAAGTTCTGTTACAAGGTGCATAAACTTTCTGGATTGTAATATACCCTCTTGATGAATTGATTGACTCCCATATCCACATGAAATAACCCTCCTTTACCCTACTAATACTCTCTGCTCTGGAATCCACTTTGTCTGACTTAATATAGCCACCCCAGCTTTCTTTGGATGAATGTTTGCATGTATATTTTCTCTGTTCTTCTACTTTTATCCTATTTGTATCCATGTATTTAAAGTTCCTTGTATCACCTCATACCGGTCAGAATGGCTATTATCAAAAAGTCTACAAATAATAAATGCTAGAGAGGGTGTGGAGAAAAAGGGAACCCTCCTACACTGTTGGTGGGAATGTAAGTTGGTGCAGCCACTGTGGAAAACAGTATGGAGGTTCCTTAAAAAACTAAAAATAGAGTTACCATATGATCCAGCAATCCCACTCCTGGGCATATATCTGGAAAAGAAGAGAGCTCTGATTTGAAAAGATACATGCACCCTAATGTTCATAGCAGCATTATTCACAATAGCCCAGACATGGAAGCAACCTAAATGCCCATCAACAGACAACTGGTTTAAGAAGATGTGAGATTATATATATACATATATGTATATATATAATGGAATATTACTCAGCCATAAAAAAGAATGAAATATTGCCATTTGCAGCAACATGGATGGACCTAGACATTATAATACTAAGTGAAGTAAGTGAGACAAAGACAAATATTATATGATATCACTTATATGTGGAGTCTAAAAAATAATACAAATGAATCTATATACAAAACAGAAACAGACTCACAGACATAGAACACAAACTTACGGTTACCAAAGAGGGAAGGCGGGAGGGATGAATTGGGAGTATGGGATTAACAGATACACACTACTATATATAAAATTGATAAACCGCAAGGACCTACTGTATAACACAGGAGAATATATACAGTATCTTGTAATAACCTATAATGGAAAATAATCTAATATATATATATATATATGAATAACTTTGCTGTATACCTGAAACTAACATAACATTGTAAATCAACTATGCTTCAATTAAAAAAGTAAAATTTAATTTAATTTAAAAATAAATAAATAAATAAATAATAAAATAAAGTTCCTTATAAGCAGCGTATTATTGGGTCTTAATTTTTCTTTATCCAACTGACCACCTCTGCCTTTATATTGGAGTGTTTAGAGCACTTACAGTTACTGTAATTTTTAATGATTGAATTTAAATCTACTATCTTGCTATTTCTTTTCCCATTTTTTCTTTGTTCCTTTCCCTCTCCTTCTGCCTTCTTTTGGATTAACTGAGAATGTGTTATGTTTCCATCTTACCTCCTTTGTTGGCAGAAGAACGGTGACTTCCTGGGTTAACGTCTGGGGATTCTCTCCACCTGGGCTTACCTCCTGTTTGCTGGTGATCGTGCTCCTTAGCTGAATGCTATCTGATGTCCTAAACTCCACTGCTTCATACCTTTTGTCTGGGTTTTTTGTGGCTTTTCATTGTTCCCCACGGCACCATTTTGGCTAGAAGTGGAAATCCCTATTAATCCCTTTTTTTTGTATTTTTTTTAACTGAAGTATAGTTGATTTACGATGTTGTGTTAATTTCTGCTGTACAGCGAAGTGACTCAGTTATATATATATATACACATATACACATTTTTTTTCATATTCTTTTCCATTATGGTTTATCACAGGATATTGAATATAGATCCCTGTGCTATACAATAGGTCCTGGTTGTTGACCCATTCTATATACAATAGTTTGCACTTGCTACTCCCAAATTCCCAATCCATCCCTCCCCCAACACCCACCCCCTTGGCAACCACAAGTCTGTTCTCTATGTCTGTGAGTCTGTTTCTGTTTTGTAGCTAAGTTCATTTGTGTCATATTTTAGATTCCATATTTTAGATTCCACATGTAAGTGATATCATATGGTATTTGTCTTTTTCTTTCTGACTTACTCCACTTAGTATGATAATCTCTAGTTGCATCATCATGAGAGAGTTGCATCTCTCTCTCTCCCTCTCTCTCTCTCTCCCTCCCCCTATTAATCCCTTTTTGTCACAGTCACCTCTCTTGCTTATACCCAAAGACTCCTAAGTGGACACCTCATCCCCCGCCCGGTCAGCCCCGCTCTCTGTTTAGTCTCCGCTTAGACATCAGCCCCTCCCAGGGCCCTCCCTGCCCCTGTGTCTGTCTCAGATGACCGTTTTTGTGCCCTCCAGCCCGTTGCCTTGCTCCACCCCAGCCCTCTTCCCACTGCCACCATCATCTGTCCCCCACCAGACCATGGGCTCCTTGAGAGCGGGACGGTCCCCATCGCCTGGCACTGTGCCTGACACACTGTGAGCCCTCCGGAGATAAGGGGCTTTGTCTTACTGGCCAATGGATCTCACCTCTGCCATCCAGTAGATTCCAGGCCCTTCCTGACTGAGGAAGAACAAAGCACGTCAGGAAAGGCTTGTCTTGTAGGTGAATCCTGACTGGCCAAGTTACCAGTTCCAGGGCAAAAGCACGTGCTGTTTGGTACCCAATGTGGAGCTGTGCCAGTTCCAAGACTGACCCGAGGCCTCGGACCAGCTCCCCTCCTCTCTTGGCTTTTCTTCCTTCTGGGATTGCAGCAGTGCGCCCACCCACCCACCGCTGGGTTCTTCCGCAGACCCCATGAGTTGGGCCTGGAAAGTGTCGACCTCCGGGCTGCTCACGGGTCCAAACTGTCGTGGTTACTCCCTACATCACCGAGCTCCTTGGACAAGCATCGCAGAGGGTCTGCTCCCCACATCAGGAACTGAAACACACGGGAATCTAACCAAACGACCAGCCAGAGGGTTGGAGTGACGAGTGCTGGGCGGGGGCCGGACGGGGGAGCGGACAGCGGCACAGCCTGGTGACAGGTCCAGAGCGCGGGGAGGGGTGCACAGGCAAGATTTTAAACATGGTGCTGGGAGGCTGCCCTGAGAAGGGACCCTGAGCTCAGACTGGAAGGAAAGGCCCCCACCCTGCCCAGCTGCGTGTGAGAGGAACACCACCCCGTCACAAGAACCCATCTCGTGGCTGCGATGCTAGGACAGAGGTGTCCACCACCAGGACCTCCCGGGCCTCACCATCAAATGGGCCTCACCGTCAGATGGGCTGTTTCCACTGCCCCCCACTCCCCCTTCCTTGCCTCAGTCCGTGCTGTCTTGGCCTCTGTCTCGGTTATGATTTTAGGACTCTGGGCCTCGAGTTTTTTTCGTTTTTGCCCGGGGTAAACACATCTGTTCAAATTGATGGAGGAACATTTGCAGAGCAGAGTTTTATAGCTTGTTCTTTGAAATAATCTTTGAAATGATCACTCTATTTAAACTAAAAAGTGAGGTCAGATATTCAGGCGCAAGGAAGTAGAGTGCCCGTACTTTTCCAAGCACAATTTGCCTCTGCCCCCCAGGCCTTTGTTCATGCCACCCCCTCCCCAACCCGGATACCGCCCACCCCAACCTGGGCCCCCTACCCACCTGGACCCTCCCCCACCTGGACCCCCCAAGGCTCCTGGACAACCCCAGCCTGGATAACTCATGCTCACCTTTAAGCGGTCTCCTTGCAGTGCAGCCTGAGAAGGCCCTGGGAAGTCTTCAGGAAGAACTTAGGGGTTGGCGCCCAGGATCCTAGGACCCTGAGATCTCAGGAGCTGGGAGGACGCAAGCTCACCCTCAGTGGAGTCGTGCATTCAGCTCCACTGAGCACCTACTGTGTGCTGGATCAGAGGGGCAGGAACCAGACAGAGCGGTCCTGAGGGGTTTCTAGTCCTGTGTGTGTGTCGGGGGGTGCGTCCTAGTGCTGTTGTGGGGAGGGAGCCTAGTCCTCCTCCCCGTTACCTCCCCTCCCCCTTTCCCATCCTTCCCCCTCCTCTCCCCCACCTTTCCCTCCCTTCCCCCTCCCCCTCCCCCTTTCCCTCCCCTCTCCCTCCCTCCCCTTTCCCTCCCTCCCCTTTCCCTCCCTTCCCCCTCCCCTCCCCCTTTCCCTCCCCTCCCCCTCTCCTCCTTTCCCTCCCCTCCCCCCCCTCCAGTGGAAAGTTCCAATGATATGAGTATGACTTTTCAGAAGGACGTGGTCTCCCTGGGGAAGTGCTCCTGAGAGGAGGAGGGAGCAGGAGGGGAGGGTGGAGAGGGAGCTGAGTGTCTGGAAGCAAGAGAGCTCTCTCCAAGAAGGAGAGACGTCTCCAAACCACTCAGAGTCCTCTAATAGAGGACCAAATCATCAGACAAAGTGTTTTCTATGGGTGTCTGGTAGGCTGGCCTTGAAGGCAGGCACTGGGGGGCCTGGCGATGCCGCCCTCTCAACAGGCAGTGAACTTGGCGTTCAGGGCGCAGGAGGACGCCGGGTTCAGAAGCTCGGCCGCGGTCGGCTGGTTCTGACCCAGGGAGGCCATCTCACTGTGCAGGCCTCAGCCCCCCACCTGCCAACGCCAGCATCACAGGCTCGTGAGAAAATTGAGCAATTCTTCATCTTGCCAGGCTCTGCCCTGGATAAACGATGACCTTCACCAGCACAGCTCAAAGTCAGGCCTTGAACCAGGTCTCTATGGCTCCAGGACTGACCTCTTCCCCTTGGTCAGTGCCCCCCACGGTGGACACGCCTCCCCACGAGGTCACCCCCAGACCATCCCAGGAGCCCCACGCAGACCCTCAGCTCTGTCGCCACATCCCCTGCCGTATGCAGCTCCCTCGACAGGCCAGCCTCTGTGGTCAGAGCAGGGGGTCAGCGTATGGCTGAGGTCCCAGGCCCCGCTCCTCGGGGCTCATCTGGGGTCCCCAGGCTCCCTCCCCCTGTTGTCAGGCAGCCTCTGTGTTCTGGGGGGGCCTCTGGAGGCCCTTCTAGGAGGTCCAGGCCTGTCCAGCAGGGGAGAGGGGTGCTTCCCTTAGCATGCTGGAGGGCGGGGGATGGGGGTTGCACACTGATAGGCAAAGCCAAGAGGGGCAGCTCAGCCCACCTCCTGGCTCAGGGTGGTCCCAGGCCTGTAGCCCCAAGCCATCAGGAGAGCAATGGGGTTGAGTCCAGCCCATCGGGGGTCAAGGCCAGCAGCCAGCCCCTGCCTCCCTCTCTGTCTGCCTGAAGGGTTCTGTGTCCTCTCCGACATGGTGAGTCTCTCTTGGTCCACCAAGGTCCAGCCCAGGCTCCCGAGCTGGCAGGTCTGGGGTCTACAGGGGCATGTCCATCCTTTCCTTGCCTAAGAAGGCCACCCCTGACCCCAGCCAGCCAGGACCAACCCAGGGCAGCACAGGGCCCACTCCGCCCTCAGCATGACCCGGGTGGGCCTGGGAGAGACTGTCAGCAGCACCCCTGTCCCCACGGTTCCCCTCCCAGGCGACCCCTAAGGGCACAGCAGAGGGACGGGGGAAGGGACACAACCACCTCCCTGCAGGGCCTGTGCCTCTTCTCAAACTCAGGGCTTGCCTCGCCCAGCCTCTCTGCCCCCACCAGGCATGTCTCTCGGGACTAAAATAAACTCAGGACCCTGAGGTTACATAACCCTGCCCACAGGCACTTTCCCTCCTGGGCCCGGGAGGGCAGTGGGAGGCCTCCGGGAGGAAGCAGGCTGTCCCCTGCCACCAGCCACCCAGGCCCTGGGAGACCCTGGGATTCATCCAAGGCCAAACTTTGAGGCCAGCCCTGTGCATCCCCACCCAGCAGGGAAAAACCAACTCCACAGGGCCAGCGACTTCCACACTGGACTTCCCAGAGCAGAAGGCTGGGATCTGGGCTTTAGTCCTGCCAACTGCCCGCGTGGCCCTGGGGACCACACAGCCTCTCTAGGCCTTGGGCACCAGCCACCTCTGTCCTGCCCAGCTCGGGGTTTGTGAACCGTAAAGCCCTCATGTGAAAAGCACAGCTGGTGCTAAAGTCCTGCCAAGGACCCACTGGCTCAGCCAACCTGACAGAAAAGCTGCAGACTTGAGGCCTGCCTCCCAGACCAGTGGGAAAGGGCCTGACATCTTCTGGTCAGTTGTAACTAACAGAGGCCTACTCAAACCAGCTCAAGCAAAACTAAATTTAAAATAAAAACATAAAATGTGCAATAAATTTTAATTAATTATTTATTCATTTTTTAATTTAAAATTTTAATTAATTTCCTGACTCTTGTAACTGAGGAATTGTGCACCTTCAGGCATGGCTGGATCCAGGGGCTCAGTGGCATCACCTCTTGCTATCTCTCACTGCTTTCTTCTGCATCAGACTCATCCTCAGACAACTTCTCCCCAAGTGGTGGCCAGATGGCCCCAGAAGCATAGCAAGACCAGCAGTGGCAGCCAAAGTCTCATGCTCGATACTGATTGGTCCAGTTTCGGTCCATCACCAGGGCTACAGGGACATAGGGCCCTTCCTATTGACCATTCCTTGATCGTATGTCCTTGCTGGAGTAGAGAGGGGTGTTGCAACAACCCAGGCCACATGGACTGAGAGTCAAGAGAAAGGCTGAGCTGAGGGATGAAGAAAAAGAAGGCTTTTTCAGGCTGAGGGACAGCACGTGCAAAGGTCTGGAGGCCCAAGGTGCTGGGGTCGGCACACAGCATCAAGGCACAGCACTCCCTGCCTGGAGGAGCCAAGTGGACTGGAGGAGAAGGTAGGAGGTGAGGGATGTATTATGCTGTTATCTGCAAGCAAGCTGAGCAGTTTGGCCATCGCCTGCTGGCAGTCGGGATGCTGAAGAGTTGATGTGGGCCTGGTGAGTGTCCAGTGGTGGCTGGAGGACATTGGTGAACCAGGACTGCCCGCAGATGGGAGGCTCCAGGTTCCAGAGTCAGGGGCCAGATACTGCCTTGGCTGTGCCAGGACCCACAGTGAGACCTCGACCCAGCGCCTTCTTTCTGGCAACTTCAGTGTCCCGATCTGTAAAACCAGGATGTCTGTCCAAGGGGCCGGCCAGGTCTCCAGACATTCTGGGGTTTATAAGGTGAGGGCCGCCCTCTGGACAGCCTGAAAGGAAACGGTCCTGAGCCCCTGGGGCCCCGACATCCTCCCTGCTGGATGCTGGAGCCGCTCCTGCAGAAGGAGCCATGATACCCCCTCCCCCCGCCCCCATGTTGCTGCCCAGTGGAAGGCGGGGTGGGATGGCCAACATCGCTGTGGCAGGGGCGGGGAAGGAGGGGCACCAAGGCAGCCACATCCCTGGAGACGTGGCAGGGGAGCCACAGAATCTTCTAACAGAGCCCATCGGAATCCAGTCACTTAAGCTTACATTAGTCTAGGGGGATTCTAGGCCCCAGTAAGGCCATGCTAAAATCGCTCCTGGGACTCCCCTGTGGTCCAGTGGTAAAGAATCCACCTTACAATGCAGGGGATGCAGGTTCGATCCCTGGTCGGAGAACTAAGACTCCACATGCCATGGGACAACTAAGCCCACGTGCCACAGCTACTGAGGTCGCGTGCCTCAACTACAGCCCGCGTGCCATAAACTACAGAGCCAACGCGCTCTGGAAACTGCATGCTGCAAAGGAAGATCCTGTGTGCCGCAACGAAAGATCCTGCGTGCCGCAACTAAGACCCGATGCAGCCAAAAAGAAATTAAATAAATAGGTAATTAATAAATCTTTAAAAAATAAAAAATAAAGTAAAATCGCTCCTCTTTTTGCACTTGGATTCTCCTGGCAGCAGTGGGTTTTGGCTCCCTGACTTTTAAGCAGGAACCAGCAGCAAGAGACACAGGCTTTTTCTGCCTGGTCAGCATCTCCTGCCAGATCCCTCGAGCAGCCCCACCCTCTGGTCTAGGACAGGTGCCCTCACCACCTGCTTCCCATGAAATTCCTAGAGCAGGAGCTCTGACCAACCCCATGGCCAAGGTTCTGGCTCAAGAAGATCCAAGAAGGGTCTGCGTTGACCTAGGGCTTCCTGAGAAGAACAGGTCCCCGAAGAATAGACGTTCAGATCCTCAAGTCTGTGGAGATCAAGAGAGCCTCACCTGTCGGGGTGTCAGGAAGGAGAATGGGGGCAAAACACCCCTGCCCTGAAGAACCGAGTCCTGCGAGCCCTGGGGTACAAGGTGGGTGGCAGGGTAGGCTGGTGTGGACCCACCCCACGGCCAGGCCAGCCAGCCTCCATGCACACACACATCGGGCCATCAACCCATCCCACCCCTAACATCACCAACCCAGCTCCCCAACCACCTGTCCGCATACCCAGCTAAAACCCAGCTCCCACCCTTCAGCCTTGACAAGCCCAACCTCACACACTCCTTCCACCCACCACTCATTCAGGGCATCCTTTTATCCCACCATCCCCCCCCACCGTCCACCTACCTGCACACCCGTCATCCACCCACACGTCCAGCCAGGCGCTGACCTGCTCCCCATCCATGTGCCATTCATCTACCCAACATACACCTAGCAGCTAATCATCTAGTCACTCTCCCATAGCCATCCAACTGGCAATGAATACATCCACCAAGTCATCCATCTGACTATCAACAATTCATTGATCCACCCATCCATCCAACCAGGAATCCATCCCCCACGCCCTAGTCCTAGCCACCCATACAACCACCTGTTCAATTATCCAATCATTTATCAATTAATCCACCTCCCACCTAGCAGTCCAGTCACTACTCCATCCTCCCATCTACATATCCATCTAATCAACCAACACCCACTCATTTAACTAACCCACCACCCATCCATCCATCAGTCTACCATCCATCCACCTGCTGCCATCCATCTATCCACTCATTCCTCTTGCCTCTAACCCCCCGGGCAATATGCACAACAACCTGCTCATCCATCTATCTGCCTATTCATCCATTATCCACCCTATCTCTCCTAACCATTCATTCATCCTCCAAACTCCCCTTCCATCCATCCATCCACACACCCACCCACTAATCCATGCATCCATTCATTCATCCAACAAATACTCATCTGTTAAATATTTATCAAGCACCCACCAACATCAGACATTGTTCTAGGGAGTAGACATACCACAGGGAACAAATTAGGCATAGTCCTTGCCTACGTGGAACACACATTCTCGTGGGGTGAGACAGACAACACAGCAACAAAGAGACATGATATATCACATTATGATCAGAGCTAAAATGAGTAAAGCATTAAAGGTCCTGGAGTGTGATGAGGGTCTGTCTCAGGTGAGGTGGTGGGAAGGCGTACGGGGAGTGACACATGGGGAGACGTGGAGTTTGGGAGGGAGACGTGACTCATAGGCAAGCGTTCCAGGCAGAAGGGACAGCAAGTGCAGAAGTCCTGGGGCTGGAGCGTGCCCAGATGTTCGAGGACACAGAAGGCTCCCTCAGCCTTTCTCACAGTGAGACGTGAAGCCACTGAGGGCTTCAGGCATCAAGGGACCTGATCCTTCCAAGCTCTGCCATTGACGTTGCAGGGCTGTGGCCGGGTGACATCCAAGGACTCTGAGTTACAAAGAAAATATGCACCCGACACTGTGAGGATGGCCTCGGCTGCCCCCTTCATCCACACGCAGAGCTGGGAGCTGCCTCTGCAGACCTCACTGCTGGGGAAAGGGCAGTGACAGCCAAGCTTTTGCCACATCGCCCCACCACCATGAAACCTCACTATGGGGGCAGCCAAGGCATCCCACCCAAACTGTAAAGGAGAGAGAGAGAGAGGCCTCCTTTACCCCGAAGGTGGGGCTCACATGTGGCCACCTCTCGGGGAGAGAAGAGACAGCACAGAGAGTGACAAGAAGGACAGAGGGCAGCCTGATGCCACGTGAGCAGCGGAGTGTGAGCCAACCACGTGTGCCCAGGAGCCTTCCTCGTGTCCCACTCCCCCCGCCCCTAGACGCTGGGTCCAGTCCCTAGTGCTGGCAGCCGGCGGGAGTGCTGAGGACGTCAGAGGCAGAGGCAGGCCAGGGCTCTACTTGGAACCCCCAGGGGCCGCCAGGAAGACAGCCATGCCCAGGACACTGTGCTAAGGGAGCTGTATCTCCCTGGATGAATCACCCCTTGAACCTGGCTTCCGTTCCTGGTTTCCAAAGAAATCTGAGCCCCAGAAAGGCTTCTAGAAGCCTCAGGGTGACAGTCTCCTAGATGGTTCCACGCTGAAAGTTTGTCCAGTTTTGCTCTATCCATCCCTTGGACCATCCTGGGCGGGTTGGACCGGGACACGTGTCCCAAAGGAGAAATCAGCCGGTCCCAGGCAACAACCTGCACTAAGCATGCAGCAGTCACAGTCATCTGCTCTGCCATTCTAAGCAGGGGGTTCAGCCCACCCCTCACTGGGACAGAAGAGGAAACCAGAGCCCCCTGTGTAGGGAGCTGTCATCCTCGAGGGAGGGTGAGTGATGGTCAAAATAAATATCAGCACTGAGCCTGTAAAAAATACCGACAGCGTGGGAAGCCAAACTCAGGATCAAGGGCTTAGAGGAAAATCCATTTTCTCAAATAGATTTGCTCCATGAAACAGTAAAAAGGATTTTTAAAGATTCACTGTGTTGTCAATAAGCTACAAGGGATGCAGCCTCTATAAATCAAAATCAGGCTCACGTCTCAATAGCTGAAACATGGAAGCAGCCCAGGTATCCATCGACAGATGGATAGAGAAACAAAATGTGGTCCATCCATACAGTGGAATGTGATTCAGCCTTAAAAAGGAAGGGAATTCTGACACAGGCTACAATGTGGATGAGGCTCGAGGACATTATGCCCAGTGACATAAGCCAGTCACATAAGGACAAACTCTGTGTGTCTCCACTTATATGAGGTCCCTAGAGGAGTCAAATCCATAGAGACAGAAAGCAGATGGTGGGTGCAAGGGACTGGGGGGAGGGGAGGATGGGGAGTGAGTTTTAACGGGCACAGTTTCAATGTTACAAATGAAAAGGATTCTGGAGACGGATGGTGGTGATGGTTGCACATTTTGGATTGTACTTAATATCACTGAACTCTACACTTAAAATTGTTAAGATGGCAACTTTTATGTTATATGATTTTACCACAATAAAAAAAATTGGGGGAAAAAAGCTTAGAGAGACTAGGGTGTTATGATCCACATGAGGAAGATTCTAGAAGACAGTGTCTGCTGAGTGCCCACCCCACTCAGGGGTTCAGTCCTTCCCATCTGAGTGCCCCACACGCCGGGTGCTCCTGGTGAAGCACAGGTGCATCAAGACAGGCGCCTGGCCCAGCCTTGGCTACCAGCGGCCTCACCTGTGGACCCCAGGGGTCTGCGAGGAGGCTATCATTATCTGTGTACACTCCCAGGAGCACCCAGCTGGCAAGTGGACAATTATCCCCAGTTCAAGGAGATCAAGGCTCACCTGAAGTCACTCTCCCAAGGTCACACGTTCAAAGAAGCGGAGATTTGAAGCCAGGCCACCTAGCTCAAGTCTGCTGTGTCATTACTAAACTATAAATTAATCACTAACCTTTGCACTGTGTGCTAAGCACCATACCTATGTTATCTTATCTACTCTCAGGAGACTGCCAGACAGGAATTTTTTTCTCCATGTTGACGAGAGTGAAAATGAGACTGATGGGATGAATCACACAGCTGCCGCAGGACTGGGTTCTGGAAGAACGGGTCAAGCCTCTGAAACTGAAAACAAAAGGAAAGTTTATGCCAGACAACTTAATGCATCCAGGAGAACGGATCCAGCAGAACACGCTTTAAAACAATAGCTAATAATGAAGACAGGTGCCATTGGTATAAGGACAGACAAACTGACAGATGGGACATGAAAGAGTCCAGAAACCAACCCACCTCTGTGTAGCCGCCTGACTTATAACAAAGGCAGCACCGCAGTGCAGTGGGGGGACAGATGGACGGGATGATCCCTCAATAAATAGCACTGAGTCGATTGGACAGTCAAATGGAAAAAAAAAGATCTTGACCCCTACCTCACACCATACAGAAAAATAAATCCCAGGTGGGCTGAGACCTACAAGCAAAACGTGAAACAATAAAGCTTCTGGAGGAAAACACAAGTAAACATCTTCCTGACCTTAACCTTAACAAAGATTTCTTAAACAAACACAAAAATCATTCACCACAAAATATTTGATAAGTTAGACTACATTGAAAAAAAACTTCTTGTCATCAAAAGACACCATTAGGAGTACTGCAATTCAATACATTATCTGAAAAAGGACTCGCAACAAAAACAGATAAAGAACTCACATAAATCAATAAGGAGAGGTTGACAACACCACAGAAAAGTGGGCAGAAAATGTGAAGGGCACTTCACAAAAGAGGAAATTCAAATGGGTGATAAACATATAAAAAGGGGTTCAACATCATTGATCATCAACCATAATGTGACACACTTCCACCCCACCAGCAAAACTAAAATGAAAGGACAGAAAATAGCAAGTGTGGGCAAGGCTGCGGACCAGGTGGGTTCTCACACCACTGCTGGTGGGGTGTGGTCACCTTGGAAACACGTTTGTGCCCACCCCATGATCCCACAGTTGCACCCAGGACACACAGGGGAAGTGCACCCATGAGTTCCCCATTGACTTGCACTGGAACATTCACAGCAGCAGCTACGATGATAGCCCCAGGCTGGAAGCTTCCCTGATCCCCACAGTGGACACACAAGCCCTGGTGAGGACGAGGACCCATGGCACCACCTGTACTCCCAGGGATGGGGGAAGCGGGCCTGTGTTCCACCGAGGGCAGAAAACCCAGCCCTGCCACCTGGGGACTGGAAGAGTGTGCTGGGCGCCAGGTACCCTCCTTCTCCTGACCTGGGCACTACACTATCTACAGAGTGTGTCCAGCTCATTAAAAACCTACTTACTATGTGAAATTCATAGAGATATGTGTATTAGTGTCCTGGAACTGCTGTAACAAAGCGCCACAGGCTGAAGGTCCTAAACAACAGAAACTGTCTCAGCTCTGGAGGCCAGAAGTCTGAGATCAAGGTGTCGGCAGGGCTGCTTCCTCCTGAGGCCTCTCTCCCAGCTTCTGGTGGTTGCCAGCATCTTCCATGTCCCTCGACTTGTAGAAGCATCACTCTGATCCCTGCCTTCATCTTCACATGGCTTTCTCCCTGTGTGTGTCTGTGTCCAAATGTCCCCTTTTTACAAGGACACTAGTCAGATTGGGTAAGAGCCCACCCTAATGACCTCATCTTAACTAATTACATCTGCATTGACACTATTTCCAAATAAGTCCACATTCTGGGTTCCTTGGGGGTTAATACTTCAGCATATAAATTTTGGAGGAACACAATTCGATCCACAGCAATGTGTGTATGTCTATAAAGTACATTATACTACAACAAAAGGGTTTCGGTTTTCTTTTTGAGTTAACAATAAAAGTAGCTGAGGTGTATTAAACATATGCTGAGCTGGGCACTGCTCCATGCATATTCCAGGCATTACCTCACCCTCACAACAACTGCTCCAGATCCTTGGGAAAGAGGTCTAGATTTGGGGTGCAGTGGAGAGAAAAGGAGGGGACCTATCTGAGGCAGGTGGTCCTCCCATCCTGGGCATCCACCCTCCAGAGGAAGTACCAGGCTCCTGTGTTGTGTCCATGCCAGGCTGCATCTCGGGGCAAGACCCTCACAGAAGGTTGGGCTCAGGTGCCCGTGGCCTGCTCCTCTCTGATGCCCCCCAGGGGGCATCTTTACCAGCAGCTCCCAAAATCCACTGAGAAAAGAGGGAGAGTCATAGTCCCAGCTGCTTTGTCTTTAGACGGATGTGATGCTGAGCTGGACCAGGATGAAAATCAGGCCAAGTGGCTGGGAGTTGCTGACCTGAGCAAAACCGCTATTGTGCTTTCCTTATTATCACACTTTCGGGGCTCAAACTTGCTTTTCTTTCATCATAGCTCAGGGCAACCTAATCCCAAACAGGATTCTAATAATCTCCTCTCTAGACCTGAAGAAATGCGACACAATGGCCGTAATAAAATCTTCAGGGCAAGAAGAAATGGCTGGCTTGATGGCAGACTTGAAGCTGGAGAAAAGCAAAACAGTGGTACAAAGGAAGAGCTTGAGAAACATTTTTAAATGCAAGTGAAAAGAAAAAAAACCACAAAAGCGAGAAGCCAGGGAGAATGGTGGTCTCGCATAGCCTGACCCTAAATACGAGGAGACCCAGAAGGAGGCAGGGAAGGAAGGGGCAGAAGCATCCAGAAACTGAGATAAAAAGGCAGAGAGAGCAGGTACCAAAGGATATTGTGGTAAAGTGATCCATTTTCAGGAAAATCAAGGCATCTGAAAAGCTCCCAAGAGGAAAAGCCAACAGATGATTTGAGAGTAGCTACAAGCAAGTTGTGCTCGTGTTTTTAACCAAAATGAAGGATGCCAGAGGACCACAGAATAACCAACATCAGCATGTGTGTGTAGGAAGCATCAGGACCTGAGATGGTCTGGCCCTTTGGCGAAAGCCCCAGAAAGATGGCCCCCAAATGTGATTCTTCAAAGACCCACGCAATCCGTTTTAAATAAAACGACAAGGGGGTGTCATGCTAGAAAACATGTGTCTGAGATATGAGAGTCAGATAAAAACAAGAGAATAAAAGCACTAACCACTGTGGAGAAGGTTGCTGCTGACACGAATTTAAAATAAAGTTATAACAATGCCAACTAAACGGAATGCATTTAAAACCTCAGAGCGATTTAAATGGTACAGCAGGAAGAGTGAGGTTTCCAGGCTCTGAGGACTTAGATGCCCTGAGAGAAGGGGTGAAAAGGAAGATGAAGCCTTCCTCTGTCTCCCATAAAAGTGAGTCAGAAGTTACTGTTCAGATTTTGATTATTAGAGAAACACAAATTTAGGACTCTTAGTTTAAAAAGGAAAGTTAAGTGGTAGAATCAAAAACACCATGTCTACCTTCTAAACCATTATACAAGATTAAAAAAGGAGAAAAGATGTGCACAAAAAAAGACCAAATAGAAACCATAACTTATAAGGGAAAAGAATCTGAAAAAGAATGTATATATATGCAACTGAATCACTGTGCTGTACGCTTGAAACTAACACAACACTGTAAATCAACTATACTTCAATTTTTTAAAAAAGAAGAAGAAGAAAAAAAAAAAACAATAACCCAGCAAGGAAAGAGGGAAGAAGGAAAGGATAAAAACTGCATCAAAACTCATTCCAAACCTATCAGGATTTCTGATTGTTTTTTAAAAAACACTCCAACCTCTTACTACTTATGAGAGACATCATAAAACAAAATAACACAGGAGCGTATTAAATGAAAAGATGAGGAAGGGCACAGATTGAAGTAAAAATACAGAAAGCTGCAGCAGGAGCTTTAATATTGAAAAATTGAATTTACAGCAAAAAAATACTCAATGTGAACATTAGGGGTCGTATTATGTTGTTCAAATATGTGAATAAAGATGGAGAATAATAAGAAACATTTGTGAGCTGACCAAGACAACAAGAATACACCCCACCCCAAAAAAAAAAGAAAGAAAATTATTATCAATACAGGGAGACGGGATTAGGTCTGCTTTACGGGCCAAAATAAACAAGCCTGGCAGGGCGGAGCCAGAGCAAGCAGATGGGTGAGGCAGGTGCCCTGCAGCGGGCGCGTCAGGCGCTGTGGGATGTGCACACATATCCCTTAGACACAACATAATTTCAATCAATATGTAAAATGCAAAATTTATACAGTTCTTGTTTTCTTATCATAGTGTGATGAAGCTACAAATAATAAAAGTTTAAGTAGAAGAGTCAACCACTTAGAAATGTAAAAGTTTTGAAGCAAGAAGGATATAAAATAATGTATTGTTTGTCATAAAATAAATATAAGGATACTCAAGATCCCAATATGTGAGATAGAGCCAAAACTGTCATCAAGCATAAATCCACAGCTGCAACAACTAACGTAATTTTTAAAAGTACGAGTAAAGAGGCTTCCCTGGTGGCGCAGTGGTTGAGAGTCCGCCTGCCGATGCAGGGGAAGCGGGTTCGTGCCCTGGTCCGGGAAGATCCCACATGCCGCGGAGCGGCTGGGCTCGTGAGCCATGGCCGCTGAGCCTGCGCGTCTGGAGCCTGTGCTCCACAACGGGAGAGGCCACGGCAGTGAGAGGCCCGCGTACCTCAAAAAAAAAAAAAAAAAAAAAGGACGAGTAAAGAAATATGCTTGGTGTTCAACTTGGGAGTTTGAAAAATACTCCTGGTTTGAAAGGATGTTTGGCCAGCGGCCCTTGACAGACGCCTCAACCCCCCGCTAGAGAGATGGCTGTCCACAGACAAAGCCACCCTCAAAGCTCTGCCAGCTCCTACAGGTGGACGAGTGACCCCCAGTGAGGAAACTGGGCTGAGACACATCACTGGACACCCCTTCACATGCACCTGCCCCCATGACAGGGGACCCTGTGCCTGGACTCTGGGCCCGACACCAGCATCCCTCTGCCATGCCACACCACCTTTTGGGGTGACAGTCACACTACCCCTTCCAGGCCACCTTACCCCATCACCATCTTTTACTGTGGCCTAAAAACCTTGTACCCAGCTGTGATAGGCTGAATTGTGTCCCCCCAAATCCATATGTTGATGCCCTAACCACCCCACCCCCAGGCCTCGGAATGTGATTATACTCAGGGAGAGGGCTTTTAAAGAGGTAAAGTAAAATGAGGTCATTAGGGTGGGTCCTAACCCAATATGATTGGTGTCCTTATGAGAAGAGATTAGGACACAGACATGCACAGACAGACACAGGGAGACAACAGCTGTCTACAAGCCAAGGAGAGAGGCCCCAGAAGAAACCAACCTGTCCACACCTTGATCTCAGATTCCCAGCCTCCAAGACGGTGAGAAGATAAATTTCTGCCGCAGAAATTTATCTTCTCCCAGTCTGCAGTACTTTGTTACACAGCCTGAGCTGACTGGTACAACAGCCAAGAAAGCAACAGCAGACATCCCCAGAGACAAAGGACAACCTCCCGTGTACCCATCTTGAAAACTTTGTTTGAAGATGAACCCAGCCAATTAAGACACGGATGGAAATAATGTTCAAAACACCAGGAGGAAGACGGTGGAATGAAAAGAAGAAACAGTGGGGCCAGCCTGGAGCCAACAGCCTGTGACTGTGATAGATGGAAAGACAGACACGGCAGAAAGACTCCTTGAAAGGGATATAACATGAGCTAACATCAAGAACACAAACCAAATAATCAAATACTACACAGCGTACTAAGAGGCTCTGGCCTCCTCCTTCACCAGGAACCCTAGGGTCCTTGCCGTGAGCAGATCCCTCCATGAGACCCAGACGGTCCACTGGGAAAGCCCTCAGGTGTGCAGGAGGATGCGGGTGTCATCCTGAGGGTGAACCTAACCCAGGCGAGCTCCGGGTGTGCAGGAGGACCCCAGCATCATCCGGAGGTAGGACCTGACCCAGGTGAGCTCTGCCTGCTCCGGCCTCAGGAGCCCATCTGGACTTTGCTGCCCTTGGGCCCGCTCTCCGTGGGGGCTGACTGCCCTCAAACAGAGCACCTTGGCACTTCTCCACTTGCAGCCCAATTACAGAAAATCTAAGGGAAAACGACTCAGAATGAAGACTGAAAAAGACACTGGGATGTGTGGCAGAGGCTCTGACGAAGCAAAAAAGAGAATCCAGATTACTTGACCATTTTCCAGCCCTGCGGCTCCACCGTGTAGACAGGTCCCCACCTTTCAGCCTCACTCTCTTCCCCAGCACATCACAGCTCACCCAGCCCTTGGGGACCTGTTTATAAGTGCTCCCCCCGTCTCCTCCCCAGCAGGAGGCCAGGCACAAGAGAGAGAAAGCAAGAAGCAACTTTGCTCATCCCCTGTCACCAGACACTCGTGCGGGTCCCTAGGATTCATCATCGAGCCAGACAGACCATGAACACCTGCCTTCAAATACTTATTATGTGTGGGGAGATAGAAAATGATACACATAGTATCACTAAATACACCATATTTTTAGCAGGTCATGAGCGCCATGGCAAACCCGGCGTGAATGCCATGCCCGAGGGCAGCGCTCGAGCTGAGTCTCGAAGGCTGAGCAGAAAGGCCAGGGACGGCTGACAGCAGTCACGCCTGGGAGATGACATTCCAGGCAGAAAAAAGAGCTAGTGCAGGTCATCCGCGGCGGGCAGGAAAAGCGGGCAGATAGCGACTCTGTCAGTAGCCATGATCCCCAATTTCTCCACCCACCCGCCACTACTGCCCTCCACCCACCCCCGCAGACCCTCCAGGACTTGCCAGCCGTCACCTCGATGGGTGACAGAGGGGGTGCTAGGCTGACCTCATCAGGGGCCGCAGTTCCCCACCCTCCCTGCGTCCACCCTGCACCCTGCCTGCGACCTGCAGGCCTCCCACTGAAGCGAGGGGAGCCTAACCCCTACCGCAGCCCATTCCCTCCTGCCTTGGTTCTCCGGCAGCTTTGCTGGGATGTACCAGGTGTGGTTTTCTTTTTTGTCTGTAATCACTGCACTTCTTGAATCTGCAGGTTCATGTATTTCATTCGTTTGAAAACACTGGCAGCCAATATCTCTATAAATACGGTTTCTGCTGCATTCTCTCCCCGTCTGCTGGGGGCCAGTCCCACACACACCAGCCCACTCACCTCTCTGCTCTTTCATCCCTTGTGTTCTGTGTGCTTGGAGTCCCGGCTGCCCCAGTGGTCACTCAACACCTTCTAACAAGTGGTGCTTTGTTTTGCTATGGTCTTCATCTGGCTTCTCTCGTTCTCAGCAGGAGGCAGAGATCCAAGAACATTTTTAATCAAGGCCCCAACCTGGCCCAGCCAGAAACAAAGCAAACTGCAAAGCAGCAGGGATGATGAGCCCAGCAGCACAGTCCACATTCGCCGAGTCCCCGCGGGTGCCTGGACCCACGCCGGCCAGCACTTCATTCTCACCTGGACGCTCAGCCTGAAAACTGACTGACCCCCTGTTCATGGAGGTTCTGTCCAGGCCCAGAGCCCACTCTTCCCTCTAAGCAGACAGCTTCCAGAATAGGAACAACAGGAGGGACTGGTGGGCCGTCAGGAGACGGGGGACGTGCGGGGCCTTGGGGTGAACGGGGCCAGGGAGGGGAGGGGGTGAGGGGAAGGGAGGAGAGTGTCCACCTTGCCGAGACCTGGCAATAAGACAGGGGGGAGGGGGGTAGACACAAGCAAACCCTCAGAACTCAGGGAGAAAACCCCTGCTTCCTCCCATCTTTCACCCATATCAGTCCAACCAGCGACCGTGTATTTAGTCTTGTTTAAAGTGAGAACCGCACGTCAGTACCTTCAGATGCTTTTCCTCCAATGTTCCAATTATCTCGTCCCCTTGCTTAAGTCTCTGAAAGGGAGCGCATCTCATTTCAGTCCAGCGCAGGCTGAGCACCTGACTGTGCCCTCCCTCCCCCTCCCCCAGGCTGGGGTTAGAGACACAGACATGGGTCAGACCCACCCCAAGCCGAGGGAGGGAGACCGTGGACATGGGACAACCCAGAGGGAATGCTGCGTCAGAGGGGAGTGTTAGGGCTGCAGGGGAACAAGAGACATCCATGGGGGTTTCCTGGAGGAGGCGGCATTTGAGCTGAGTCCGAAGGCTGAGCAAGAAGAGGTGTGCTGGATGAGAAGGGAGAAAAGGGAATTTCAGTGGAAAGATGGACATGGACAAAGGCCCCGGGGCAGGAGCACAGAGGCCACGTTCAGGGCTGCTGTGGAGACACAGGCATGGACAGAAGTGGGGCTGAAGACAGGTCAGCTCAGTGAAGGCCTGCAAAGTGGACTTGACTTCACGCTGCGGCCAGTGGGAGCCTTTGAAGGATGTTTGGAGGTGATGGGGCATGAGCAGATCTGAAGGTGTTTGAATTGGGCTGGCATGGAGGCAGGAAGGCCAGGAGAAGGTGGGGGCAAGGACAGGGGTGGCAACCGTCTTGGGCCCGGAGAGCGGAAGGCCAAGGAGAGCAGGGGGCAACCTTAGGTTCAGTCTGAGGGCAAGGTGTGGATGAGGAGGCGGGGGAGGAGGGAGCAGAGTGGAGCCCTTCCCTGGGGGCAGACAGGCCGGCCTCTCTGTTCCACCGTGTGACCTCCAGGACCCACGTGGTGAGACCTCCCCAGGACTGGTGACAAGCACCGCCTGGCTGCCTAAGGACCCCTGGACTCCTGGGACCAGTTTCCTCGGAAAAGGAAGACATGCAAGGACCATGCTGAGCTGTGACAAACGTGAGCCACCTTGGACACCTGGTCCCTCAGGTGCCGAGCTCAGGCTCTGGATGCTCTCGGGAAGCGGGGTTGGCAGATGTGATGCCCGGCCCAGGGCTGCAGTCTTCCAGCCAGCGGGCCAGTCGCAGGAATCCACAGGAAACTTTGCCCACTCACCTGCATGGGGCTTTCAAAAAGGTGAACGAGGCTGAGTGGGCACCTGTAAGTGTCTGCAAACCCCCAGCAGTTATGGAGACCACACCTGCCACCTGAGGCCCAGGGGACCACCATGTCCCGGCCCATGGATCCATCAGTCCCTCCAGCCCAGACAGGCCAGGGGAAGCTAAGAGGCTACCCAGGTGACCATCAGGTTCCACGGCACCTTCCTGTGGCTGCCTCAACTGTTTATTCTCTCCTGGAGGGAGGGTGGTGCGAGGGAAGGGTCAGGGGGTGCTCCCATGGAGGGGGCAGCGGGTTCCCAGGGAAGGGGCAGAGGGGCTTCTCAGGAGGGGCTGCTTTTCTGAGCTGAGCCCCTAGAGAGATGCAGGCCTTAATTCCAGAGAGAAGCATCCAGTCTGGAAACTTCTGTCCATCCCAGGTGGGCTGGGCAGAAAGCCTGTGTGTTGGCACTCCTCGGGCATAGGGTCGGCCCTGCAGCACCTGCGGCCCTCCACATGCCCCCCACACCTAGAGCCTCGGCCGTGTGGAGAGAAGAATGTCTCGGTGAGACCAGCTGGGTCCTGCTCTAACTCTGCCCCTTCCAGCCCCACCAGTCACATGATGTCCCTGAGCCTCAGTTTGCCCATCTGTGCAGTGGGCAGAATCTGCCCAGCCTGGGGATGCTGAGAGGACCGCAGGGGATGAGGAGCTCACGTGGGGCCAGTACGTGGTCCATGTCCTAGGTGACCTCACGGGCGTCCACTCAGGGATGAGCCCCGGGGAGGGGGAGAGGCACAACCCAACATGACACCAACCCCAGGGTGAAGTTCAGACTCAACCTGGGTCATGCATGACTGCCAGCCCCGTGGGCACTGGAGCCCACAGCTGTTTCTTGGGGTGAAGCTGAGACCGAGCCCCTCCCCTCTCCCCAAAGGACCAAAAAGGACCCAAACGAAGTGTAATCTGTCTGTGTTGTTCCAGTTGAGGGGATATCTGTGCCCAATGACAACAGACACTGGGGTCCTCTCCATCGGACAGAACCACAGCACAGGGGCTTGAGACCAGAGGGGAGGTCACAGGCTGGGGTGGCCTGGGTGGAGGCCGGACCTCAGCCAGCCCGGCCCCCTGCCAGGGGCTCTTCCGACCCTACAAACCGCATTCTCTGAGCTTTTGCCAAGCCATCCGCCAAAGAAAACAGAGAGAACCCCTGCCTGGTCTGTGCCTCGGGACCACCAAGGACATGGATGGAATACACACACGTAACCTGTAAAGTGCAGTGCGCCCTGTGACATGAAACATCTATGAATGAAAAGGCTGGGAGTGATGCGGTCCAGGCAGTCTTTGCGGGGGAAGAACATTCCAAGCAGAAGAGGACCAGTGAGGAGGGCAGGATTGCAGAGCAGAGAGTGACAGGGAAAAGGTGGGTGGGCAGGAGGGGCCACCAGGGCCCTGCGTGTGCTGCCAGGATCAGCTGGGGGACAGGCGGGTGGGCGGACCACAAGAGGAGCAGACACTGACCAAGACAGAGCCAGGCAAATAAGGGCTAGTCCCTGCCCAGCAAGGGGCAAGCTGGGCACAAGGGCCAGAAAGAGGGTGATCTGGAGACATCCCAGCCCTGTGTCCCCATCCAGCAGTCTCATGGGAGCCCCTGCCCCCTGTGCACTGCCCTCAGGTCCTCATCTGGGAACCCGGAAGTAAGAGTGCCTCTTGTCCAAGTTCCCTCTGGGCACGGATGTTCTGCCCGGCAGCCACCAGCTTGGGGACACTCCAGCCTGCAACAAGGAGCCGGGAAGGGAATGCGTGCCTAGGCTGCAGTCTCCCCGTGTGTGCCCTCTGCACGAGCCCTTGCTCACCACCTGAGGTCAAGCGGGATCAAGTGGAGAAAACCCTGAACCCAGCTCCTGCCTTCATGCCAGGACCACGGCACCCAGGTGCCAGAGAGATGGACTGTCCCTGCCCTCATCCATTCATGGTGACCGAAGTTTGAGCTCCCAGTGTCCCCGTGACGGCTGCACGTCGGGTCAGGCTGGCCACAGTCGCTGCCCTTGACAATGATTCCAAAACAGCTGATCGTTTGCAGTTCAGCACAAAAACCCTATTTCAAAGGAAGCTATCATGAGAAGTGTGATCCCAAGAGGGAAGAGCTAGCATTTGTTTACAGCCATCTGTGTGCAGGGACCACAGGAACGTTGCTTCCTCTTTTCTCTAATTTGTAGCAGCACTCGTTTCCATGAGAAAGTCGGGAACTTGTGTGATGCCAGCGCACTCTGCCCTGGGAGCTCTGCTAAGACTCAGCCGTCCCCTTGAGGACTGTTCCCGACTGAAGAAGCAGACAGCCACAGGGACCACTAGGCCCAGACCCAGTGGGAAGGTCCAGGAATTCACAGCCCCAAAGCAGCTTCAGGGCCCTGGGGGGCTTTGCCTTCTCTGGGGGAATTACGCAGTTTTCCTCTTGACTCCTGGCAATAAATCCCTGATTCTTCTGCCTGCCAACACAAGGGACACGGGTTCGAGCCCTGGTCCTGGAAGATCCCACCTGCTGCGGAGCAACTAAGCCCATGAGCCACAACTACTGAGCCCACATGCCACAAGTACTGAAGCCTGCGTCTCTAGAGCCCGTGCTCCACAACAAGAGAAGCCACCGCAATGAGAAGCCTGCACACCACAACGAAGAGTAGCCCCCGCTCGCCACAGCCAGAGAAAAGCCCACACGCAGCAAAGAAGACCCAACCCAGCCATAAATAAATAAATATATATATATATAATTTTTAAAAATTAAATTAAATTAAAATTTTAAAAAAATTTTTAAATGAAAATAATAAAATAACTTTTTTAAAAATCCCTGATTCTTCAAAGAACACAGAGCCCAGTGCCCTTCCCCCTCCCCCTCCCACACTGAAAAACTGGAGCAAAAGGAGGTTTGTTTCAAATATTCCAGACGACTGGCACTCTGATGGTATTGTGGGGGCGGGGTCCCCACCCTGGACATCCGGAAGGGGCAGGGATGTATGGAGGGAGGAAGTGCACATTGAACATTTCTGGACAATGGTGGTGCCCGAAGTGCAGGCTGCCTGGGGAAGAGGAAGTTTGGGGTGGAGCCTTGTAGCAGTCAGCTGGTGCTGCATAATGACTATTTCCCTGATGTACAAACTCAGCCTTTCTGTTGTCTGGTCAAGTCTGGGCTCAGCTGGGAGGCCAGCTCTGAGCGGCCACTTGGGTCTGGGTCTGCTCCATGAGCTTCTCATTCCCCATGGTCCAGCAGCCTGACTGGGACCATCTCCTAGGATGAAGGCAGAGGCACAGGGCGGAGAGCAGGAAACCCTCTTAAAGCCCCAGCCCAGAACCCGCAGGCTCTCTCTTCTGTCCAAGGTTGATGCTGATCATGTGGTCCAGCCCCATCCAGGGTCCCAGACGCACATTCCTCTTTCAGTCGGAGAAACAGTCTTGTGGCAAAGGGCTTGGATGCAGGACAGAGTGAAGAATGGCGGCCAAGGAAGCCAACTGCCACCCCAGCCTAAGAAACTTTGACTTGGTCCTAGGGTGATAAGGAGCCGTCAGCAAGTGACACATAACAAGGGCTGCAGGGGTGGGAGGGTGAGGTGGGGCTGCTACAGTTCATCACCCAGGGGATGGAGGGAGGGAGTGCACTGCCTGCCAGTGGCCTAGAGAGATGGCACACAGCCGGAGCGCCCGGCTGGTCCAGTGGCTGCGTGGGCCTGGGGGACGTCTGGACCACTGTGGCGCTTTGTCCCTGAGCCCAACTACAAAGGCTCCACTGCCCCTCTCTCCAGAGCCCGGGGAGTCTCTTCTGCGAGCCCCTCTTATCCTCCCCAGATCACGCAGGCCCTGGGCTCCAAAGGGTCCTTCCTCAGCAGGAGGTCTCCCCGCCTTTGAGGGGAGGGTGCGCACGAGGACCCCTCTACCCAGCCTCAGTCTCCCCATACCCACTTTTCCAGCCCCTCCCAGGGAGCATCCCCCCACAGAAGGGAAGACTCTCCCGCTCCTGTCTTGTCTCCACGGCCCGAGTGCTTTAGAGTTTGGCTGTGCTGGAGGCTGGCGTGTGCCTTCCCTGCTCAGGGTGCCCCAGTACAGCAGCAGAGGTCCTCACGGCAGCTAGAAGGGGGGCCACAGGACAAGGCCCTGCACCTGTGCAGGCAGTGGGGCAGCAGGAGGCCAAGCGGAGGCGGCAGGGGCTTTCCAGACATCAGAAGCCTCCAGAACTACCCCCATCTCCCTCGAGAAGTAAGGAGCAAGGGAGGAGTGAGATGGAGGCAGGATGGGGGCTTACATGCCTCCCTGGGCAGTGAGCTCACTCCTTGACTGGTCTAGGGGGCAGAGCCAACATGGGCGACACCCTTCTTCCTGCTCCTTCCCCCTGCCCCCCGGCCTCCTGTCTCTCTCTCTCTCTCTCACACACACACACACACACACACACTCACACACACACACACACACACGCCGGGCAGTGCAAAGGAGCAGTATGCGGAGCTCTCAGCCCCCTCTGCCCAGGACTGCCCCGCAGAGATGGGGAAACAGGGCCCACGGCCCTTGGCAGGCAGGGAGGGGGAGCGGACCGTTGGCAGACGATGGCCTGGGTGGGGGGCCGCCCTGGCGTCTGCACAGATGGAGGAGGCTACCCTGTGTCCAGCGCGATCACATGGCCTCTGCCACGGCCTCCCCACCCACTGAGCATCTCGCCATCTGTGCACACACTTAGCTGCCAGCTCCGCCACCCTGGCTATGCTGGGCCTGCCCCGTCCCTGCCCCTTTGGCCTGCCTGCCCCCAGCAGCCACCTTCTCCGGTGAGGGTTCGACCTCATCACGGCTCTTTCTACAGCCCTCCATGGCTCCCACTGTCCTTGGGACCAAGCCTGGGCCTGATGCTGCCGGCCTGGAAAGTCTCTTCTGCTGGGCCTGGTTCTGCCCTCCCTGCCCCAGACCCTCATTCCCTCGTGGCCCAGCTCTGGAGAACCCCACAATTGCCCCCTTTCCTCTGGATGTGCCACCTGCTGTCTGGGACCTTCCCCCAAGGCCTTGGAGACGAAAGACTCCGTCTGTGACTCAGCTCAGCTCCCCTTCCCCCTCACCAGTCACACCACCTCGGTTCACTCTGGATAACGCATTTTACAGAAGAAGGTGGCCTGTGGGCAGAGACCGCAGGGGTGAGGGAGTGAGCCGCGTGGACGCAGGGAGCCATACCCCGGGCAGCACGTGCAAAGGCCCTGAGGCAGGAACATCCTGGGGAGGCGGAAGGATGAGCAAAGAGGTCATGAGGCTAGGTGGGCTGAGAGTGGTGAGGGGGTGATGGGCTGTTGAGAGAGTTCAGTGCAGGAAGCGCAAGAAGCAGCTCGCAAGTGCCCGGCCCAGAACAGTAATTACTACCCTGTGTGGACCTCCCTCCTGCCAGCCACTGTCCTGTGCACACGTTCGTGCCAACACAGTGTTTAACCCTCACAGCAATCCCCTCATTATGTCATCTTGCAGATAAATAAGCAGACAGAGGGGGGAAGTGACCTACCCAGGGCCACAGAGCAGGTAAAGAGCCACAGGTTGGGCCACACGTGTGCCCCTCCGCCACCCAGGCTTGTTTCCAATGGACAGTGACTCTCCCTCCCTGACCACCGCCCCCACCAAGGCAAGGCCCCGTCTGGCCTGGGTCATGGGGTGACAGCACAGGACTCAGCATCAGCAACCCTCCCAGGAGCCAGCTAAATGGAGGAGATGCATGCTCCCAAGTCCCTCAGTTGCCTGAACTGAAACATTAACCCATTCATTCATTCATTCATTCACTCACTCATTCATACATTCATTCACTCACTCACTCACTCATTAACTCATTTATTCAACAAATCCCACTAAGCCCCACCCAGTCCTCAAGCCCAAGCTGAGGACACTGAAAAGCACAGCCCCATCCCCAGCTGGAGGGGTCCATGGACAAAGACAAGAGCCATGGTGAGGAATGTACAGGGATGGCTGAGTGTGAGATCTCTCTCCTGGGCATCAGCCAAAAGACACTCCATCTTCGTGGGGATGGCCACTCTCTCCCAGGTTTTAGGGCCACACTGTCCGTTCCTGTCAGGATTCTCAGGGACACAAGAGACCCTGAAGTCTCCTGCCAGGCCTGCCACCCCACCCACCCTGTGTCCCGAGCTGGGAAGGGAAGATGTCACCTGCCAGTGGCCTAGAGAGATGGCGCACAGCCGGCCTACCCATCCAGACTGGTCCAGATGCTCTGTTGACCACTGAGTTTCGAGACGCCGGCAGATGGGCATGGGGCGAGGACCGCCTGAGCCTGCCAGGCCCTCTGGCATATGAAGGTCAGCAGGGTTGCTCAGGCCAGACCTCAGGCAGGGGACTTGGGGTCTGGGGTCCCAAGAATCAAGGCAGATTGGGCGTGGGGCGTGGAGAGACATGTCCTGGCGTCGGCCCAACTGTGCAGAGAAGAGCAGTCGAGAGGGGCTGGAGGCGTGAGACCGCTCCCAGACCCCAGACACAGCAGACGCTTAAGTGAGAGGGAGTCCCTCCCCTGCAAAGGGGCTGCTCCGGGCTGAACTGTGTCCCCCAAATTCACATGTTGAAGCGTTAACCTCCAGTTCTTCAGCATGCGTCCATGTTTGGAGATACGGTCTGTAAAGAGGTGATCAGAGTGGCCCTAACCCAATATGACCAAGGTCCTTATAAGAAGAGCAGATTAGGGGCTTCCCTGGTGGCGCAAGTGGTTGAGAGTCCGCCTGCCGATGCAGGGGATACGGGTTCGTGCCCCGGTCTGGGAGGATCCCATATGCCGCGGAGCGGCTGGGCCCGTGAGCCATGGCCGCTGAGCCTGCGCGTCCGGAGCCTGTGCTCCGCAACGGGGGAGGCCACAACAGTGAGAGGCCCGCATACCGCAAAAAAAAAAAAAAAAAAAAAAAAAAAAAAAAAAAAAAAAGAAGAGCAGATTAGGACACAGACACACATAGAAGGAAAACGACAGAAGAAGACGGCCGTCTACACGCCAAGGAGAGAGGCCTCAGGAAGAACCATCACTGCCCACACCCTGACCTTGGACATCCAGCCTCCAGGACCTTGAGAAATAAATGTCTGTTTTTTAAGCCACCCCGTCTGCGGTACTTGGCCATGGCAGCAGGAGCAGACTAACAGGGCCGCCCAGAGAGGGCAGCACATGTCAGAGTTTGGTCCTGCCTGGCCCCATCGCCACCCAGCTGCATGGGTCCAGGCCGTAACTGGGAGTGGTTGCCATGGTTACTGAGCACCATGGCTAAGGCCAGCACTTCATCATTTGGCTCAGAGCCTCGCAACAATGGGCGAAGTCCCTGCGGTTCCCACACAGTAACTGAGGCTCAGGGTGGCCTGCAGTGAGGGGCCGGGAAGCCAAGAGCCCCTGAACTCCTGTGCACCACCAACACCTCCTGGGGGGACAGGTAAGCACTCAGCAAGGACGATGGAGAGCAGGTGGTCCAGGACTTACCGCTTCACCCTGGGGAGCCTGGACCCTGGACTCTGGCCCAGGGAGCCCCCCACCCAAAGCTCGATACGCCCAGGAAGCCAGCCCTGCGGTGCCCTCCCAGCCCCCAGCCTCACAGGAGGATAGGGTACCCGGAGAGCCCTGCTAGGGATGGTGACCAATGACCAATGAAGCTCAGGGGCTCCCCGCAGAGCTCAGGGAGATCTGAGACCTGAATTCGCCAGTTGATCTTCCTCCTTGGAGGGATGAGGAGGGTGTCTGGGTCGGAGCCTGGGCTACCCTCACAGATGTGACGTAGGGACCCAACTTGCCGCTGGTCTTGGGGCAGGGCTGGAGCCTCCCCTGTGCTATGGCTTGGCCTCCAGTTTGTTTTCACCGCTCTTGTTTTGTAAGTGAGAAGGCTGGGCCCAGAAAGGTTGCAGCTTGCCTGGGGACACACCTCCGAAGGGATTGAGCAGAATTTGAACCCAGGGGTCCTTGGCTTGTGAGCCCCCCTCAGGTGGGTCCCACACACACACCCCACTGGCTCCTTCTCTAAGGCGTTCCCTCTACTGGGAATGCCCTTCAAAGTTCAGTGCAGACAGGTCACCTCCTCCAGGAAGACTTCCCTGACTCCCCCACCCCACCCAGCCAGCTTGTGTAGATGCCCCTTCTCCAATGTAGACAAGCTGTCATTAGCTCATTCGACACATTCTGGGCAGAAGCATGTCCCTATCTGCATCTTCTCTCCATCCCCTGGTGCACAGCAAGGTGCAAGTCCTGCTAGACCCACCCCAGTCTGAACAATTGCCATCCTCTGGGCAGCTATGAGTAAACCTTTGGTACCTTCAGCTAAGCTCTTTTCATTAGCTCTGTGTTTGTTTTGGTTGTTTTTGCCCTTTTAAAGTAGAAATTGTTTATTTTTAGCATATTGATGCTGTTGCTTTCCTTTAAAGAAGGTGCAAAAACATGCCTGTTTCTCTGCTTGGCCCAGCATGTCTGTGAGCAGCCCTTCTGCTCAGACACCCCTGAGACTCTGTATGGGCCCCGGCACCCGTGGCTCCCCTGGATTCTCAGAGGGGAGGCACTCTAGGTCGAGAGGAAGGGAACGTGGTGATTCACCTCTGGGGAACAAACCAAAGACGCAGAGGAAGGCCCCTTCCCCACTGGGAACAAGGCACCTTTGGGCTTCAGGGAGGCAGGGCTAGAACACGGGCATCAGTGCTTCCTGCCACTCCCGGGAGCCCAGTGGCCACCCCTCCCGGCTGGACGCTGGAGCCTGGGGATGCAGCCCATCCCTGCCCTCGAGAAGCTCAAAGAGCAGAGACAGAGACAGAATAAGAGGCGTGAGGACTGCGGCCGAGTAAGGGAAAGGGAATGGGGCCACAAAGAGGGGTCCAGAAGGCCTCCTGGAGGAGGTGGCTCCTGAGCTGAGCCCTGAAGGACGGGCAGGAGTTCAGCAGTTGAACAGTCACAGAAGGGATGCAGCAGGAGCACGCCAGACCCTGGAGGCACAGGAGACGGTCCTGGTCAATGACGTCCGCCGGGCAGTGCTGTGGTAAGGGCTCTCCAGGCTCTTCCACCCGCTTATTCACTTCTCTCTTCTTCTGCCAGAGGTGTCCCCACTCTGGGAAGGTCCTATCCTCTGGCCAGGCCTCCTCCTTCAGTTTTTACTCACTTTCCTGCTTCCCCACGTTCCAGCCAAGGAGAAAGAAGACAATCAGGCCAGGCAGCCCCAGCCTGCCAAGAGGGAATGAGCCACGTGGGCATCTGCCTGGGTCCCCCATTTACACATGGGGATGGGAGAGCTGTGCCCACACACACCCACGTGACAGCACGCACTCTTGCACACGTGCACACACAGGGCACTCACATACTCACACGCAGGCACCTCCCCATGCATGCGCACACACGCCAAGGCCCCCTGATGCCCACATCACAGGCTGGTGGAAAGTGGCAGGAGTCACGGTCACCGGTTGCATCTCTGCAGTTTCCATGGCAACCTCCCTCGCGGACCCCCTGGGTTTGGTCCGGTTGGGCGAGAAGCATGGCTCTTCCCACCTTCTGCAGCCTTTCAGAGAAGACGGCTCTGGTGCTGGTTCAGCACTCTGTCATTGCCTTCTGCCCTCGTGGCAGGAGGGGGCAGCAAACTGCCAGGACCGCACTTGCCCTGACCTTAAGATGCTGCCTGACCTCCTGGAAGCTGCGACCTCACTGAGCCTCAGCTTCTCTGAGCCCGTGGAGCAGAAGCCACCGTCTGAGGGCTGGGCGTGCTGACTGGCCCGGCACACGTAGCTGCCGCCTAGTGGCTGTCCCTTGACTCGGTCTGGGGGTCTGGGGTGGGGGCCCCAGAAGGGGGGCTGCTCTGTATGTCGACCTGGCCGGGGTGCCAGGGAAGAGCTGGCAGAGGGCCTGTCTCTGCCTTGCAGTCCCCTCAGGAAGGTCACAGATGTGGCCCTTCCGGTCACAGCTCTGTGGTCCCACAAGGCAGAAAGCCACCTAGGCAGCACCGGCCACCCAGGGTCCCTGGGGCCAAGAGCTCTGTGAACGGCAGTCATTTTCTCAGCCAAGCGTGGCCTGGGGCCATCCTGGGTCCCCCTCCAGCTGGATCCATGGGCCACTCTCCACTCAGCAGCAGGTGACCTTTCAGGGCCCCTGCCTCCCTCCCTAATTCTCTGCCCCAGCGACACACGCTCCCTCGGGGCCTCTGCACCGGCCTCCCGCCTACTCTACCTTCTCACACCAGCACACGTGGGGCTCGATCCCGGCATTTCTGCTCACAGACTGCCAGGGGCAACCAGCGTGACCCTAAACCCCCAGCACGCTGTGCCCCAAGCCAAGACCCAGGTCTGCCCCTCCATCAAATGGCCAGACCCGGAGCCATGGGATGGGGCATGGCCTCTGTCCCTGGGTGGGGACCGGCACGGCCTGCCTGCCCCCCAGCCTCCCTCACTCTCTGGGAGAGGCCACACAGCATCTTACCGGCCTTGTCTTCTGTCTTGATAAGGAACAGACCGCGTTCCCCCCTGCTGCGGGTCACACAGGCTGACAGCCCCTGCCGTTCCTACTGTCCCAGAGCTGCGCACATGGACTCCCGGCTACCCTTCACTGCCCACCCCCTGAGCCCACAGCGTCCCTCCTCCATGCTCCTGTCACAGGTCCACCTGTGCCATGCACCCCTGGGCATTCTCCAAACATGGCAGTGGTCACCAGGCACAGTGTCTCCACATGGCCCACGTCCCGTATGCCCATACAGGCCGATCCAGGGACCACGTGGCCTTCCCCTTCCCTGTATGCACATGTACAATCTGTAGGGGGCGCGGGTTTGATCCCTGGTCAGGGAACTAAGATCCCTCAAGCCACACAGTGCAGCAAAAAAAAAAAAAGAAAGAAATTGAAATGTGACAGAGGAAACTATACAATTGCCCCAGGAATTTGTAAGCAGATTCATTTATAATCTAAGAGCAGGAAAAGCCTTTCTAATCATGACTCAAAGCCAGAAGCAATGAAGGGAGATACTGGTGATCCCGAGGTGCAGATTGTATGTGTGCATGTGAAACACTGAGCCCATCAACAAGGTCAAACACATAAGGTCAAAACATGGAAGAAATACAGCAATTCATGTCAGGGTCAAAGGGCTGATCCCCCTACTATATAAAGAGCTTTTGATATGACAGGGAGGGAGAGGACCAAATCTGATGAAAAAAAGAGGGGAGGACAGAAGACGTGAGCAGACAGGTCACAGAAGGAGAAACGCAGAAATGCAGAGGCCCCTCAATCACAGGAAAATGGGCTGAACCTCACTTATCATGAGAGAAATGCAAATAAACCACCAGAGATCCCCCCCCCCTTCCCAAGCAGAGCTCCACGGAGCTCTGGGCAGGTGGGTGCAGAGTCAAGCACCCTCATCCGCTGCTGGAGGGGGAGCAACGCAGTGCAACACTGGAGGGAAATTCAGCGACAAACGGCAATTTCCCTTTAGACCCAGGAATCTCCAATCCATCCGGAAGACACGCCTCCTAGAATGTGGAATAGTGCCTACAAAGGGTGCTCGTCAGGGCAGGGTCAACATTGTCACACCACAGGGCATTTGCCAGTGCCCTGGCTTCAGTTAGAAGGGCCAAGCGCTAAGAGCAGGCTTCCCGGCCCCAGAGCAAGGGCTACACAGGATCCATCCCCACAAAGCTTAAAAACCAGCTTCAGCTTACCCTTCCCCCTCCCCATATCCTCAAGTCCATGCTCTAGTAGGTCTGTGACAAAGTGAGAGAGCGGCATGGACATATATACATTACCAAACATAAAATAGGTAGCTAGTGGGAAGCAGCCGCATAGCACAGGGAGATCAGCTCCGTGCTTTGTGACCACCTAGAGGGGCAGGATAGGGAGGGTGGGAGGGAGGGAGACGCAGGAGGGAAGAGATATGGGGACATATGTGTATGTAGAGCTGATTCACTTTGTTATAAAGTAGAAATTAACACACCATTGTAAAGCAATTATACTCCAATAAAGATGTTAAAAAACAAAACAAAACCAAAAAGAAACAGCTTCATAAGGACCACGCCGACTCACCAGTAAAATAATTGCCGGCCGGGGCACAATTCAACAGTCCAGACACAACCATGTTGATCATTTAAAAACGTATATTGTAAACCTTGGGGAAACCTCTAAAAAGTTTTTTAAAGAGGTGTAAATAAGTCAATAGAAGAGATTAATTGAATCATTTTTAAATGATCTATCGAAACAGAGATGGTAGGAAAAGAAGGGGAAAGATACAAAAAACAAACTTTACTAAACGTCTTCACATATGTGCTTCTGAAGAATAACGGTAGAAGAACACAGCTCACTCACGGAAAAGAAAAGAATACCTTCACTTATGAAGGACTCATACCTAACTTCCCATTTACAGAAAAGACCAGCACACAAGGACACCTTGCACAATACTGGGGTAACGGACAAAGGCAGGACGTCGGGGCCATCCACACCTGACCCAGCCCTTCAGAATGAATGTCATGAAAGATGTGTCAAGGAATTACAGTTCTAACCCCAAACTTTAAATCTAGAAAGAACTTGTGTGGCTTAAAACATACCGAAGAGGCAAACAAGTGATGCAGTGCATAAAACTTGGCTGTGTCTTGGTTCAAACTCACAGCTACAAAACAAGTTTGAGGGACATTTTGGCCACTTTCAGTCTGGACAGGATATTACCTGGTACTTGAGAACTAATTGCTAATTTTCTTAGGTATGACAGTGGCCTTATGGTTCTGTATTTAGGGTTAAGTGTCACTGTGTCTGCAGCTTATATTGAAATGTTCAGGAAAAAAAGAGGGAAGGAGAGAAAGAACACACATAGCAAGATGTTGATAACAGGTGAACCTGGGTGGGAGAGATACAGGTGCTCATCTTCCATATTATTCTTCCATTATGAAAGCATTCGTAAGTAAGAAAAAATCCCGCAGTTACACGCAGATCAGATTTCCAGGAGGTGCGACCATCTGGCGCACAGGCACGTGCCCAGAAGTGAGCAAGAAGGGCTGCTCAGCGGCCACCATGGCCAGCACCAGGCACACCAGGCCGCGTCTGCCATGTGCAAGTTGACTGGTCCGGCCCTCGCATCCAACCCACCCTCACCCCCTGCACCCTCTACCCATCTGCTCTGATTTCCATCTGGGGATCCACGTGGTTTTCGGGAAGCTGACTCCACCCTAATCTGAGTGTTCTATCCTCCAACCTCAGAGGTTGGTTCAACGATGCTCAGGTGACCTAAGTCAGTCCAGTCAGCTCAGAGTGGGTGTGGATAAAGAGCCATAGCCTCAGGAACTGCTGGCAAACAACTTGAGAACAGATGGGGAGGCAGCCCTAGGACAAACCAACCCTGCAGAAGCAGCATGCAGAGGCTAAGGACTGGGTCCTTGGCGACACCCTGGAGCTGCTGGAGCACACCTCACCTGAAGCTGCCACTACCGCTGGGTTGGTCTGTTGTAGAAGCTGATAGATTCACTTAGGCTGCATTTCTGTTGCTCGCAGAATGCTATACAGTTCTTTAATGCTATACAGTTCTATAGGGGAGTCCTTCAGGCCCTCAATTACAGCCTTAAATCAGTAAACAATTCTGTACCTTGTCTCCCAGAACTCAGGAGTGTAGACCCTAAAATTTAGGAGAGGGAAGGGCAGCTGCAGGCGGGCATGTCAAAAACATGGAACAGTGAGAGCTGACAGCACACAAGCAGATGGGATCATCACGAAAGAGGAAGCCCAGATGCTCACCCTCATGCATAAGCAGGGAAATGCATATTAAAGCCACAGTGAGATAGAGCTTCACACCCACCAGACTGGCAAAAGTTCAAAACCAGGGTAAAATCAAGTGCTGCCAAGGATGTGAATGCCTAGAATGTTCGCACACTACTGGTAAGAGTGTCAGTTCATGGAGCTCACTTTAGAAAGCAATTTAGCACACCTGAAACTAACACAACATTGTAAATCAACTATACCCCAATAGAAAATTAAAAAATTTTTTAATTAAAATTTTTAAAGATTTTTTAAATTGTTTAAAGGAAACCAATTTAGCACATACATACACATGCATATACATATATACGTGTGTCTGCATATTGTATTATACGTATGCATATATGTGTAGGTGTATGTGTATATAAATGTATACATTTATATGGCAAAATAGTAATAACTGGTGAATCTAATTGGAGGGCAGGCAAGTGGTCATTGCCTTATTCTTTCAGCTTTTCTGTTTGCTTGAAAGTTCTCTAAAATAAGCTCAGGGAAATTGGGAGATTGGGATTGACACATATACACTAATATGTATAAAATGGATAACTAATAAGAACCTGCTATATAAAAAAATAAATAAAATAAAATTCAAAAATTCAAAAAAAAAGCTCAGGGAAAATAAACTCAAAGAAGGCAAGAAAGGGAAGAAAATATACACAGAATCAGTGGGCAAATAGAAAGCACAAGACAGAAGAGAAGCTTTGAACTTAAGTGTATCAGAAATGCATTAGGTATAAATGGACTAAGAACTCTAATTAAAATCCAACATTGTAGACGGAATACAGTTGCCCGGAGGGGTCAGGAAAAGGTGAGTCAACACCCAGAAGGCTCTGCGTCTGGTGTATCTTGGGAGGGTTTTCTCCAAAATGACTAAGACAACAAAGCCAGAGCCCTCCCACACAGGACAGAGCAGCTGAGGCCTGGCCAGACAGGGCCCCTGGGTGGCACTGCATGGCATCCCCACCACCGGGTCCCATCAGCCTGCCTGGCACACCCAGAAACTCCACCACGGGGGGGTCCTGGGTCTGCTTCCAGGAGAGGGGGCCACTGAGTCACACTGACAACTCCGAGAGGTGTAGTGCCAGGCCGGACGCCCTGTATTAACTGAATGATGGGCCGTCCGGCAGGTCAGACGCTCCCCCCGGGCTGGGCCAGGGCTCCCCCCGCTGTGGACAAGCCACGTGGGAGGGTTAGGGTCAGAAGGCAGCCAGGGACCGGAGTCAGGCTGGAAGCTGACACACGGGGAAAGGCAGGTCGTGGCAGCCAGGGGCCCACCTCCAAACTCAGGGAGGGCAGCTGGGGTGCCGGGGTGGAAACCCCTCCCCGACACCACCAGGGGCAGCCATCAGCCCTCCCTTGTCCTGGATCCCGGCCGTGCTCAGCCTGGGAAGGCCCCCCGGAAGGAGACTCTGCTACTCTTCATGGTCAAAGTCACGCGGGCCCCTCCTCCACTTCTCACTTAGGGAACATCACCACTACGCCTAGTCTAGCCTACACGTGCTCAGGACATTACCTGAGCCTACGGTTGGGCAAATCACCTTGCACAAAGCTTATTTCATAATAAAGCATTGACCGTCTCATGGAATTTACTGAATACTGGACTGAAAGTGAAAAACAGACCTGTCGTCTGGGTCCAGAAGGGTTGTGAGTGTATCGGTTGTCAACCCTGTGATCTCAGGCTGACCGGGCGCTGCAGCCACTGCCCAGTGTCACAAGATGGGATGGGACCAAATATAGAAAAGCCATAAGTCACACCATCATTAGTCAGGCACCACCTGTGTACAAAGGGAAAGATTTACTTCAAGGATTGGTTCATGCAATGGCGGAGGTTTGTGGGTCCAGGATCGCAGGGTGGGAAGGAAGCTGGAAACTCAGGGAAGAGTTGAGTTCAGGTCCACAGGCGGGCTCAGGAGCCCTCTTCCTGGGGGAGGGCAGTGTTTGTTCTATTGAGGTCTAACAGACTGGATGAGGCTCACCCCCATTACGGAGGGTAATCTGCTTTACCCAAAATCCACCAATGTATTCAATAGATGTTAACCTCATCCCCAAATGCGCCATCACAGAAACATCCTGACCAGGTATCTGGGCACGTGGTCCAGCCAGGCTGACACATAAAACTACCCAACACAGATACCATTTCTAATAATATTGATAACATGAAATCCCTGGGAATAAACCTAACAAAATATGTGCAAGACAAACAGAAAAAAACAAAATAAAACTTTTTTTGCATGTCGTTAAAGAAACATTAATGGAGAGAGAAAAGAGGTACGTTTAAAAATCAAACATGTACATGAATTAAAGGTCCCCAAAATGTTGTGAAGATATCAATTTCCCCCAAAACGACTTGTAGAGTCAACACAATGCCAATCACAATCTCATGTGTGTGTGTGTGTGTGCATACGTGTGTGTATAGAACTTGACAATCTGATTCTAAAATTTCCATGGAATTACAAATCACCAAGATTAGCCAAGATACTCTTGAAGAATAACAAGGTAAGAGGGCCTGCCTGCCCTACCAGACCCCAAGATTTCCTTTAAAGCTACAATAAAGCCACCAGTGAGGAACCGGTGGGTACCACGTACGCTAGGGAAGCATGACCTCCCCTGTTTGCTGGAGAAGCCCGGAGATCAGTGGACAAAGGGCAGACCTTTCCTTACTACCAGTTTGGAGACCTGATTATCTAGAGAGAAAAAAATATTAATGAGACTCCTGTTTCACACTGTCCACAAAAATCAATGCTGGGACAAAAATGAGTAATAAATTAAAAGCAATACCAGGTGGATTAAAGACCAAAATACAAACAATAAATCCACAGATCTTTTGGAAAGGCATAAAGGAGAAAATCTGATGATTTCAGGTTAGGGAGAAATTTCTTAAGCAGGACACAAAGGGCACAACTTATAAAGAGAAGGACGAATTAATTGGGCGACATTAAAATTTAGACCTTCTTTCTGTTCACCAGTCACCACACAGAAAATGAAAAAATAAGCCACACTGGGAGAAGATATTTGCAGCACAGATGACCAGCAAAGACTCATTAGGAAATATAGAGAGCACTCTTAACTATTCTCTAAGGAAAAGACAAAAAAAAAAAAATTTTTTTAATGGACTAAAGACTTGAAGGGGTGCTTCAGAAAAAAAGAAATTCAAATGGCAAAGGAACACAAGCAAAGATGCAGCCCTGGTGAATACTTAAGGAAATGCAAATTAAACCACATGGACTCCTCTTTGACATTCACTCCGTTGTCAAACATGTTGAAATCAGACAGAACCAAGGGTTGGTGGGACGCAGAGTGAGGGTCTGGCTCACAGGACGCTGCTGGTCCTGCCCACGGCTACAGCCCCTCAGCCACCAGCCAGCGATTCCAGGGAAGGGGTGAAAACCGTGGACAAAGCAGGTCCCTTCTGGGTGTTTCAGTAAATGAGTGTTTGCGACCTGGGCACCAGAATACGATGCTTTCAGTGCCTGAAGCAACATCATGTTAAGTGTGGCACAGGTGTCCACAGGACACACACAGCAACAAGAGTGAACAATAGCCCGGCACCAGCCTGATTAAAGCAAGTCACTAAAGGATGCCTATCACGTGGCCCCATTTATAACAGATTCAAACACAGAGGAACAACCAAACGGTGTGGGTCTGGGGATGCACACATGGTAGAGAAACTGTAGCAGAAAGCCAGAACAAGCTGTCACAGAAGTAGGGTTCGGGATTCCAAAGTGGAAGGGGACTCCGAGGGGGCGGGCATCACTGTTCTTGTGTGTCTGTGATGCACTTAATGGTAATAAAGCAAAATCAATGTGCACAGCGACTCCCCTCTCTGCCAGTGGACTGGGAGGAACCGGACAACCTCCGACCTGACCATCCAGGTGCACAGGGGCAGTGGATCACCAGGGCAACCCAGTGCCCAGAAGCACAGGAGCCAAGAGGCACCTTAGCGGCACCTCAGCCAACCTGGAGTCACGCCCGCAGTGCAGCGCCCAGTCAGCCAGAGAGGCCCTGGCCAGACATCTGTCCGGACAGGAAAGGACCCTGCCAGTCTCTGGTCAGGCCCCTCTCTGGCATCTTGTCTTAAGGGGAACGAGGGAGAAGGACCCAGGCAAGGCATCCCTCCTCCTCCAAGGTTTGGCCATAGCTCTGGTCCCAGGCGGGCGTGGGAGAGACCCCTCTTTGATGGACCTTTTGTCCTAGAGTTCCCTTCCCAGCCACAGGCACCCGGGAGAGGGAGGGGACACCACCGTCTGCTGGAGGCCTCCCCTGGCAGGCTTGACCCCATGGAACAAGGGGTCAACATGTGGCAGCTCCATCATTGTCTGGGGAGCAGCAGGGAGGCTCCTCCAAGGTCACACCAAGGTCACCTTTGGAAGGTGTGAGCCAGAACTGAAACCCAGAAGTGACAGCCTCCAAGTGCTGTGGGCTGCCCCCACGGCGCCGCAGGTGCACATATACACTCACACACCCATTCACACTCACATTCACATACCCCAGCCCACTGACTCACAGAGGACTCACTCCTGGGCACAGCCAGTTGGGTCAGAATACAAGGTCAGCAGGACACCGTCCTTGGTCAGGCGGGTTAGACCCCAACCTGAGAACTGGGACCCGGGCTCTGTCAGCGGCCCGGATGGCCCAGGGGCTTTGGGGACACAGAGACTCGGATAGGAGGAAGCAAGAGAGTTGGAGAATGAAGCCGCTGCCCGCCCCCCTCCCCGCTTCCCCTCCTCTCCCCCACTCCTCACCCCTCCCCACCTTACCAACCTCCCAGTCTCCACACCCTGACCCCGAGCTCCAGCCTAAGCCCCGCCATCATGCCAGTGATGACCTGTCTTCCCCGGAGCCCAGGCAGACATCCCATGTACATCAGAGCACGTGGATGCCTCCCCCAACACCCTGTAACACAGGTGTGTGGGAACCCCGTCACCACCACCCACCTAAATAAGATGGTGGGAAGAGCAAAGGACAGATGGGGGAGGTTGGTCCTTGACCAGTACACACACGAATATGCACATAAGTTCCTCACCTGAGGAGCTGCAGCCAGAGAGATGGTCCCAGCACCAGCCCACCTCCGCAGAAGGCGTGGGGGCTGCAATGGCTGGAGAGAGCCCCACCCCTCCTTTCCGGTGTCCCCCCCCAGTTAACCTCCAGGTCACCTGGAGAAGCGGCCTCCTTCAGTATCCTGGCTGGACCCCAGAGGTCTGTAGGGTCGGAGCGCCTGAGATTGAGCCGCCTGTGCTGGAGGGGGAGTGGGTCCTGAGTCCAGCACTGGCTCTGCGCCCTTTGGTCCTGTGACCCAGAGCAACTCCCGACCCCTCACAGCCTCAGTTTCCCCAGGAGGTAGCAGAGAGAGCCTAGAAAATCTGCTGGGTGAATGAGTGAGTGAAGGATTAACCCCCCCGCCCCCCTCCCCGTCCCTCTGTCCCGTCATCTCCGGTCCTGCCCGGCAGCACTTATGTGGGCTCCTCTGGTCCTTCTTAAACAGGAAAAAGGGTCACTGAATCCTGAACATCTCACCTCCCCTTTGCAGCCAAAGTCCAGGAATCCTTGCTGCCTCGGGCTCATGCTGCCCCTTCCTCCCTGGAAACCCCTTCTCCCTGTCACCCACCCAGTGACACTGCCCTCCTCACACCCCCAGGGACCTCGGGCTGCAGGACTTTCTGTCCTTCCATCACTTCTTATCCTTGCTTCACTCAACCGGGGATCTCTCCCTCCCTCTCCCCCTACTCCCTTTCTCTCTCTCTCCCTCTCTCTCTCTCTCCTGAAAACCCACCTCCCATGGACCCTACCCACACACAGGCTGGAGCCTGGCATACAGTGCCTTCTCCCTCCAGCCAGTGCATTTGCTCTGCACACACCCACAAAGCAGCCACCAAGTTCAGGCTCTAAGGACCCAGGGGCCACCCTGGGACCGTGGTCCTAAGCAGGAGGGTGGGCAGCAGGGCCAGGTGTTGCCAGGCACGGGACCTTCTGTGGGCCCCGAGGACAGTGGTGGACCGGGACAGCTGGAGCTCCTGAGGCTGCAGTGCCCGGTGGGATCTGGTAGGAGTGGGCTGGACAGAGGATTTCAGGCAAACATGGCGCAGACATCATTTAAGGTGATGCCAGGGGTCACAGGGCCCTCGGAACCCAAGCAGCCAGGCCAGACATGCTGGGGAAGATGCTGATTTCCTGGGACAGGGCACAGCCATCACTGTGTCACCAGACAGAGCAAACAGACCCATGTCCCCGACGTGAGGGCCGGGCTGCTTCTGCTCTGTGTGCTGTGCTCCAGGGGAGGGCTGTGCTGGCCGGCCTGGGTTCCCAGGCCAGCTCATTACCCCTGGGCGGCCCCTGCAGTCCAGGCTTGGCCGTGGGGTGCCAGGCAGGGTGTCTCCCTGGAGGGCGCTGTCCTGCAGGGGGCTGTGAGGAAGCTCGGCGGGCTTCCCTTTGATGCCACAGGGACTGGCCCCCACGGAGAGCTGTCTCCTGTTCTTCCTTTCACAGTCCCCAAGTTCATGTCCTCAGCTCTAACGACGGTGGCAATTGTCCATTTGTCTGCGTCTATCCCCCCACAGGCCACCCAGCCCATAAGCGCACACACACGTAGGACAGGCAGTATCCAGGAGGGCGCCTGGCAACAGTCCCAACAGGGGCAACTGGGACCAAGGGCTGGCCGGGAGCCCCGAGCACATGGACCCCAAAAGCCCTCATTGTGAGCCCACAGTGTGTGCTCCTTTCATAAACTCCATTGTCAAAATCCCACAGAAGGAAGAGCTGGGTGCCAGGAACCACACACCTACCTCTGCACCCATGATCCCAGACATTGCGGGGACAATGAAGCGAAAAGGGCAGAGGGAGGGCAGGGCCAGGGCCTCCCAGTGCTGAGATGCCATGCACGTTCTGTGGGTCCAGAAGCAGCCTCTCTTTAGCCGTAGGTATTTATCTAGGGTCTGCCACCTACTAGGTCCTTTAGTGAATATTTATTGGGTGAATGGATGGATGACTGGGTAGATGAATGAATAGGTGGATGGATGGATAGAAGGGTGGGTGGATGGACAGATGGACAGATGGATGGATGGGTAGTTGAATAAGTGAATGAGCAGGTGGGAGGATTGGAGGATAGCTGGACAGGATGAAGGGTAAGCAAGTAGATGGCTGGATGGCTGGATGAGTGGGTGTGTGGTGTTAATGTGAGATTGTTTTTATGTCCTCAAGCTGGCTTTCTATACTTAGGAAAGATTATTCAGAAATCTGGTTTTTTTCATTAAGTTTTCACTTATTAATGTTACAAAACCAGAAACCTAGATTTTTTTACCCTTAAATGATTAATTTGAGCTACAAATCTATCATACTTTTAAGTCTAACAAATTTCAAAATTCTTTTTAAAGGTTCTTTGATTAACATGAAGTCCCACTTTCAAACTTACTTAACAGAAAAACACCTTCAGAAATTCAATTACATTCACAAACTTGATGTACTGTATTTTATCTGATAAACCTTCCCACTCTGTTAAGTAATTCTTGTAAACCTAAAAAGATAACTTCCTAATATGATTGTTTTGTTTTTTGGGTTTTTTTGGCCGCACCATGCAGCATGCGGGATCTTAGCTCCCCGACTAGGTATCAAACCCGTGCCCCCTGCAGTGGAAGCACAGAGTCTTGACCCCTGAATGGCCAGGGAAGTCCCCCTAATATGAAGAATCTTAGATTCTGTTAGATGCTCCAACACTGTGTAGTAGACACTTTATGGAATCTCAACGTAAAATCCTAAGTCTAAATCAAGTAATTAAGTGTATATTTTAAATTTGAATTGAAAGGTTGACTTGTTCTTCTGATGGCCCAAATTCTCTTAAACAAATGCTTACAATATCAAAGACACTCAGATTCCTTCACATAAAAATATCAATACTGTGGATTTGATGCCATTAAATATTTCTGTACTTAATCCTAAATATGCTTTGGGGTTTTCAAATGTGCTTATTCACTAAGCAAACAACCAAGAGATTTGGGGCCATTATCTTGCTAATCTGAGGTTGCAAAATACTAGGCCCTCACACCTCTTGGTTGTTTCACTGCATTGATGGTATTTCCATCCACACAGATGGGGCTCCCAGAGACCTGTTTATGTTTTATTATGAGAACTTCAGAACTTAGAGTTTGGTCTTCAACCCTTGACCCCATACAGACCCATCCCGGTCCTCTCATACACATCTGCAAACCCCACCCCGGAGGCTCTATTGAATTTTGCATTTATCAAACCGTCCATGATGGGCACAGTCTTCCTGGTAAGACCACACATTCCAGGTGCTAAGATGATGCCAACTGGATGCTGCAAATCTCAGAGCACTTGAGTTGGAGTCTGTGGACAAGCCTTCTAAGACCCCACCACCGCTGTGTGGTGTTCGGATGAATGCATGGATGAGGGGTGGACTGTGATCTGGTGAATAGACGGGTTGGTGAGTGGATGTACGAGCAGTTGTATAAGTGGGTGGATAGAAGTTTTATGCATGTGTGGGTGAGTGGGCAGTAGGGTGGGTGGGTGTGTAGGAGGATGACGTGTGGGTGAGTGGATGGGTGATGGGGAGGTGGGCTATGGATGGAGGAGAGGCAGCTAGGTTTGTGGATTTATAGGGAGTCGTTGCGCAGGTGGGTGTGTGGTGTGTTAAGGGGCAGGTGGGTCGATTGAGGGATGCGTGGGTGAATGAGGCAGTGGGTAGGTGGATGGACGGGTGGGTGGATGAATATGGGGAAATTTGGGAAGAAGCTTTCAGTGGGTTTGTGAGTGAATGGATGAGTGAGTAGGAGGATGAGTGGGTGATGGACAGGTGAGTGGGTGAATAGACAGAAGAAGATGGATGTGTGGGTGGGTGGTGAATGGTGAAGGAGGAAACGCATAAGTTTCTAGTTTAGAAGACTAGTTGGGAATTCCCTGGCAGTCCAGTGGTTAGGACTTGGTGCTTTCACTGCCGGCTCCGCTCCCATCTGCTCCGTGAGTGTCTTAGAGCAGACGGACATAATGAGTTGTGCCCGCTCAGTCCTCCAGCCCAGGCTCGGGTGCCTGGGAGTCACACCCCAGGACACGGCCCTTGCCACTGGGGCCAGGGTCACGGAAGAGAACTCCGCTCACTGGTGGTTGCTATGGGAAACCCTTGGCTGCTTGTTTTTCTCCTCGACTGATTAAGGAAAGAGACTCATATAGTGACAGGGCGTCACCGGGCCTCCCCTCTGGCCAGCTCTGATTTGCCCCCTGACATTTCCCAAAAGCCGGCTAACCTTTTCTGCCGCAAATAGACTGATGGGGCTCCCTCGAGGCGGTCTGGACTGCACAAGGTCCTTAGGAGAGTTGGGGACCCAGGGGACATTAAAGGGAGCCAGATAATGATAAAAACCAGGCAAGAGGGCAGACATTTCTGTGGGACCAGAGAGCGCGGGGGCTGGGGGGGGGACATGCCAGGGCGGGGTACAGCTACAGGAAAACAGACACCCAGTGGAGTGGGTGGCCACCGGGACCCCCTGACCCATGAGATGGTAAGCTTCCTGTCCCTGGAAGGGTGAAAGTTGAGGTCACTGGACCACCTGGCAGGAAGGTTGGAGAGCCCAGGGAATAGCGAGGTCTATAAATTCTCACCCAGCTCTGAGCTTCTGTGAGTCTGATGCTCTCACAGGATTCTGGATCTTTCTGATGGGGAATCAGAGAGTTAGGCAGCCACTGTCTTGTCAAGGGATAAGGCCTCTTCGGCTGCAGTGGTCAGGGAGGGCAACATGGAGGAGGTGCCAGTCAAGCAAAGAGCTGGGGAAAAAGCATCGCAGTCAGAGGCAACAGCATTTGCAAAGGCCTTGGGGCTACAGGGTTGGTACGTTTGAGGAAGGGCCACTGGGGCACAGAGAGCACGAGGGGTCCAAGAGTGACTGGCAGTGCCCTGAGCTCAGGGCCCATTCTGAGCACGGGGTTGGGGAGTCCTGGGCAGGCCCCAGGGGAATGACAGCTCCTTCTCACTGCCTGGTCTCCCTGCTGCCTTCCCTGAGCCCCAGGGGTGAGATGGGGGCCCCCTCCCCCAGGTCTCTGCCCCTTGCTCTCTGACCATGAGTTTGGGTGGGGGCAGCTGAGCAGCTGGTGGCCCCCCTTGGAGATCTGACGGCCCCAGAAGTGGGCTCTGGCCGCCCTGCTCCGCATGCACGGCTGAGCAGGACTCTGCCAGTGGCTGGTGGGTGAGCAGAGCTCGGGTGATGTGGGAGGAGCTTCTCATCAAAGCCAAATCCTCAACCCAGATTTCTCAGCCACCCTCCCCCTCTGCCCATCCCCATGACTATACCTCAACGAGGGGAAGACTGAGTGTGCATCTTAGGGGCCCCCAAGACCCCAAAAGGTAGTGTGTACAGCCCGAAGCAGAGAGTCCCAGAGGCACAGAACCCCCCGCCCAGCGTCTGGGGTGCAGCCCTCATGGCCGAGCCCCCCTGGCTCCCAGTGGCTGGGCGCCCACATTGTAGGAGACGCAAGGCCTCCAGCGGCACAGCCCGATGGGGCCACAGGGCTCAGCCTGCCCAAGGTGCCAGTCAGGAAGCAGACAGCTTGGGGCAACCCTGGTGGGAGGGTCTCCACGGTGACCTCAGGGCCTCAGGACCGGGGCCAGGGTGGTCACTGGACGCTGGGCCCACGAGTCAGCCCCTCGGCACCCGTAGCAGGGCAGACGGTCCAGCATCCCACCCGTCTGCCTCTGCGGGGAGCTGGCTCCACCCTGGGACAGATGCTCGCTGACCCTGCAGCCCGACAAGGGAGCTGTCGGCGGGCGCCTGCCCTGGCCTTGCTGGATGGACCTGCAGACCCGGGAGGTGGCCCGAGGGGGCTGTTTACACACGTCTGTGCCCCCCTCTGCCCTTTCAACTGTAAATCAAGAATTAGTCACAGGAGCTGCTGCTGAGATGGAGGAGTTTGTCCACAGGACTGGAGCCTGGTCTGGGCCCCAGGACAACAGGCCTCTCACCCTGGCAGGCCGGGCAGGAGGTCAGGCAAGAGTGTGAGTCGGCATCGTGCCTCCTGTGCCGCCAGAAGCTCGGTTACAGACCAGGAGGCCGAGTGTGAGGCCCGCCCAGGTGCCACGGCCAGGACGGGGCAGGGCTGAGACCAGAAGTCAGGCCCACCCGAGGCGTCACACCCAGCCTCCGTCATGCGGCCCTCACCTGCATCCTGTCCACACCGTCCCCCAGCAGATGTGGGTGAAGCTCACTCTCCTGCCATGGTGAGGGGCTAGGGAGGGGCTGGGAAGGGCTTCCTGGGTGAACGAGTGAGTGCGAGTGTGAGCAGAGGGGGCGAAGAGGAGCGAGGCCACGGCCACCCCCGCCTTGGGGGGCCCAGCCCAGCGACGCCCTGTCTGCGTCTGCCTCCCCCAGACACAGACGCAGCTGAACACACAGCCTTGACCTGGAAGGGCGTCTGGGCCACCTGCCCCAGTCCCCTGGTTTTACTGATGGGGAAACTGAGTCCCAGAGCCACACACTCCCTCTTGGTGTTTCCAGCGACCCAGGCTCCCTCCAGGGTCCCTCCCTCCAGAGCCCCTCCCCCATCCGGGGTCCTAGCACCCCACCCAAGCAGTCAATCTGATCAACGCCCCCAATACTGGCCACCGTGCTCACATGGGGCCACTGGTCTTCTGGAGCAGATGGCATTGAACCAGGGATGTGTCTGGTGGTGACAGGACGGTGCTTTGGAGCAGGTGTGTCCATCCCCCCAGACCAGGCTGACCCCCCACAGGGTAGAGAAGTCCTGGATGGTCCCTCCCAACCCCCATCTCCTCCCACCCTGGCAGCTGAGAAACAAGAGGATGAGGCAGAGGGTGTCCTGGCTGCACATCTTAACGCCCCCCTCCACTGCTGGGCGGAGACCAGGCGCTGGGACCATGCGTGGTCAGGGCCCATCAAGGTCCCTCAAGACAAGGGGTCCCCCGGGCCCGGAGATCTCGGGCGCACACCGCTCTGTCCTTCCTGGTGGCCGTCCTCACCAGGCACCACCCGTGTCACTCCTGCCACCGTGTTGAGACACCTCCCACACCACTCTCTCCACGGGGACACCTCCCCCTCCTCCTCCCCCACCCCGCCCTTGCCAAATCCCCCACTTGCCCCTCTGCTTTGGAAAGAAAGCCCCTGCCCTGGGGCCTGGTTAGCATGGAAGGAGTGACTCTGTCCCCAAAGAGGCGGCTTCCCAAGGCCAGGTGCTCCCGTGCCCTGGGCGTTTGGAAGGCCAGCACAGCCATACACGGCCCATCCCCGCACCAGCTGGCTGATTCTCAACCAGACTGTGACAAGGGGTCCCTGGGGACATCTCAGACGGCAATGCCCATCCTCACCTCCTGCCGTGGCACGAACAGCTCCTTCCCTCCCACGGCATGCTCCAACATGGACCAACTGGGCACCCGGGACGGCCAGGGCAGGGTGTGAGTGGGAAGGCCAATGCCGTCCTCAGAGGACAACCAGGGACACGCAAGGCTTCAGGTGAAGGGGCAGTGGGCAGCAGTGGGGGACAGTGCTACACCTGGGCTCAGGAATGCAGGCCAGGCCCAGCCCGGCCACCCTGGGGAAGCCACCACGCCTCTCTGAGCCCAGCTCTCCCCTGAGATTGACCCCCGTGTCTCTTCTTCCAGAGAGCCTTGGGCGGGTCAGCCAGGCCGTGCACGGGGAAGAGCTTTGTGAGTTGTCATGCGCCATCCCCTGCGAGGCAGGGCCCCTCATCAAGGAGTCCGACTCCTGGTGATGGAGTAGACCCGCCATTCAAACAGGCAGATATGTGGATCCCCGTCCAGTAAGCCCTGCGTTCCCGTGATTTTCATGATAAAATCAGAGATGTAGTTTCACAGAAGTATAGAGAAGACCCAAGTGGCTGATGCTGACGATGCTTGGCAGGGAGGGCCCCGGGCCGGCGGCTGTGGTGGACCCGCGGGCAGCACCCACCAGGAGTGGACAGAGCAGGGGCGCAAGGACCGGCTTCCAGCCCTGGATCCCCACTTGCCATTCTTCCAGAAGTTTTGTGAGCATCTTGTTCCCTGCACTGGATCCGTCTCTGCTGGAGATTCCTAGAGCTGTTCGCACGTCCTGCTCTGAGCCCAGACCAACACCACAGCTGCCCGGAGCCCGGAGTCTTCCGTACCATCCCCGCCACCTGCCCAGCTCCCGCGGGCCGGAAGGAGATTCTCCATGAGGCTGGCATTTCTGCACAGCCTCCAGCACAGGCCATCTCGAGAATATTTGCACGAGAGACAGACTTGCAAGCTAGAGAGCGTGGACATAGAGACCTCAGGAGCTCTTTCATGAAAGCAAAATCTCCCCCCTCCCCCGAGAGGAGAGCTGCCAACCCTCCAGGGTGAAGAGATAACATCCCCCTTGCAGGCCGCGCTAAGCAGGATTGCCAGCAGCTCCGTCACACCATCAAGGATTTCCTAATTCGGGGCTCCTAGGCCACGACACAGTCCTGCCCCCTTTTGCCCCCATGGGACGTGGGGGCAGGAGGGCTGATTTGGGCCTTCTGTGCCTTGTTCCCTAACTGGTCAAATTTAGGGCAGTGCGGCAGGCAGATGTGACCACTGCCTGGCCACTTGACCCCCAGCCTCTCTCGGGCACCTACAACCACCAAGGGTCCCCCCTCCTCCAGCCAGGGCCTCACAGGTCCTGCCTCCTGGGCCTTCTCCCATATCACACCCTCACTTGGCCTTAACAGCCCAGCCGCTCTGTCCCTGCCTCAGGGCCTTTGCATGTGCTTATCCCTCTGCTTCCCCCAGGTCATCACATGACTAGCTCATTCTCATCATTCAAGGAGTCTCAGCCTTAATCTGCCCCCGACCCCCGCCCCAGCCCCACCCCCTGCCTCACAGAGGCCTGTACTGGCCACTTTCCAAAAATGGTCATTCTCTCTCCCTGCCCCAGTCACTCTGGCACTTTCGCTCTTGCCTGCATTCACTCATTCACCAGATGGAGCCCTATTGCACGCGCAGGCACTGGCTGGGCTCAGGACGCAGCTGAGAGCAGACACAGGAAGCCCCTGCAGTCATGGAGCTTCTAACCGGGAGACAGAAAAGGAAATTGAATACACAAATGTAGGCTCAGTGCTGTGTGCTAAGTGGCAGGAAGGAAGGGGCAGCAGGGGATTTGAGCGGGGGATGCGCTGCCCTGTTCCGTTATCCCTTGGCCTTTCTCCTTTTCATGCCACGTTAGTCCTGGGGTTAAACGTGCAGGGACTTTATTGAGGGAAACGCCCAGGAGAGGTGATGGGGGGGGGCATCAGCGGCAACACTGTGACCTCACTCCAGGGGGGAGGAAGAGTGGCAGCATCCCAGAAAGGTTCCAAAGGCTGATGGGGAGTCCTCGAGGCGAGCTGGCCATCAGAAGGGTCTGGGCGCCCCAGGGATGGGCCTGCCTCAGTGTCCCTGCTGCACTGGGAGCTGCTGCGGTGGGAAGCATGATCTCGGCATGAACGTGGCAATGCATTTCAGCCGGACCCTGGGTCAGTTACGCTGCCTGTAGTTGGAGCCCACGAGGTGTGTTCATGACCTGGCTGTGTTTGCACGTCGATTGTCTCCACACCAAAATAAACCCTTCTGAGAACGGGCGCCCTCCCCGTGCCTGGCGCCCAGTGCTGAGCTGGCACGCAGATACTTAAGCGATGAGAGAACGGGGTTAGTAAGTAGCAGACATGACCCCCGCCCTTCACCCTGTGCACCCCCTGCAGCTCAGCTCTGCTCCCCCCTCAGGAAACAGAGCCGCGCTCTCTGCCCCATGGAAGTGAGGTCACGTGGCCCTTTTAATCAAAGGGCATCAGCAAATGTGATGCCAGCAGAGGCTTGAAAAGCACTAGTGCCTGGGGGCCGTGCTCTCACACCTCCGCGTGCTGGCTGCGAAGGGAGGCCATGTACCTGACGCAGCTCCAGCCGCGCCACCAGCTGACAGCAGAGCCCAGCCAGGCCAGCTGGGACCAAAGAAGTTGCCCACTCGGTCAGGGAATCTTGGGCTGGGTGAGGGCATTGGTGTTTTAAGCCACTACGTTTTGAGGGGTTTTACGCAGCCAAAGCTCCCCGGCACACTCCCTTCTTCCTTGGGGTCTCTATTTGCCCTGGAGGGTGAGCTTAAACGCAAGACCCCGGTCCATCAGGAGAGGTGGGCACTGCACCCCTCCCCACCTCCTGGGCAGAGCGCTGGGCTCCAAGCTCCTTCAGCAAGTGCCTAAGTGCAGTGGGTCAATTTTGCTTGGGATAAGGAATTCCACATTGTAACAATAAATACTCTGCCATTTGTCACCTAGATTTCTGAACTGGAAAACAGATGGTGCAGTAATTCTCACTGCTCCACTTCTCAATGAAGGCGCTGAGGAGAAATCACCCCGACCGTGGGAATGGCAGATCGAGAGAGAGGACCGTGCTGCTCAGCCATGCTGGCAGTGTGGCTCCTGAGGACTCGGGCGGGGGGTGACGGATGTGGATGGCCCCGCCCGCCCAACGTCAACAGCATCCTCGGTCCTGGCAAGGAGGCATGGCTCCCCCATCCCCACCCCATCACACAGGGCCCACCTCTGACCCCCTCCTGCCTCGATCCTGACCCTCTTCCCTATGCGTGTCCTGGTCCCTCAGGGAACAATTAAGACAGTCATTACCCCTCCCAGGTCACACTGTAAACTGGAATCAAAAGGCCCCTGGCAGGAGAGGACGGAAGGGAGAAAGAGCTGGGTTCAGTGCGCTGAATTGTCCTGAGAATCAAGGAGATTTCCCAGAGGAAAAGCTGATCCAAACGGGCCAGCAGCCCTGGAGCCACATCCCCTCCCCCGGGTCAGCACCAGATCCTGGGCCTAGAGCTGGGGGAGGGGTTTCCCAGTATCTTAATTTTTGAACATTTAAACAATTACAACCTAGAAAAAAGTTACAAATCTCACTACTGGGCATATACCCAGAGAAAACCATAATTCAAAAAGACCCATGCAGGGCTTCCCTGGTGGCGCAGTGGTTGGGAGTCTGCCTGCCGGTGCAGGGGACATGGGTTCATGCCCCGGTCCGGGAGGATCCTGCATGCCGCGGAGCGGCTGGGCCTGTGAGCCATGGCCGCTGGGCCTGCGCGTCCGGAGCCTGTGCTCCGCAATGGGAGAAGCCACAGCAGTGAGAGGCCCGCGTACCGCAAAAAGAAAAAAAAGAAAAAAAAAGACACATGCACCCCAACGTTCATTGCAGCACCATTCACAATAGCCAGGTCAGGGAAGCAACCTAAATGCCCATCAACAGACAAATGGATAAAGAAGATGTGGCACATATACACACCGGAATATTATTCAGCCATAAAATGGAACAATATTGGGTGATTTATAGAGATGTGGATGGACCTAGAGAGTGAAGTAAGTCAGAAAGAGAAAAATGAATATCGTATATTAACACATATATGTGGAATCTAGAAAAATGGTACAGATGAACTGGTTTGCAAGGCAGAAATAGAGACACAGATGTAGAGAACAAACGTATGGACACCAAGAGGGAAAAGCGGAATGGGGAGGGGTGGGATGAATTGGGAGATTGGGATTGATATGTATACACTAATTTGTATAAAATAGATAACTAGGGCTTCCCTGGTGGCGCAGTGGTTGAGAGTCCGCCTGCCGATGCAGGGGACATGGGTTCGTGCCCTGGTCCGGGAAGATCCCACATGCCACGAAGCGGCTGGGCTCGTGAGCCATGGCTGCTGAGCCTGCACGTCCGGAGCCTGTGCTCCGCAACAGGAGAGGCCACAACAGTGAGAGGCCCGCATACTGTAAAAAAAAAAAAAAAGTAGATAACTAATAAGAACCTGCTGTATAAAAAAAATAAAGTAAGATAAAATTCAAAAAGAAAAGAAAACTTGTGGCAGAGATTGAAATTCAGTAAGCAACTAGACGTGACTTGTTATTATAAATTTGGGTAATTAAATCTTAATACTTCTCCCCCTCCAAGAAAAGAAAAAAAGTTGCAAGAATAGTACAGTGAATACCCATATACTCACTTAATTCCTTCTCCAGTAATGTTGTCTAATACATAATCAATACTCAAAATTACCCCAATGTCTTTTCTAGCCATATATTTTGATCTGGGATCCAACAACGAACACCCGTGGTGTTTGGGTGCTGGGGCTCGTGTGTCTGATTTTTCCTTTAATGACCCTGACAGCCTTGAAGGGGCCAGGCTGGTTTCTGTAGAATGTGCCACCATCTGGACTGGCCACGGTCAAATTCAGCTGGGGCACCAACACCCTAAGGGATGCTGTGTCCTTCTTGGCACAGCACATGGGGACACATGACAACCATCTGTCCCTTTTCAGGTGATGCTAAGTTGGATCACTTGGGTAAGGGGTGCCTCCTGACACCTCCACCCTAAAGTTCCCATTTCCCTTTGTAATTAGTGAGTCAACCATCAGGTGTTTCTTTGAGTGTGAATTTCCTGTTCCCCAACAGCCTTTAACTCAATGGTGTTAGTACCTGAATTAGTTTCCTCTTGCTGCTGAAACAAATTACCACAAGCTCAGTGGCTCTGAATGACATGAAATTATTCTCTTACAGTCTGTAGATCAGGAGTCTGAAGGAGCCTCACTAGGCTAAAGTCAAGGCGTTTCCTTCTCTCTTTTTTTTTTTTTTGCCTCCCTGCACAGCTTTCAGGATCTTAGTTCCCCAACCAGGGACTGAACCCAGGCCCTGACAGTGAAAGCCCGAGTCCTAACCACTGTCCTTCCCTTTTTAAGCTTCTAGAGGTGCCTGGCTCACGAGTGGCCCTCACTCCACCTTCAGCCTCTGTCTCCATCACAGCATCACCTGTTCCTCTGACTGATCTCCTGCTCCCTCTTCTAAAGACACTTGTGATTGCGTTTTGATAACCCAGAATAATTCCACATGTTAAAATCCTTCATTTAACCACCTCTGCAAAGTTCCTTTTACCATATAAGGCAACATTCACAGGTTCTGGGGATGTAGGCAGCTTTAGGGTTTAGGGACATATTTGGGGCCATTTTTCAACTGACCAGAGCATCCCTTGACTACCCTCACCTAAAAGAATAAATATTGCATGGGGGTTGCAAAAATGGGGATTTTTCTAAACCTATAGTCTCTCCAACATTGATTAGCTGGCATTGTTCTGTATAGAAATCTTTCCTTCTTTTTAGTATCTCTGTGGACTCATGGATGCTTTGATGTTTGATGTTCATCATAATATCGCCCAAATTTGGCCATTGGGAGCCCCAGCAGCCTGGCCCTCATGTCCTTTGACCTGCCCCCATTGGTCTTTGAGGGCTTCTGAATTTTCTGGCTGACGTGATGCTCAAGGCTCACCTTGGCCCACATCTGGAGTTAGTCTCTTGCGAGACCCTCAGCCCCATTAGTAGGATGGCTTCAGAAACCATTGGCGTGTTGCCTGCTATTGGGGTATCATTGCTTTTAGCTCCTTTCCATGCTCAGAGCCAGGAAATGGATTTTTAAAATTTTTCGATCATGAATTATTCTGCAACTTTCAGTTCAAGCACAAGCCCCAGGGGTCTTCATCACCTTCCCCCACTCTCTTTTCTTCTTTTTTTTTAAATAAATTTATTTATTTTATTATTTTATTTTATTTATTTATTGTTTCTGGTTGCGTTTTGGTCTTCATTGCTACACGCAGGCTTTTCTCTGGTTGCGGCAAGTCAGGGCCACTCCTCGCTGTGGTGTGTGGGCCTCTCACCTCGGTGGCCTCTCCCGCTGTGGAGCACGGGCTCCAGGCACGTGGGCCCCAGCAGCCGTGGTACGTGGGCTCAGCAGTTGTGGCTCGCGGGCTCCAGAGCGCAGGCTCAGCAGCTGTGGCGCACAGGCTCTAGGCGCACAGGCTTCAGTAGTTGTGGCTCGTGGGCTCTAGAGCGCAGGCTCAGTAGTTGTGGCACATGGGCTTAGTTGCTCTGTGGCATGTGGGATCTTCCCGGACCAAGGATCAAACCCATGTCCCTTGCACCGGCAGGCGGGCTCTCAACCACTGAGCCACCAGGGAAGCCCCTCTCTTTTCTTCTTCCCTTACCTCCCACTGCCCCCCGAGTGGACCCTGGCTCCCAGGAATATCTCTCTTATGTGATCAACCTTCAATACATACACAATATTTTCAAAATTATTACACAAGTACTGCTACTCCCTGCAACAACAAAGCTATAAAGGGAAGCTCAAGATTTCATCACAATTAGAAAACCATGGGCACTGCATCTGTGTTTTCCTTCCTTTCTTCATGCAAAATCAAACTCTTTCTCTCCCTCTTTCTCTTTTCCAGTAGATTGATGGAGAGATGACAGATAGACACTTAGGTTGTTTCCAGTACTTTGCTGTGATGCATAAGGCTACGATGCATCACCATACACATACATTGTCTCCTATTTGCAGACAAGTAGCCACCACGGAGAAATTCCCAGAAATGGCGAGGCTGGGTCGAAGGGTAAACATCTATGTAATTTTCTTAAGCATCCACGTTCCGCTCCGCTCCTGGGGGTGTACAGTTTCCCTCCCCCAACCTCATGTGACAGCGCCTGGTTCCCAGGCTCCTCAACAGAGCATTGGGCCACTTTTGAATCACTGCCTATCTGATATGAGAGACACTGTATCTGAGTGCAGCTTTTATATGCTTTTTTTTTTCATTTATGTCTGCATTGGGTCTTCGTTGTTGCGTGCAGGCTTTCTCTAGTTGCAGTGAGCAGGGGCTACTCTTCGTTGCAGTGTGCAGGCTTCTCATGGCAGTGACTTCTCTTGTTACGGAGCACGGGCCCTAGGCGCACGGGCTTCAGTAGTTGCAGTGCACGGGCTCAGTAGTTGTGGCTCGTGGGCTCTAGAGCACAGGCTCAGTAGCTGTGGCTCACGGACTTAGTTGCTCCACGGCATGTGGGATCTTCCCGGACCAGGGCTCAAACCCGTGTCCCCTGCATTGGCAGGCGGATTCTCAACCTCTGCACCACCAGGGAAGTCCCTTTATATGCATTTAGTATAAGCATCTTTTCATGTGTTTAAGAGCCACTGATTTATCTTTTTCTTTGAACTGACTGTCCATGTCTTTTACCCACTTTTCTATGGAATCCTTGGTTTTGTATTCAGTTGGTTTTAATGGGTCACAGAAAAGGAACAGGACGCAAAGGGGCGTGGGGATCAGAAATGCCCACCAAGGAGGGTGACACCTCCACAGAAGGACTAGGGGAGACCCTCCCCAGAGAGGGAGGTGGTAGCGCATGTCCCCTCAGCTAAGGAGGAGCAGGGGGAGGACTCCAGCCTCAAGCTGGACTCCAGCCTCAACTCAGGCCAGAACTCACACTTGCTGGGTGACCAGAAGGACCCCAACCCAGACATTCAGTTTGAAACAGTTTTGGCCACACAAGCTCTGGCAGAAGCAAAGGCAAGTCATCTCCAGAGAAAAGCATTTTAAACTCAGGCCTCAAAGAATTCCCACAAACAGAGTCTCAAGGTTCAGGGCTTGCCACAAAAAGCTACCCAACACACAAGCAAACAGCTACCCTGAGTGGGTCAGCCAAAACAACAGACTGCAGAATCAGACCCACAGAGACAGAAGATTTTGAATTATCAGGTAGGAATATGTAGAGTTTTTTCAATGTCTGTTCAATGTGTTTAAAAGAATAAAGCATATTAAAAGGGTGATGAAAAAGAGAGGCTGGGACTTCCCTGGTGGTCCAGTGGTTAAGACTCCATGCTTCCACTGCAGGGGGCATGGGTTCGATCCCTGGTTAGGGAACTAGATTCTGCATGCTGTTCAGCGTGGCCAAAAAAAAAGAAGAAGAAGAAGAAAAAGAAAGAGAGGTTATCAAAATTGCCAAGGCAGATTTTAAAAGAGAGTAGATGTTAAAATGAGATCCAAATTAGAAACCCAGGTGGGTTAAGTAGAGGATGAAACCCAGCTGAAGAGAGAATTCAAGAACTGGAAGATGGATCTGAAGACGTCACCCAGAATGCAGCACAGAGAGGCAAAGATGGGGAAACAGGAGAAGCTAAGAGACCCAGAAGGGACACATCCAACAGGATCTAATTAAAGTCTGGACAGAGCTGGTCTTCAGCCAGGGCCCCAGCAGCACAACCTGCGCTGAGCAGGGGCCAGGTAGGCATCTGCTCCCAGGGGACCCTGGTCAGGGAGTGGGGAGACAGGACAGCAAAGCCACACAGCGGTGGGATTCTGGGCAGTGCTGGCCTCACTCGGATCCCATGGGGGACTCTGGGGCATGAAATCCACCTCTAAGTTTGTCCTGCCTCAAGACAAGGGGGCCAGCTCTCACACCCGCCACCCTTGCCCCTGGGAACTTGGACTCCAAGGGAGCCCCAGGTGCCCCTGCAGCTGGCGGAGGAGAGGGGAGGGGGGCTCAAGGGGCCCGAGAAGAGGGCCCACAGTGGGGGGTAGGCGATAATCAGTGATTATTAAGCTGAGATTTCCCCAGAATATTTTAAAGACATGGCTTCTGAGGAAGGAAGATCAGTGAGGGTAAATAAAGATAAACCCTCATCTAGAAACAAAAGAGTGGGACTGCAGGCTCTCAAAGACAAAGGGAAGATATTTTTAAAAAACAGCCGGAAAACAGAAGTCAGACTGTCCACCTGGACCGACAGACTCTCCATCGACTTCTCATCCGCCAACGGAAGCCAGAGACGTTGGAATCACAGCTTCAGGATGCCTGGAATCCAAGACCCAGGGAAGCAAACTTTTCCTTCTAAACCCCAGAACTGAGAGAGTTAAAGGTCAGCAGACCCTCAAGAAAGGAGCTTGTACTTCCAGCAGCAGGAGACCTTCCCCCGGCCAGCAGCAGCCCCGTGCAGGATGCAGCACTGGGTGTCCAGCCAGAGGCCCTGGCCTCGCCCCACTGGCCCGACTCCCTCCGAGGCCTCAGCGAGCCCAGATCAGAGCCAGGCGGCCAGGGGCCTGTGGGCTGGTGGTCACTACGTCCCTGCCCAGAGGTCAGGGGGAAGTGGAGGGGGAGGTAGGCCCGCCCGGCCCCTGCCTCGAGGCTCTCTCAGTCCTGGGGAGGGGACAGGGCGGTGGCACAGGCCGAGGGAGCAGAAGAGGGGCCGCACAGGGTGTGACAGGTCCCCATTTCATGTCTGCCCCGCCCCTAGGCCCCTCTCCCCACCAGCAGGAAAACAAACTGGGAGCTGCAAAACCACGTGTGAAAGAGGGGAATGGCTGGGGTCCTCAGGCACTGCCAGCCTTGAGCAGCGCTGGGTGCCACGGACACGAGGCCCCAGGGCCACCAACGCATCTGCACCCGCAGCCCCAGCCTCTTAGTAAAAGGAAAAGAGTCCAACAGGGGCGGTCAGGGGGAGCTTGAAGACAAGCAACTACATGTGTGCGTCCCGGGCACAATCCTGGGCAGGGAAAGGATGTTAGGAAAAAACAAAGGAAACCTGAATAAAATGTGGACTTCTGTTCCTAATCCCACATCCATATTGGTTCATGATGTGACAAATGTACAGTCTTCATGTAAGATATCGATAATAAGGGAAACTGAGTGCAGAGGCTGTGGGAACTCGGCACCATCTTCCCAATTTTTATGTTAATCTGAAGCTTTTCTAAAAAACAAAGTTTCTTTTTCTTGAGTGTAAATTAAAATAATTATTGTCAAAAGTAGACCACTCTGCAAACTGTCTCTTTCTGGATTACCGGGAATAAAATCCACACCCTGACCGGCCTCAGCTGGCCTCTGCCGCCACGGATCCCCACTCTGCTGTGACCCTGCTCCTGCAAAGGTGAACTCACCACCTACTGCAGACACCCGTGGGTCCAACCTCTGCACCATGCGTCTGCTGGCAGCTGGACGCGGCAGGGAGAGGGCCCCCGCCTTCTGCCCACTGCAAAACCTCAGCCGGTACCTCTGAACCCCAGCTGCAAGGGCATCTGGGAGATGCTGGGAAGGCCACTGGCAGGAGGAAGGAGGGTGGCCTGGGTGCAGAGTGGCCGAGCCCTCGCCCAGCTACCTGGGACCCCAGGCACCGCCCCAAGAGAGAAGCCGCTCGCTTCCCTAAGACACCTGCTGCAGCGGCCAGAGCAACCCAGCTCTCCCACGCCACTGAGGATCTCTTGGCTGTGACAGAGGTCGGGGCGGGGGAGAATAAAAGAAATTGGAGAAGATAATCCGGGGACTTAACTTAAAGCTTTTGGACTTCGGCTTGTGGAGCTGCTGCAGACCCCTCCCAGCTTGGCTGACAGCAGGGTGGATGCAGGGGGGTCGGCCAGTAGAGGGTGAATTGTCAGCTCTGGTACAAAGGGGCCTTGGGGTCAGCTTCCTCAGCCCTGGGGTGAACCCAAACTGCCCCCAACACTGGGAGTGGCCTCATGAAGGGGAGACAGGGCTGTCCCACCCCCCAGGGGCAGCTCCCCCTCCCAGCGGACCACAGGCATGGTGGCAAAGCCCTCGGCCAGGGGACAAAGTGTGGGAAGGTGGGTACGCTTCTTCCCAACCCCTGAGGCTCTTTCCCCAGGGAGAAAGCCAATGGCTCCAACTCCTACCTCTCTCTCACCTTTCTTCACCGACCCTCATGCAGGGAGGAGGCTGGCAAACTGGGGGCGGGGGGGGTGTCTGCTGGGCATGCTCAGCCCACTGCCCCCCACCCCTGCCCCCACGCCTGCAGGGGCTGTGCTGTGCAGGCTGGGGGCTCCCCCTGGGGTCTCTGGGCCCGGCAGTTGGTCTCACGCTGGGGGTCAGGTGGGAGGCCCAGCTGGCTTTCACGCTGAGGTGTGTCCTCTGACCAGCCTGTCAGGAAGAAAGGGCAGACCCGCATGGTGGTCTCGTGGGGTCCCGGCTCTGCACACAAATATTGGAAATGATAGTTTACAACTGTGTTGGTATGAAGATGAATATAATCCAAGTTGGGTTATGCTTTCTTCCGGTTTTAAAAGAAGTTCAGGGACTTCCCTGGTGGTCCAGTGGTTAAGACTTCCCCTTCCAATGCAGGGGGTGTGGGTTCAATTCCTGGTCTGGGAGCTAAGATCCCCATGGGTCTCGGGGCCAAAGTCTCGGGGCCAAAAAACTGAAACATAAGGCAAAAGCAATATTGTAACAAATTCAATAAAGACTTTGTTTCTAATTCTTTAAAAAATAAAAAAAAAATGAAAGGAGTTCAAACATTTTTCATGGCCCCTAAAAGTCTCAAGGACCCTGGCACTGAGCCCGTTGTGCCCGTTGGAGAAGACGGCTCTGGTGAAGAAAGTTTGGGGGCCCAGCTACTGTCTTCATGCCTCATTTCTCCAAGGGTTCAGGATTCAGAATGGAAGAGTCGGCTATTTCTTGGTCCCCTTGGAGACGCTGGCAGCTCTCTACCCCATCTCTCTGTTTTATTTCTTTCACAGCACTTATCACCATCTGAAGCCAGCCCGTTAAGTGTCTGCCTGCCCCATCAGGAAGCCCTGTCCAGAGCAGGGTGGTGGCTGACCCGCAGCACCTCGGCACTGCAGGTGTTCTGTAAACAGCTGTTGGGTGGATAGATGATGGATGGGTAGATGGGTGAATGGATGGGTAGGACAGGAGGGAGTGGAAGGAAGAAAAGAAGGAAGGAAGATGGCTAGATGGGAGGGTGGGTACATGGATGGGAGATGGATAGATGGGCAGATGGATGAATGATAAATGGATGGGATGGGGGATGGGTGGATGGATGGAAAAATGGATGTGGGATGGGGGTGGATAAAAGAAAAGAAGGAAGGAAGGAAGGGAGATGTCTAGATGGTAGATGGATAGATAGGTGGACGAATGGGAGGATGGATGTACTGATTTTTGATTTAATAAGTAGGTGGATGGTGAATGGATGGGTGGATGGATGGATAGATGGATGGATGTTTGAGTGAATGGGTGAGTGGATGGGTGGGTGAGTAGATGGATGGATCACAGAGCAGCCTCAGCGCCATGCTTTGCAGGAAGCTCTATCAGTCCCTGCATCACCAGCACTGGGCCGGGCACAGAGGGAGGGGGCTGGGTAGTACTGGGGAGTCAGCCAAAGCATCATCAGAGGGACTGAGATGACCCCCAGGCCTACCCCCCAGGCCAGGCCCCTCCTCAGGCCCACTGTCTCCACCTCCAGCCACTCTGATGGCTACAACCCCAGCCCGGGCCTTGAGGCTGCTTCCAGGTTCCTCCTGCGCAGCCTTCACAGATTCTCTCTCCTCCTGGCTTTCATTTGTGACCGTGAGGACCAAAGCACAGTTCACAGTGATCCTGAACAGACTCTCACTTCTGTGCAGCCATTTACAGAGCTGTCTGTTGAGCTGTTCCCCTGGGAAGGTGGAGGGGGGTCTCGTGCCGCTGCCAACCCCCGGAGGAAAGTTCTCCTCCATTGCTCTCAGCCCCTCACTCGTGTCCTCTCGCCAAACTGTCAGACTGGGCAGGAGCCCAGCCGCTGTCCACCCGGCCTCCTCCTGGAGCCCGGCTCGGGGTCTGGCACAAGGTGAGCGCTCAACACACATGAATGAGTGAATTATCTAAGAAACTGGGGACTTCACACAGTGACAAATTCCTGGTGCAGGGCTTCAGTCCAGGAGGATCTGGGAAGAAGCAGGCTCTCCAGGGCAGGACCGGTCCACACACACCCACACCCGCCCTGGTGTGTGCAGGACGCACAGGCAGGGCGAGTCTCCTTCCCTTCAGAGTGCCGATGCAGCTAGAGTGACAGCGGGGACAGAGCAGGTGCCCCTAAACGCGCACTCCCCTTCCCAGTTGAGGCCACAAAGTGACACTACAGTTATCTTACTTCCAGTAACCCTCCCTCCCCGCAAGTTTCCAGAAGTAGCAAGAGCCCGCGGAGCTACAGGAACCCGCATGGCTCTGCTCCCACGCACATCGCCCCGTTTGCACCGCAGGCTGCCGGCGTCAGGGTCACGAGTCACAAGTCACTTTGATGCAGGGGAATGCAGACGCTGCTGGCAAGGAGGAGGGGCACGTTTGGAATCTGCACCCACTTGTCTTCCGTGAAGTTGTCCTTGGGTGAGTGCCCTCCCTGCATTCAGGGCTTACCTGCTACTTCCAGCTGTGTGACCTTGAGCAAGTGCCTTGACCTCTCTGGGCCTCCGTTTTTCCCTCTGTAGGAGAGCGGTTAAGGTTACGCTGAATATCAGCAATAATATATCCATTATGGTTTGGCTTGGCTGCACATAAGCAATCCCAACAAAAGAGGCATAAATGAGATAGAGGCTTATTTCTTTCCTAAGTAAAAATGTCTGAAGGTGACCAACCCAGGGAGGCGTGGCAGCTCCTCAGTGTCCTCAAGGACCCAGACTCTTGCCATCTGCTTCTCACCATTCCCAAAGCCACTTCATGGCCCAAGATGGCTTCTGGAGCTCCAGCCATCAAGACCATGGGACAGGAGGCAGAAAGCTGTGAAAGTACAGGGCAGGAAAGGGCCCCTCCCAGGAGTCAGTTCCTTTTTTAAGCAGCCTTCCTGGAAGCCTCACAGAGAACTTCCTCTTATTCTTATTTCATTGGCCCAAACACAGTCACTTGGCCCCACTTAGCTGCCAGGGAGGGAGGTTGGGAGATGTAGCCCTTTATTCTGACTAGCTCTGTGGCCAGCTAAAACTCGGGGTCTCTTCCCACAGAGGACAGGGAGCAGGAATGTCTGGAAGCACGTGATTCCTGCACAAGGTAGACCCATAACAACCAGAGCCACTGCTTTTGCTGATGTTGTCAGCATCCCCAGGGACCACCTACAACGCGGCCTCCCCTGAAGTCACCTGCGCCACGTCACACCCCTTCCACCAGCGTTCATCCCAGGCGGGTCCTCTCTGCAGTCTGGAGGGGACCAGGGGGCCAGAGGACAAAACCACATCCAGAGAGGGAGCTGAAGGGCCTGGCTGACAGAGGTTACCCAGGGGGAGAAAGTCCTGATGGCTGCCCGGGACGCCTCTCCCTCTGCCCCTTTCTTCCCCCACCACTTCCTTCCTGCTCCCCTTTCGTCTCTCACCCCCTTGCTGTGGACTGAATGTTGTGTGCCCCCAGATTCATACACTGGAACCCTAACCCCCGGTGTGATGGTTTGTGGAGTGATTAGGGTCACATGAGGTGGTAAGAGCGGGGCCCCGTTAAGGGATTAGTGTCTTTATCAAATCAGGAACAGAGGGGAGACCTGTCACTCCAGCCCTGCCGAGTATACCCCGGGGAGGCTGTGAGGATGAACCAGGGAGGGGTCTCTGCCCCAGGACCCACCCTGACCCCAGTGTCCCCACCAGCAGACCATGAGGAGTGAACGTTTGTTGTTTAAGGCCCGTCTGTTGTGTTCTGTTTATGGCGGCCTTGGCCTGCCCAGCAGGGACACACACTCGCTCCCTAAGGAGGCCCTGGGGCGGGGGGTGATGGGGTGGGGTTGGGTGGGAGCCTGTGGTGCCCGGCGTGGGACAGACTGCCCACCAAGGACCACAGCTCTCTCAGACAAGCCTGAACTAGGGTCCCTCCTCACATCGGCCCTTTGGAGCCCCAAAGTGGGTGCAGGTTCAGAGCTAGGGAGCTGAGCTGGAGATCTTTCTCCTGTGGGTTCTGCACGGGGACCTGGATCATGCTCACGTGTGACCTGAGTGTCCACTGAAAGAGCCCCCATTCTCATATAGTGGTCTTTTCACTTGATTATTCAGAGACACCTGGAGTGTCTAGATAAACATTTTTTTCAACATTTTATCCTAAAAATCTTCCAACATGCAGAAGGATAGAAGTTGTTCAGTCAACACCCATATACCCTCCAACCCAGGGAGTCACTGCTTTTGTTTGTTTGTAGCATGCTGGATCTTAGTTCCCCAATCAGGTTTCGAACTCACGCCCCCTACAGTGGAAGTGCGGAGTCTTAACCACTGGACTGCCAGGCAAATCCCAGTCACCGCTTTTTAAACTCACTTTCTCCCCCACTACATCCATTTACCCGCCTCTCTCTCTGTCCATCGACCCTCTTGATTTCCTGCCACATTTCCAAGGACGTGGCAGACATCAGGACCCTTCGCTTCTAAACAATTCTGTATGCATATCATTAACTAGAGTTCAACACTTACAGTTTTAAGTAGAATCTCCAGAGATAATATTAGTGACCCAGGGCTGCCATGACAAAGTACCACAGACTGGGCGGCTTGAACAGCAGAAGTTTATTGTCTCAGTTCTGGAGAGCAGAAGTGCAAGATCAGGGTGTTAGCAGGGCCGGTTCCTTCTGAGGCTGTGAGGGAGCCTCTGTTCCAGGCCGCTCCCCTGGCTGCTGGTTTGCTGGCGATCTTTGGTGTTCCTTGGCTTGTAGATGCTTCACCTCAGCTCATCTCTACCTTCCCCTTCACATGGCCTCTCCCTGTAGTCTTGTCTGTGTCCCAATGTCCCCTTTGCATGAGGACACCAGTCATATTGGGTTAGGGGCCCACCCTTCTCCAGTATGACATCATCTTAACTAATTACCTCTACAGTGACCCTATTTCCAGATAAGGTCACATTCTGAGGTGCTAGGGGCTTCACATATGAATCTGGGGGGACGCGATTCAACCCATGCCAGTGAGATGTACAAATCTCAGGGTGTCACTCAAAGAGTTGGACAAATGCAAACCCCATCAAGCTACAAAGCAAGACCATCACCCAGACGCTTCCCCCCGTCCTTCGCATCCAAGCCTCACTGCCGTGCCCTGCTGAGGCAGCCCTGTCTTGACCCTTCTCACCACAGATCGTGTAGGCGGTTCTAGAACTTCAGACCAATAAAGTTGGGCTGAAGAGGCTGGTCCGGGTGCAGGGCCGCTATCACTCGGGCACTGGCAAAACCACCAGCTGCAACCAGGGATCAGGAATTCGAGGAAGAGCCCGTCCAGGTGCCAGAGGGGAATGCACTGTGCTGAGGGCAGGAACCATGGCCCTGCACCCTTGCAAGAACCTTCTACGTGTCCAGGGAAATTCATCCCATGCAAAGATGAGTAAAAAGAAATGAGCCTCCTCTCCACTTTCAAGGCCGTACTATCTCCCTGTAGAGGAAGACTCTCACCAGACAAAGGTCACAACCAGCAAAACCCGTCATCTAATAATCCAACATGAAGGAAGACCGCGATCCAGGGAAGCGTGGGCAAGGGAGTCTGAGATGGGAACTGACGTAATCCAGGAAAGAAATGGAAGAAAAAGACAAAACCGTTTCAGAAATGAAGCGACGAAGTTACAAGGGAGATGAGAAGATAGATGGAAATCACAGTAAGGGACATAACAAAGGGGAAAAGTGAGCAAATGAGAAGAAACAGGAAACAGATTAAACAGGACTAGAGAGAAAACGGTAACTATAAAAGACAAAAGAGCTCAAACATATGCATAATCGAGGTCCTCAAGGTGACCACCAAAACTGTAATAGATCAGAACAAATATTTCAACCATTACTCAAGAAAGCTTTCTTGAAATAAAGGAAGATGTGCATCTGTGTATCAAAGTACGTGCCCTGTACTTGGGTAGGCTGACCAGGGAATGGTGACTAGCACGACATAGCCTGGTCAATCACTGGGCTTGAAAGGCAGAGAAAAAAAATCTGGGCAGCCAGACAAAAAGAACAAGCATCTTATCAAGGAAAGAGGACCATGTTAGCATCAGATTCTCAAAGGGAACATCAAATGCCAGAAGAAATAGAACAATATCTAAAAGATGCCTGTGGTTTGATGTGTGCCACGCCCCCGCCAAAATATATGTTGAAGCCCTGAGCCCCTGTACCTGTGAATGTGACCTTCTGTAGAAATAGGGTCTTTGCAGGTGTGATCAAGTAAAGATGAGGTCATACTTAATTAGGATGGGCCCTGATACAAGATGACTGGTGTCCTTAGAAGAAGGAAAAAAAAAAAAAAAAAAAAGACGCAGACACACGGGGAGGAGGCCATGTGATGGGGAACCCAGAGTCTGAGTGTTGCGGTCACAAGCTAAGGGTCTCCAAGCATCGTCAGCAACCCCAGAAGCCAGGAGAAAGGCTGGAGCACATGAGGTTTCCTGGAGGAACTGATGAGCACACGTTCTCCCTGCAAAGCATGACGGAGAGAATCGTGGCAGTGGCGGGGCTGAGCACCTTAAACGTGACTAACCGAAGACGTTTAAAAAACTATCAAAAATGGGAATGAGACGAGCCTAAGGAGCTGAACGCACACGTGGCATGGTCCAACCTTGCAGCGAGAATAAACCAACACACTGTGGGGAGGCGAGGGGAAAACACAGCAGGCTCCGCGGCTCTGCTTTGTCAGAGCTGGAAGGCACAGGACAGCAAAGCTGACAGTTAGCCGCATTCAGCAGCACAGAGGTAAACACAGAGAGAGAGAGAATTCCTGACCAGATGGGGAGTGAAAGAAGATGGAGGGGGATTGGGAGACACAAGCTGGACCTCCTCCGCTCCCCGTCCCCCCAGCACAGACAGACAGCAGCCCCAAGCACGGCTCACAGACAGACTCGCCCAAGAGTTTCCCATGAGGTGCAGTGACCACGCAGAGACCCAGCAGGACAAGCCGAGCTGTGGACATCAATCCTGAAGCTACAAGTTCAGATCCCGTGTGAACCCTTCTTTTCAGGCCCAAGACGTCCCCCCATTTTAATCCTGGGCTCTGCCCCATTCTGTCTCCTGTATAACATCCCAGACACATGGCCTTGGGGAACCCATGGGAACCAAAGGGACTGGAGCCTTACCCCTACAGAACCCCAAACTCTCCCGCACCCCCAGGACCCCCAGCATGGAAGGACCCTATGGAGCTCAGGACCCTCTGCCCCAAACGGGTCAGGGCCAAGGGTCATCACGCCCGGAGTCTGGCTTTCATGGGCGAGGGGATGGTAAGCCCCTCGACCTCTCCTTCCTCCCCTGGGTCTGGCAGCCAGCGGGACGGAGCAGGACCCTAGGGGCTCAGGTAGCAATGGGGGGTTTCAGGCTCTGAGACTGCAGCGGGGTTCCTGGTGCGGGTGAGCAGCTGGGCCCACCTCCCTCCCAGGGCAGAGGGGGACATGCACTTACCAGGCTGCTGAGGAGGAGATGCTGGGCCAGGGAAGGGGCGGGCCCAGCCTGGAGGCTCCTCTAGGGACCGGGATGGCTCCCAGGCCTGTTGCCATAGCTGCCGCTTGGAAACCCCTGGCAACAGGGCTCTGGCGTCCTCCAAGACACCAGGAGAGGGGGTGTGAGCAGAGGCTGCGGAGGGGAGATTCTGGATGGAGGCCTCCGTTCCCGCCTTGTGGTTTGAGACCCACCCAGACGCCTTTGCTGAGCTTCCCTGTCAGGGAGGCTGTGGGCGTGGTGCGGGCGTCCCCAGGTCTCAGGGTGAGTGCTGCTGACTGTGTACACCCAGCTCTGGGGAAAGGCTGGGGTGCAGTGTTTGCACAGATGCCCACCATGGCTGACCTCAAGCTACAAGGCAACACCACACCTCATCGGCTCTCACTGTAGAATCAGCCTTGAATTTCAGTCTGAGACTTTCATGGAAAAAGTTGGAAGGAAAGAATCCCCACTACAGTGTGTGTCCCTGTTTCATGTACCCACACGTGCCAACCTTGTCCGGCCCGACACCACATTTCAGATGCGCCGCCCAGCCCCTCCACTCAGGAGTAGCAGCAGCAGCCTCCCCAGGGAGAGGGTGGGCCAGTGAGCACAGGACACCACTGTCCCCACCCACAACCTGCCCAAACCACACCCCTCTGGCCCTGGACCCCGCCCTCCCTCCCCGGCCAGTTCTGACTCACAGGTCACTGGAAGGGCACAGCCTGTGGGAGGCTGGGTCCCCACCCACTCCTAGGGGTCCCTGCACTGGCCACTGGCCCCTGCCCCGCCTGGGAGCTGCGCATTCCTGTCTCCAGGCCCTCCCTGCCCTGGAGGGACCCTGGCTGGGCCCACAGGCTGGCCCAGACACACACCCACCACCCTCCCCCTCAGGACCCCATGCACCATTCTCACTGGAACACTCTCCACTGTGGGGAGGACAGGAATAGAGCCCAGCCCCCTTCACAGATGAGCAAACTGAGGTTCAGAGAGGTTAGGTCAGGACCCAGGTTGCACAGCCAGGTTGCAGAGCAGCCACCCTTCCCCCTACTCACAAACACCCAGCCCTTCGCCCAAGGAGTGCCCAGTCCAGCCAAGCCCAGGGGGCCGTCAGGCCTGGGGGCAGCCAGGCCGGAGATCAGAGCCCTGGCTCATATCTCAGCCCTGCCTCTGGCTGACTGGCCATGGGGTGATGGCCAGGGGGCCGGATGCGCCTTTCTGAGCTGCAGCTCCTTTATCCACACAAGGCGTATCCACACTCGAGTGTGCTGAGCCCAGGAGATGCGGGGGGCGCTGGGCGAGCCCGGCTGCACCCGGAATCCTACTCCCCGCCCACACACACAGCGGCAGCTCAGTTATACCACCCCTCGAAGATGCAAAGAAGCCCACGAGACCTCAATAAGGTAATTTTCTTCCCAAATAGTCTCAGAGATCCCACTGTTGGAATCTCACCAGACAAGCTCAGAAGGCCTCCAGGATCCGGAATTACAGCCTCCAGGTAAGTTCAGGTGGGCCCCGAGTCTGGAGGTACAGGTCCTGTAGTAGGAGGTGGCAGGAGGTGGGGGGCTCTCGGGTGCCAAGCACTGGGTGGGGGGAGGTGGTTCTGGGCTTTGTTCCTCTCCCGGCCTCATTGTCTTTCTCTGCAAAATGGGGAGAAAGGACCTTTCCCTCTAATTCTTGGAAACGCCGGGAGGACAAAATAAGAACATGATTTGGGAAGGTCGAATTTCTCTGCACACAAAAAGTATTCTTTGGCGGGGACTTCCCTGGTGGTCCAGTGGTTACGGCTCCGCGCTCCCAGTGCAGGGATCCGGGGTTCGATCCCTGGTCGGGGAACTAGATCCCACATGCCGCAACTAAGAGTTCACATGCCACAACTAAGGAGCCGGTGAGCCGCAACTAAGACCCGGTGCAACCAAATAAATAAATACTTTTAAAAAAGAAAAGTATTCTTTGGCAAAGTAACTGGGATTCAAATCCAGAGCTGTGGCTTTGGCTCGGTTGCCAGGGGGGACACAACCCTCCAGGACTCTGTCCTTGTATGAAATGGGAACAAGAATCCTTGTCCTGCTACGGCACTGCCACCTGCCCCACCAGCCGCCACCACCTCCTGACTGCTTCTCTGACGGCCCAGACTGCACCCAGCCATAGCCAGCATCTCTGCTCGGTACCAGGGTCCCCCTACCCCTACCCCTCACTGGGTCTTTGAGGCGGGGCTGCCCTCAGCAGCATCCCTGGCCTCTACTCCCTAGAGGTTGGTAGCAATGCCTCCACCCAGTTGTGACAACCAGCTTCCACCCAGGCCTTGCCAACTGTCCCCGGGGGCAAACTGCCCCCAGTTGAGAACCAGCGGTCAGGAGCCCAGATTGTCCTTTTTACCCTCTCTGACTCCTTCCCCAGACTGGGACGGCTCAGGCCCAGCCCTCACTCTGCTCAGGTCTTTATAAAGCAAGCCCACATCCAGCATGGGGCACCACATTTGGGAGAGAAGGAAGCAGGGGAGGAAGGAAGGAAGGCAGGGAGGGAGGGGGAGGGGAGAGGGAGGGAGGGGGAGGGGAGAGGGAGGGAGAGAGAGGAAGGAAGGGAGGGAGGGGGAAGGGGAGGGAGGGGAAGGGGAGAGGGATGGAGGGAGGGAGGAAGGAAGGGAGGGAGGGAGGGAGGGGGAGGGGGAGGGGAGAGGGAGTGAGGGGGAGGGGAGAGGGATGGAGGGAGGGAGGAAGGAAGGGAGGGAGGAAGGGAGGGATGTGTGCATGAGCGACTCACTTTGGGGTGACTCTTCATGGTGATGGGGAGGGAGTTCTTGTCTGTCGAGGCCCTCTGAGAGCCGGGTGCTACGCTGAGCACTGCAGGTGGTCACCTTCAGGCAGGATTCTGGGAGATTCTGTTGGCCCCCTGGCAGAATGACCCAAGGCCTCAGGAGCGCAACACTTCCCATCACCCCCCACCCCCCCACCTCTTCCGGGTCCTCCCTCCACCCCCGCCCAGCGGACAGGAGGTGGGGAGCAAGTTGGATCCAGGTTTTGTGGGGCCTGAAGCTCATACAGTTTTGGGCTCTCTTTACAGAAAAGAATACAAACTTACAGACACAAAATTAGGTATGAAAGGGAACATTTATTTAGAATGAGAAAAAAATGAAGACAAATTTAAATTCTGACAAAACGTACAAAATCTGGAAAAACAACAACATATTTTTATTCATTAGCTGCCTGATCCATCTCCATAATACTTTTCCTGGCACGTTTTGGCCGCATCCTTTTCAGTCATCTCAGCGTATGACGATGCGATGTCACATTTGAAAGAAGGAATAGAAATATAGTTGTCTTTCTTCCAGCAGGGCTGATTGAAATTCGTTTTGTCTTATTCAGAGTTAGGATTCGTAGAATGTGGCCCCCGCCCACACATGCACTGTTTGCAGGACAGCTTAGTTTCTTGTGCCCTAAACAACAGTTCTGGTCAATTCCATTTCCTAAGCTTCCCATTTTTAAAAAGGAAACAATGCATGGCACACGTTTATCGTTGCATACAACGTACGATAGACCACATTTCCGTTCTGACGAGGTGTTGATGAGCATTGCATCATCTGTACGTGGTGTGCATGTGAGGACGACTAGCAGGGCCCACAGCTGGCTCCAGTCTGTACCCCTCGTGTCGTGTCCCCTCCACCACCCGCATGCTTGCAGCGCTGGACACTCAGGATGCGTTCACATCCCATATAGCCCTTGCCCTGCATCTTCCCGTCACCCTGCCAAAGGGATGTTTTGTGCCCGGGTCTTAAGTTATACAAGAGGCTGAGTGATGACACACAGAGGTAAGGACCTTGAAACAAAAATTTGATGTTACTCATAGACGCCTAGAAATGAGAGGGCCAGCACACCTGGCAGGGACACAGGAGGAGCAGGGGGAAGGCCTGGACCACAGCCCTAATTGGGATTCTCGCAGGAAAGGCAAGGCAGGGTAGGGGAACCGCTTGGGACTGGTTAGTTTAAATAATTCCAGCAGGCTCTTGGGCACAGGGGCTGTTCCTAGTCGTCTGGTACCTGGCCCTGGGGACCTGGGTGATCAGGGCAGGGGAATACTTGCTTGGTGAGTGAGAGATAAGGAAAGAGGTGGTGCTGAGAATGGGCTCCAGGTCACAGGAGAGATGCAAACAACTTTATCTGTTAGTCTGTCCTTATGGCTAATGGATGCCAAGCAGATAAACACAGATGCTAGGAAAACACCAATCAAGTGAGGAGCTGGGACTTCCCTGGTGGCGCAGTGGTTAAGAATCCGCCTGCCAGTGCAGGGGACATGGTTTGAGCCCTGGTCCGGGAAGATCACACGTGCCGCCGAGCAACTAAGCCCATGCGCCACAACTACTGAGCCTGCACTCTAGAGCCCGCGAGCCACAACTACTGAGCCAGTGAGCCACAACTACTGAGCCTATGCGCTAGAGCCTGCAAGCCACAACTACTGAGCCTGCACTCTAGAGCCCACGAGCCACAACTACTGAGCCCATGAGCCACAACTACTGAGCCTGAGAGCCACAACTACTGAGCCCGTCCACCACAACTACTGAACCTGTGCTCTAGAGCCTGCATGCTGCAACTACTGAGCCCGTGAGCCACAACTACTGAAGCCAGCATGCCTAGAGCCCGTGCTCTGCAACAAGAGAAGCCACCGCAATGAGAAGCCCGTGCACTGCAATGAAGAGTAACCCCTGCTCGCCACAACTAGAGAAAGCCCGCGCGCAGCAACAAAGACCCAACGCAGCCGAAAATAAATAAATAAATAAATTATTTTTTTTAAAAAGGAGGAGCTGGCAGGGGGACCGACAGTGGGAGGAGGGTGAGCTGGGGGTGCTTATTCCTCCGGCTCCCCCACTTCCCCTGAATAAACTGTGCTCCTCTTCCCAAAACCACAGGTACTCTCAGGCCCCCGAAGACAGTTCACACATTAACACACTAAAGACACAATGCAGGTGAGCATCTCAACAGATGCAGAAGAATTCGATAAAATTCCATTTCTGTTCTTAAGAAAGCATGTTAGCTGCTTCAGAGAAGGGAACACTGTTAATCTGATAAAGGCTATCTACCTAAAACCTCGAGTTAATGGGGAAATGTTGAAAGCTGTCCCTTTGAGATAAGCAAGGAAACAAAGGTTCCCATTGGTACCGCTGTTCAACGTCAGCCTGGATGTGGCGGGCAGCACGGTGAGTCAGGTCAAGTTTGTAAAGAAAGAAACAAAACTGTCTTTATTCACAGGTGACACGGTCGCATGTGCAAGAGAATCTGAAAAATCTTCAGAGAAATTAGGGTAATGAATAGAGAGTTCATCAAAGTTGTTGGACCCAAAATCTATGTGCCATGTTCAACTTTACTTCTCTTTTCTTTTCTTCTTTTTTTTTTTTTTTTTTGCGGTACGCTGGCCTCTCACTGCTGTGGCCTCTCCCGTTGCGGAGCACAGGCTCCGGACACGCAGGCTCAGCGGCCATGACTCACGGGCCCAGCTGCTCCACGGCATGTAGGACCTTCCCGGACCGGGGCACGAACCCACGTCCCCTGCATCAGCAGGCGGACTCTCAACCACTGCGCCACCAGGGAAGCCCTCAACTTTACTTCTGTATACAAGCAACAATGTTGGAAAAATAAAATTTCATAATTAGACATTATTTATAACAGCATCAAAAATATCTAAAGTCTAGGAATAATGTAGCGGATCACTATAAGGGAGATGCTTGGACACTGTCAGACACATTAAAAAAAAAGGTCTAAATAAATGGAGATGAGCATGTTCATGGATTGGATGGCTCAATATAGATCCTCCCCAAATTCATTCATTCTTACCATACTGATTTATAGAACCAAAGACATTTCTATCCAAATCCCAACCAAGTTTTTGTGGAACTTAAAATACTGATTCCAAGATTAACATGGAAACACAGATTCAATTCAACAAGTACTTACTCCTCCTGCCACTTGGGAGACAGAATCAAATCAACAAAGATCCTGCCTCATGCAGCTCGCGTTCCAACAGAACTGACATTCAACACAGCACGTCAGCAAATTTCCCGGTGTGACCAGATAGTAGATGTTTGCTTTGGGGACACAAAGAGCAGGGCAGGTGAGGGGCACAGGGATGCTGTGGGAGGGCGGGAGGGAGGGAGGGAGGGCAGCCAGCAGATGGTGGGCGAAGGTGATGTTTGCAAGACACAAGCATGGCTGAAACACACCAAGTTATTAGAGGTGTGGTCTTGCTGTACCAGACATCAGGGCACATGATGGACCTTCATCATCAAGATGGTGTGGGGTTGGCACAGGGAAGACTCAGAAACAAGTGGGACAGAATAAAGACCCCCCAAAACAGACCCCCGTCTATGCAGACATTTGATTTAAGACAAAGCTGGTAGGGGTTGGGGAGCGGTGTGCTCCTACCTAAAGCCATCCTTCAAAATCAATCCCAGGTGGAGTAAAGACTCCAACGTGAAAGGCAAAGCTACAAAGCGCTTGGAAGATAATACGGAATGTATTCATGACCTTGAAGGTGGAAAAGCTCCCTTAAGAAAGACACCAAAAGCAGTAACAATCAAAGGAAAATGTTGATAATTTCAGGTATATTAAACTGCCTGTACATCAAAAGACGCCTGTAAAAGAATAAAACCGAGCCTCAGGATGGGAGAAGACATTTGCAACACACAAAATGACGAAGCATGAGTGTCTAGGTTATATAAAGAGCTTCGGGGACTTCACAAAGGAGGAACTCGGAATGGCTGATACAGACGGAGAAGTGCCTTAACAGTCAGGAAAATGCTGTTAGAGAACCCAGGCAGGGAGCCTGTCACAGCTATGCACTGCCTGTGGGCACACAGGTGCCTGTGGACACGGAGGGAAAAGGGTGGGCTTGGCTGTTCAAGCTGCGGACATGCAAGCCAGGGGACCCAGCAATTCCACTCCTGGGCAAATACTCCATGAAATGCAAGCTTGCGCACCTGCTCTTAGCAGCCTTGTTGACAGTCGCCAGAGACCAGGAACCAGCCAGGTGGCCATCATCACTAGACTGGATGAAGGAGGTGAGGAGTACTCTTGAGACACCTGCCGTGCAGCCCTGAGCATGCAGGAACCAGAGCTCCTCGGAGCAGGGACGCGTCTTGCCAACATGATACATCGTGACATTGGTGGAGGGGGAAAGGTGCGAGGAATACACGCAGTGTGAGTCCACGTGTACAAAGTGCAAACCAAACCCTATTGTTTAGGGACGCAATCAAGGGCTGATGACAGTAAACATAGGAGAGCAATTACCTTACCGCTAAGGAGGAGGAAGTCTGGGGAGGGAGGGGTCCCCGGGCTCACTCGTGCTGGGTGGCTTAACCTGGCCGGAGCCAGCGTCGCACCTGCCTGGGCAGGAAGGGTTCCAGGGCACGTCACCATGGCGATTTAGAAATCATTTTCATCGGACTTCCCTGGTGCTTCCACGCACTTCCCCTGCAGGGGGCATGGGTTCCATCCCTGGTGGGGAGCTAAGGTCCCACATGCCACACAGTGCCTCCTGGGAGGCAGGAAGCAAGTCGTGAGTGGAAAACACGCTCTCCTAATGCCTGGTCTAGGATGCATGCTCAGGGAGGCCAGGTCACTCAGTGATGGGACAGCTCATTGTCAGCACTGCCTGGTGACCACTCAGCAGAGCACTGCACGCACCTGCCTTGGAAGGGGCACACGCCCTCACACCTCCCAAAGGCAGAGACTCTAGTGGTTTGTTTGCCACTGTGTCTCCAGCCCCCAAAACAGCCCCTGACCCATGGTGAGGGCTCGGCAGTACTTGCTTAGTGGACCAATGAACCTCTGGCTTTATGACAAATACCATAGCAATTGACCTTGGGGTCAGAGGGCAGGACGAGAGGAAGGGGAATCATCGTGTCCTGGGCTAGGTCAGCTGACATGAGTTCGAATCCTGGCTCTGCCACTTTCTAGCTGTCTGACCTTGGACAAGTGACCTCACCACTCCAAACCATAATTTTCTCCTCTGTAAATGGGGGTGTTTACGGGACACTTCCTAGCAGAAAGCCAGGCACCCACACAACACTCATTAGGCATAGAGGTCCTCACTCCCTCTCTTGAGAGCAGGAGGCCCAGCTGTGCTGTCCCCATCAGATGGCTGCTGCAGTCCCAGAAGCCTGTGACCTTCTCGAATCACGCACCTGTCACTCTTGTCATCAGAAAAGGTGTCCTTTCCCCACCCCCCCAAGTGCAACCACCCACTGAGATGGGACCCTGGGAACTGGGCCACTTAGGGAAGCGCTCAGGTGGCCGGGGGGAGGCAGTGGGGGCAGTGCCAGGGACACTAAGCACAAATCTTGAGGCAGAGTCCTGGCCATGGCGAGGGGCTGGGCCCAGAGCCAATTTAACTGCACCTCAGTGGGTGTTGCAAAGTTGGATTCACACAAAAAGTACCTGAGTGCATGTCTCTTTGGGGGAGGCTGGAGCGCGGAGGAGGATGAACTCTTACAAAAACGTCAACTTTTTAAAATGCTTTTCCTTGCCAAGTTTCAGCCTGGTGGGAGTTTCATGTCGGAACCACTAAGTAGGAGTTGATAACGGACAGGTTAATCATCCCCATGCAGGGGTGCAGGGCTGAGCGATGATCCAGGCACCCAGGTGAGGTGCTTCCCGGGGCTGCCAGCGCGGGAGACCCCAGGGAGAGCAAAGGGCACGGGAGCAGGGGGTGGGAGAAAGCAGGGGAGGGGTCCCCATGTCCCCACCACGGTACACACCTGGGTGGGAGAGGCTTCAGGCCAGCCCCCATCCCCTTGGGACCAGGGTGCCAGAGTCTGCAGAAACACTGGGGGGTGGGGGGACTTCCCTGGTGGCGCAGTGGTTAAGAATCCGCCTGCTGATGCAGGGGACACGGGTTCAAGCCCTGGTCCGGGAAGATACTATATGCCGCGGAGCAACTAAGCCCACGAGCCACAACTACTGAAGCCCGCGTGCCCTAGAGCCAGGGGGCTGCAACTACTGAGCCCGTGCACTGCAAGTACTGAAGCCCGCGTGCTAGAGCCCGTGCTCTGCAACAAGAGAAGCCACCACGATGAGAAGCCTGTGCACTGCAAGGAAGAGTAGCCCCTCCTCTCGTCACAACTAGAGAAAGCCCGCACGCAGCAACAAAGACCCAACACAGCCCCAAAATAAAAATAAATTAAAAATTAAGAAATTTTAAAAAAGAAACACTGTGGGGCAGAGGGGAGTGAGGAGCTGTCTGGAGCCTGGAAAGAGCTTTGAGCTGCCTTCTCTCCCCCAACCCCCAGCCCCAGCCCCGTTCATCAGCCTGCAGATCCTGATGGCTGAGGTCTCCCCCAGGACTGTTCTGGATCTGAAGTGGGTACAAGATCTTCACCATCTATTCCTTTGCCCATCATCACCAAGGGCTTTGTGACACCTTGTTTTGAAGAAAAGGCAGCATATTCTAGGACCAGTCTGGGAACAAGAGAAGAATTCATCATGTCTCCCTCCATCCTTCCATCCTTCCATCCATCCACCCATCCATCTATCTATCCATCACTCCATCCATTCAACATCCATCACTCCATCCCTCCACCCATCCATCCATCCATCCCTCCCTCCATCCATCTATCCATCCATCCATTCATCATCCATCCATCCTTCCATCCCTCCATCCACTTACACATCTACCCATCCATCTATTCATACAACCATCATCTATCCATCCATTCCACACACCTTCACTGAGCACCAACTCTGAGCCCAGCCCTCTGCTGGAGACAAGGATGCAGGAAACACAGTCACTGCTCTCAGAGAACATATGGTCCAGGAGGGAAGAAGACATGGACAGAAGCACAAGACAAAGACACAAAAGAAAGGCTGGCTCGCGGTCCACATCCTGTGGGGACAACTGGAGTTATTGGTGTTATGAAGAGAAGACTTGAGGGAATTGGCAATTGTTGCCAAAACTGTCGGGTACCCACCATAATAGCTGGCAGAGGAGAAGGAGGACAAGAGACGGTGATGAATAGTAAAAATGTTACCGGGTCAGCAGGTTATAAGTCCCAGCGGCTGAAGGATTCTTGGGGCAGGGCACTGGAGGGTCTACTGGAAAGACAGGTGGTGTGATTGCTGCGTGGGTGCTTGGAACTGTTCAGGAGGCAGGTAGAGTTCACGTAATGGGTCACAAAGTGGTCTGGCCATAGGAGTAGGTGGCTGGGGTAGGTTGGAGGTCAAGTTCATCAGAGGAGAGCAGGTGGGTGGATCACCCACCTGGAAATTGAAATCACTGAGGATGATAAGGGGAGAGAGTTAAAGAGGGATGCTGTCTTTGAAGGGCAGGGGAGCACCCATTTTCAGTTAGAGCGAGGTCAAGATTTAGACAAAAGGTCTAGGCTATGGCAGTGTCATGGCTCAGAAGGGCACAGCTGGAGCGTTTGGGGGGGTCAGGGGGCCATGGGGGAAGGGTCAGAGAAGGGATGTACAGAGCCGCACAGGCAAGGCTGGCCTGGGAGACGTGAACGTGACATACAGAGGGAGAAGCAGCAGAACAAGACAAGTCTCCAACAGCTAAGTCAGCCAGCCCTTAAACACACTTGCTCCTGGAAGCTGACCCAGCCCAGACTCCACAGCCCGCGAGGTGAGCACTTTGCTTTGCTCAGGGAGGCGTCCCCCAAGCTCAGCCTCCCTTTGACTCAGCAGGCAATGGATGCAGCCAATTCCTGCGGCACAGGTCGAGGGCTCCCCCAGCACTGTGTCTGTCTGTGGATGGACACACCTTCGCCCTCACAGCAGGCAGGGAGGGGCTTCTGCTCCATGTGGAGCCCTCAGCATCCAGCCCGGGCCGGGCAGGGTGGGTGCCCTGAACTGAGGAAGAAGAAGCGAGTCGGCAGCTGCTGAAAACCATCGTCCAACCTTGGGAGATAAGCCAAGGGGCAGAGACGGGCCTCCCCTGGAGCACCTGCTCGGTGCCAGGCCTGCTCTGAGTGCAATTCACTCACTGAAAGGAAGAGTTCCTATTTTGACATGTAGAATGCACACCGAGGAGTGTTTAAAATGTGGGCACCCAACTGGAAGAACGGTGACAAGACACACACCTGTGCTCTGCCCCCTTCCGCCAGAGGGAAGCCATCTTGGAAGTCCTGCATTGAAGATGGGGCAGGCTGGGTCCCTGCATCACCACCTGGATGACAACTGCCTGCAGATCAGGAGCATCTGCCTTTCAGATCTGAACAGGAGGAAGAAGAAACATCTCTCCTCTGGGAGCCTTTATGCATTTTGCATTTATATGTATTTTGTTATAGTAGTTAGCCTAATGTAACTAATAAACAGGATAAGTGCATTAACTGTTAATAGCCAAGCAGCTGGGAACTTGTGCTTCTGACTAAGATGGAGTAACAGGTACTGAATTTACCCTTTTGCCTGAAACAACTAAACAACTGGATAAAATATATGAAACAATGGCTCTCAAGATACTGGACATGAGGCAGGAAGGACAGCAAATCACTTTAATTCCAGGCACCTTAAACCCTTTTCTGGAATAACACAGGCTACGATTTTAAAGTAACTAAATATCATACTCAGCTGAGAAAAAGACTGAAATAATGCCATTTGCAGCAACATGGGTGGGCCTAGAGATTATCAAACTAAGTGAAATAAGACAGAGAAAGACAACTATCAAATGATATTAGTTATATGTGAAATCTAAAAAAAAATTGATACAGGGACTTCCCTGGTGGCGCAGTGGTTAAGACTCCAAGCTCCCAACGCACGGGGCCCGGGTTCAATCTCTGGTCAGGGAACTAGGTCCCACACGCCACGGGGCAACTAAGAGCTTGCATGCCACAACTAAGGAGCCCGCCTGCTGCAACTAAGACCTGGTGCAACCAAATAAATAAATAATTAAAAAATAATAATAATAAAAATAACAAAAATTTTTTAATGATACAAATGAACTTATTTACAAAACAGAAATAGACTCACAGACATGGAAAATGAACTTATGGTTACCAATGGGGAAAGAGGGGGGAGGGATAAACTGGGAGTATGGGATTAACAGTTATACACTACTATATATAAAATACATAAACAACAAAGACCTACTGTATAGCACAGGGAACTATAGTCAATATCTTGTAATAACCTATAATGGAAAAGAATCTGAAAAAGAATATATATATATATGTATATAAAACTAAAGCACTTTGCTGTACACTTGAAACTAACACAACGTTATAAATCAACTATACTTCAATTTTTAAAAAAGTAACTAAATATCAATTCCTGGGACTCCCTGGCTGTCCAAGGGTTAAGACTCCACACTTCCACTGTAGGGGGCACAGGTTCAATCCTGGGTCAGGAAACTAAGATCTAAGATCCCGCAAGCTGGCGCCCTCATCGACCCTCCACTTGGAATGCTCTCCTGTTACCTAAAAACTGGGTTTGGCTCTTAATGGGTGTCAAGCCAAAACACACAATCAAGTCAAGAAGTGGGAGAAGGATTTATTACTTGCAGTAAGTAAGGAGAACATCGAGGCTACTTCCCAAAGCAGTGTCGCCCTGAACAGCAAAATTGGGGAAGCTTTAAGCTAAGGGAACATGCATTTTCATGAGGGGGCTTGTGCAGGAGGAATTTAGCATAGAACTGGGGCAAGAGTCATCCTAGGTTGACAGTCCAGGTCTTAGTTGATTGAAGCCGGCAAAGATCAGTATCGTCCATTCTCTGGCTCCAGTTAGTCTGGTGGCCAATTGTCCGAGGAGGTTCGGACCCTGTAAAACAGCTCGAGAATATGTATCAGAATAATCTTTACCTTTGAAACAGAACTGGGAGTCTTTATGACTGATTTAGTATCTCCGATATGGTTAAATTATTTTCCTGGCCTGGTAATAGCTGTTTGCTCTTACATTCTTTTGTTTCCTTAAAATCATTAACTCCTGAGACCTGTTCTTCCGCAAAGGCAAGCATTGTGGCCAGGCTTAGATTACAACATGGCCTACACCTAAAGTGGCTTCTCTTATGTCAAGAAGCTATGCCTGGGGACTTCCCTGGTGGCGCAGTGGTTGAGAGTCCGCCTGCCGATGCAGGGGACATGGGTTCGTGCCCCGGTTCGGGAGGATCCCACATGCTTCGGAGCGGCTGGGCCCGTGAGCCATGGCCGCTGAGCCTGCGCGTCCGGAGCCTGTGCTCCGCAACGGGAGAGGCCACAACAGTGAGAGGCCCGCGTACCGCAAAAAAAAAAAAAAAAAAGAAGCTATGCCTGGTTCTCTTTCTTTGGGGTCTCCCTTGTCCCCCATCTGCCTGCACTCCCTCCCAGGCACAGTCCAGCGTCCTTACCAGATGGATTCACCCTCTCCCTTCTCAAACCATCAAAGTACCTAGGGGGTGCCTCTACCCGACCCTATAAGCTACTTGAGGGCCGCAATCTGCTTCTCACTTTTTCCCTGTTTCCTGCTCTTCCCCCAGGGCACTGACCGGCTCAGTCCCCATCAAATTTGCTGCGTTCAATTTTGCTCGATTTACAAAACAACAGCAGGTGGGAAGAAAGGAAACAGGTACACAAGTATCTCTAATATAGAACAAGTGCATAGAAGATAAGCGGGATGCAGTTCAAAGACAAGTGTTGGGGTGCCAGCGCTTCCTGGGTCATGGGGAAAGCTTCGGGGAGACGGGAGCCAGAAGGCCCAGGACCCCTGGGGCTCCCTGGGCTTCCGCTGTTTTCCTCTGACAAGTGAAGGAGTGCGCTGGGTGGGTCTAGGTTCCTGACAGAGACACTGACGCTGGAGTGCCGAGCAGAGGCCACCTTCCAGAGACCATAATGACAAGGAAGGCTCAAGACCAAGGCAGATGACACAGAAACAATCTAAGGTGCAGCAGACACTCTGCCGATTTCTGAACTGTTTACTCTTTCTACGGAGTCGAAGGGAAAGGGCGCTCCGATCAATCTGAGCTGCGGGGTCGAGGCTCCGTCATGAGGCCGCGGCGTGGTTGCCTAAGAAACGCCTCCGTGCCTCCGCAGGGCTCCCCGGGCCTTGTAGTCCGCCGGCCGCCTCTCTTGGACCAGCCACGCGGGGGAGAGACTACAACTCCCAGGAGGCGGTGCGGCGGGTCCTGGGGGCGGGTCATGGTGGGCGGGTCCGGGCTAGGGCCTTTTCCCTCCCGCAGCTCCCAGGGTCTCCGCGTCTGGAGGAGGAAGATGGCGTCTCGGAGGGCTCGAACCTGGCTGCGTGAGCTCCGGCCGCCGCCGCTGCTACTGCTGCTGCTGCTCCTCGGGCCGTGGCCGGCGGCAGGCCACGGCGGCAAGTACTCGCGGGAGAAGAATGAGCCCGAGCCTTCTTCGAAGCGCGAGCCCTGGGGGGAGTTCCGCATGGAGAAGCTGAACCAGCTGTGGGAGAAGGCCCAGCGGGTGAGCGGCGACCGGGTCCCTCTACCTCGGGGGTCCGCGGGGCCGGGGCTTCCTCTACCTCGGGGGTCCGCGGGGCCGGGGCTTCCTCTACCTCGGGGGTCCGCAGGGCCGGGGCTTTCTCTAGTTTCGGGGGTCCGTGGGGCAGGGGCTTCCTTTAATCCTGGGATCGGCGGAGCCCAGGCCGGGGTCTCTTCTAATCCTGGGGTCCCCGGTGCCTGGTTCTCCTCTAACTTTGGGGGTCTACGGGGCCGGGGCCTTCAGCCTTTGACAGCCTCACACCCGCCCGCAGATGTAGGTGTGGGTACCCCTTGCCTTTCGCCTACGGGAAGAGGGACCCTGGCCTGGTGATGACAGGCGAAGACTTGGGAGGCCTTGGTGCCTGGGCAGAAGGGCTGCCCCGCCAGTTTGAACTGGCAGCTTTGCAGCTGAGGCCGAGATCCCTCCCTGTAGGCAGACCCAGGTCTCCTGCCTTGCACGTTTTTGCCTTTTCTCCTACGTTGTATTTCTCTGTATGGAGAAACAAGAAAAACAGGTGATGCTGAGCCTGAAGACAAGCCCAAGGACAGCAGAAGTCCTAGAAGCAAGCCAGTTCTTGTTAAATCGGGTGAGGGGATATGGTGAGGTGAGCGGAGAACACCTGAAACTTAAGACGCTAGTGAACTAAATCTAAATCCTACCGTACTCATTTTAGAGGAGAAAGCAACAAAGCCCAGAGGGCAAAGGGCGCCTCCAAGGCCACTCCGCCTGGGGGTAGAATTGGGACTACAGCTTGCTGCTTGGGGTGTGACCTGGACCAGCGGCCTCCTCATTAACATAACGGCCCCTCCTTTGTTAGGTGGGGTTTGTTTTTAGTGAAATGGGTATTTACGAACTTCCCCCAACCCTCTGGGCCTCAGCGTCTTCATTAGATCCAGTCTTCCAGTTTTAAGCATTCCTGAGTCCTTGAGAAGGAGAGTAAAACAAAGTAAGGACTACGTTTTGGAAGAGAGGAGAAACCGATGGGAAAGAAAGGCGGGGGGAGGGGTAAAGGCTGGGGAAGGGATGTGGCAGGGAGACTGCAGGGCAGGCAGGGGCGGGTGGATGCCCCCAGGCCCAGCACTGTTCCCAGACCAGTGGCCCTGAGGATTCTGCTGGGGGCCCAGCTGTCAGGGCCCAATGTGTGTGCAGCCTGCCCGGGTGAGAGAGAGCACTCTGGGCTGGAGAAGCAGGGGGGCTTCCTGGAGGAAGGGGATCTTGTGTCCAGGAACCTGCCCTGAGCCCTTCTGCTTGCAGGGCTGTCCTGGTCAGCCCCACCTTGTCCGTCCAGATGCCGCTTTGCATCTGCCAGCCTCGGCAGCCTCTTCACACCCCCTGGCCGTCACCTGCCCTCGAGCTGCACCTGCCTGAACCCGGCACCCCCCCATGCTCAGTCCACTGATGACCTGGGCAGCCTCAGGTCACATCTGTCCGAGAGAGTCTGACTTGGTTCTCCAGGAACCCCAACCCTGCCCCAGCCTTGGACGGACGGGCCTTGGACTAGATGACCTTTCCGGGCCCCTTGGCCCTGAATTCTACAATTGCACGTACAAGTCTTTTCTGCTGAACGAAATGTGCAGACCTTCCAGGGTGGGGTCCATGCCTGATGGCATTTTCCGGGTCCCTCCTCACATCTGGACGCCTCGTGCGGGTAGGCAGACCCACGGAATACAAGCTGGCCTGTCCCGGGTCTAGGCTGAGAAGCTTCAAGGGCGGCGGCGGAGCTGGTCCCGGGTGGCGAGCTGTGCAGTCCTCAAGCGGTGCCGGGCCAGGGTGGGCACTGCCGGTGCCCAGGGTGGTGTGGGGTGCCTGGCACACCTGTGCCAGTGTTCTCAGCTTTGGATAATTTGCTCTCTGAAAACATCAAGTGTGTTTCTTTGTTTTCTAAACATGAAACGATCTCATAGCATGTCATGCCTAGCGTGTACCCAGGGTGAGGGAGAGGAGTCTGATGAAGGCACCCACCTCGCCCTCTCTTTCCAGCCCACCTTCTACGGGGGTGGGGGGCAAATCCCGCCTTGGTCCACAGATGCCATGGTAGGGGGCCTCCACACCGTGAGACCAGACCAGGGAACTACTGGTGTTGCTTCATCACAGCCCAGCATCTCCAGTCTTGACTTGCTGTGAAATTGTGCAGTTCCTTTGGATCCAAGCGCTTTAGAAGAGCTGTGGGCCAGACGGCAGGCACAGGGTTACTTCCAGAGCCTCGTGAGTCTTGTGACCTCTCCTGGGGTGTTGCAAGTCTCCTGAGCAAGGGTGGGCCGGAGCTGTCCTTGGAGCTTTGGGGGTGGGTGAAGCCATGGGAAGTCGTCCCGAGGGGTGCCCCTGTGGAGATGTCTGGTTGGCGTCTCCCTCCCGGGGTTGCTGCATGCGTGCGTGCGTGCGTGCGTGTGTGTGTGTATTATGTCTTAACCCCTCTGTCCCTGTGTGCCGCCTTGTTCTCTGCACCCAGGCACCACATCCTCTGCTCCAGGGAGGACTCAGGGAGGGCAGGCCGAGCGACCAGGAGTCACCTGTACACCAGGCACTCCTGTCCCTACAGCAGCTCAGAGGCAGGCAGGGCTGTGTTCTGTCCTCGGGGCTCCTTTGCGGACTTTGGGGACACTGTGAGCAAGAGGGCTCTCAGGTCAGAGTGCAGAGCTGTGGCTGGAGGCTGAGGCTTGCATGGACGCTGGTTCCCAGAGACTTGTTTTGGTTTTTCTGTTTTGGTTTGGTTTGGGTTTTACCGGTTTTTGAGGTGTGGTTGACCTCCAAAAAGCTGTGTGTATTTAATGAGTTTGGAGGTAAGTGTACATCCCTGAAACCATCACCACCATCTGTGCTATAAACACCCATCCCCACCCAGAGTATCCTCCCGCCCTCTAGTTACTGTGTGTGTGTGTGTGTGTGTGTGAATGATAAGGACTTAAGGTAGATCTACCCTCTTAGCGAATTTTTAAAGAATAAGTATGCAGTGTAAATAGTGGAGGCTGTTGGGCTGTGCACTGAGCCTCGGGACTTGCATAACTGACTTTGTGCCCTTTGACCCGCACCTTACATCCCCTCTTGGCTGTTGTGAATAGTGCTGCAGTGAGCATGGGACCACAGATCTTTCTTCAAGGTCCTGATGTCAGTTCCTTCAGATAAATACCCAGAAGTGGGCTTGCTGGATCACAGTGTATTGATAGTTCTCGCCTTCATTTTTGAGGAACCTCCGTACTGTTCTCCACAGTGACTGCACCAATTTGCATTCCTACCAGCAGTGCCTGAGGGTTCCCTTTTCTTATCCTCACCAACAGTTGTTTTCTGTTTGTTTCCCATAGTAACCATCCTAATGGGTGTGAGGCGGTACCTCATTGGGGTTGGATTTGCATTTCCCTGATGATTCGTGATGTGGAGCATCTTTCCATGTACCTGTTGGCCATTTGTATGTTGTGTTTGGAGCAATATTTATTCAAGGTCTTCACCTATTTTTTTAAAAAATCAGGTCATTACTTCTATTCAATGTAGTAGTGGAAGTTCTAGTCAGAACAGCTAGGGAAGAAAAAAGAAGTAAAAGTCATCCAAATCAGAAAGGAAGAGGTAAAAGTATCTGTTTGCAGATGATGTGATCTTATATGCAGAAAACCCTAAAGACTTCACGAAATAACTTAGATCTAGTTAACAAAATCACCGTGGTTACAGGATACGGAATCAACATACAAGCCTCGGTTGCATTTCTGTGCACCAACATCAAACTCTCTGAAAAGGAAATTAACGAAACAATCCCATTTACGGTAGCCGCAGAAAGGATAAAGTACCCAGTGACATTTCACCACGTGTCCTGGGCCAGTTCTTAACCTCCCTGGGCCTCAGTTTACCCGAGCAGCCTGCAGGGTGACTGTGAAAGTTGCAGAGCAGAGGAGAAGGTGCCGGGCTTGTGAGGCCCCTGGCTGAGAGCAGCTCCACGGAGAGCGCTGTGCTCACCCTGAGCCTTGGGCCGAGGGTGTCCAGGATGCAGGCCCAGCGGCGACCACCGCTGATGAGCGGCTTCCTCCTGCCCAGCTGCTTGTCTCATGGTTGTAGGTGATTTACTCTGCTTTAATATTTGACAGAGCCTGCTTTGCATTTGGTGTCTATTAACTGGTTCTTTTCATGTGAGCCATTAACATTTAACTTCAAGTTAAGGAGGTTAGAAGGGTCCGGAGAGTGGCCTTTTTTGCCTGGGCTCCGTGCCTGCCGTTGGGGGCACCACTGTCGCCCAGGGCATCTCCAGCCCTGAGCCCGCGGGCCTCCACGTTTCAAAGGAAGGCTGGCACCAGATCATGACTCACCCTTGTGAGATGCAGAGCCTCGGACGCTGCTGGGCACCAGTCTGCAGCTCAGGACTCCGGCCCGGACATTGGCGCCTGGGGAGGTGGACAGCCAGGAAGGTGTGCAAGGGTCAGGTCCCAGCGCCCCCACCCACTGTCCTGTCATCTGCGGGGAGCACCTGCCTGGGGTGGCACAGCTATCCGGGGAGCCGATGCGCCCAAGGGCTACCTGGGGGGAGCCCCGCACTCGCAGCCTCCCCAGGGCCCCGTCTGGGAAGGTGAGGCGTCATGCAACAGGAGCCCCTGGGCCACCAGCACATGCACACTCAGGCCACTGGTGGCGGGCGGCTCCCTGGGGACCAGGGATCTGACGAGGCTGGAGAGCGGCCTCGGGGTGTAAGGGCTGGTGGTCTTCGCACTGCGGTCAGAGGCCCCTTTGAGGTTCTCGTGCGGGAGCACATGCAGGATTTTGGCCACCTGGGACCCTGGCCCATCTCTGGCGTCTGCTCTCCGAGGTCAGTGTCTCCCGGGCTGTCGCTGGTCATCGTTCAGCTGGGGGTCACGTGTCCTCTTTTCTCCTCCCGCAGCTTGATCTTCCTCCTTTGAAGTTGTCCGAGCTCCATGCTGATCTGAAGATACAAGAACGGGACGAGTTCAAGTGGAAGAAGTTGAAGGCTGAAGGCCTGGTTGAAGACGGAGAGACAGAGGCAAAGCTTGCCCGCAGTCTCAACGGTATGTTTCTTCTCAGTCCAAGGGCAGCGGTCGCCCAGGCTCGGGCCCCAGCTTCTTACTCTGACTTGGTTTGTGGGCAAGACGAGAGCCGGGGCTGTCCTCGTGAGCCTGGCCCTGGCAAGGTGACCCTCAGCTGTGGGCAGGCACAGCTGCCAGACTGGCCTGTGCGGGCCCTTGGCACGTGGGAGGGAGGGCCAGGGCGAGGACGTCTGGCCGCATTAGTGCACAAGCAACCAGGGCTGCTTGGTCCAGGGAGGCGGCTGGGATGGCCAGATGTCCACGGTCACCTGGACGAGGAAGCGGGGATGTTCCCAGGGTCTGGCCGTGTGAAGAGCATGGCCCCCGCTGGTCCGAGCCTTGTGGCCCCTGTGGCCCACCCTGCATCTAGGGCTCCCGGTGCATCCAGGTGGCCCGGGGCTGGGAGATGGAGGAGGGTGGGGGGCAGGGAGAGGTGGCCGGTGGTCAGCCCCCTGCCCATGATACCTGCACCACAGGCTGGACACCAGGAACACACACTCTTCACAGCTCACTCTCAAGGCTTCCAGTGGGCTGAGCTTCAGTGTAGACAGGGAAGTGAAGCCCCAGGAGGCGAGGTCAGGCTGAGCGGGGCGCTCCCTGGGCTGGCTCAGCTGAGGGTGGGCCCCAGGGCCCCTGTGGGGACCACTTGTGCCCAATGCTTGTCAGAGGAGGTGCTGGGGGTCAGGGGTCAGGTGGGCCACTGCTCAGATGAGGACCTCAGGGATGGAGCACAGGGGAAAGGGAAGCCCGGATCCAGAGAGGCCCGGGTGAGGCCTGGAGGGGACAGTGGGGACTGTCTGCAGATGGGAGGAAGGACGCCCAGTCCTTCAGAGCAGGGCGGGTGGGGCAGGCCCACTCCCAACTCAGGAGGTAGGTGTGGGGCGGAGGAGATGCTGTGAGGGGCGTCCTCCAGGGCAGACCTGGCAGACCCAGCAGCCCGGCCCCGCTGAGGAGCGCTGCTTCCGGGTCCACTAGGCACCCCCGGCATCGTGTTGGTGACGATGGTGCTGAGACACAGGCCCCTGTCTGGCACAGAGGCTATGGGCGGTGCTGTGTCCTGGGCGCTACAGACAGACGACACCTGGTCGCTGTCCCACAGTGACCGGCCAGCAGCAGGCTGGAGTCAGTGTCCCCTCCTGGCTACCGCTGTTAACTTTTCACTGGAAGCTGCCGAAGCTGAGGTTTCTCCTTGTAGAAAATCTTTCCTGCAAATAAAAATATGACTTGGCCCGTGGAAGAGCCTCCCCTGGCCACCGCCCCATCCATTCGGTGGACTGTCGTCCTCTCCCGCCCTCGCTGGAGTTCACCCCATGACACAAACGGGCTGCGGGTTTTGGTTTTGCAAACCCTTGAAGCTGGTCCTAAAGGCAGTCCCGGGGATGCTGAGCCCGTCCTGCCGCACCGCGCTCTCCCCTGCGGGTCAGGGGACGGAGGCATCGGCCGGAAGCGCACGGCGGGAGCCCCGAGGCCGCCAGTGTGTGCGGGGGGGCGTTGCTGGAGCGGGATCCCCGGGTTTGTTCACGCTCCTTCCGCTGGGTCCCGAGTGGGCAGGAGAGCTGGGCGGGCGGTGGAGGGGCGGCCCCCAGACCGCGGCCTTGACCCCCTCCTATGCCCTCCTAGTCATCCTGGCCAAGTACGGTCTGGACGGGAGGAAGGACGCCCGGGCAGTGAGCAGCAACTTCATCAGCCACGGCCCTGACGACCACAGCCTGGAGGACCCCCGGCTGGAAAAGCTGTGGCACAAGGTACCCTCGGCGCTGCCGGCCGCCTTGGAGGCGTCGGGCCTTGACTTTTGGTTTCCTGCCCCTGCGTCCCCTAGTGAAGGGGGGTAAAGGCCGAGACCTGAGCCTGAGTACTCCACCCGGGAGCAAGGGTCCTGCCTGACGTGCGGGAGTGATCCACAGGGTCACCCGTGTAACTAACCCCAGGTGGGCATGGCGGGCAGGGTGCACCCCGAGGTGTGGACAGGTGGGCTCAGCCTACAGGGGGACCCCGAGGTGTGGACAGGTGGGCGCGGCCTGTTGGGAGCCCCGAGGTGTGGACAGGTGAGGACAGCCCACGGGGGTGTTCACTGGAGGTGGTTTTCCTTCCAGGCGAAGACCTCTGGGAAGTTCTCCAGTGAAGAACTGGACAAGCTGTGGCGGGAGCTCCAGCATCACAAAGAGAAGGTCCAGGAGTACAACGTCCTGCTGGAGACCCTGAGCAGGACCGAAGGTGCCCCCGCAGGCGGCCCTGGCTCCAGAGCATTCCAGACAGAGCTGCTGGGGGGTTGGGGGCAGTGCCGTGCTGTCAGGCCTCCCTGCTATCTCAGCGTTTAGAGCCCGTCGGGGTGCCCACGCTCGTCTGTGAGCGTGGGTTCAGATGAACCCGTTCTGCGGTGACACGGGCCACCTCTCCTGTCACCGCCGGCGTGACTTCAGGGGGACTTGTGGGGGGCTCGGGACCCACCCTGAGAGGGTCAGCGGGGGTGGGCCTGCGGCTGCGGCGGCTCCACGACATCTAGACGGAGCTCCGCAGGCGGCTCAGGGCCGGGTCCTCACGGCCTCCTGCCTCTGGCTCCCGCAGAAATCCACGAAAACCTCATCAGCCCCGTGGACGTGAGCCGCGTCAAGGAGGACGCGCTACAGGTGGGCCACGCCGAGCTGAAGGACAAGCTGCGGGACATCAGCCAGGGCTTCGACCGCCTGCGGAGAGTCAGCCATCAGGGCTACGGCGACCAGGCCGGTGAGCCCTGCACCCCACTGCCTGGCGGCCCGGGTGACGGCAGCAGAGCCCCTCCAGCCCCTCCGCTCCCAGGGCCACACCTGGGCTGCTTTCTCTCTCCTGGAAGGTGCACGCACCTTTATTTCTAGCCTCACAGCGTCCTTTGACCCTCACGGTGGCCCGCTGCCCCGCGCATTGGGATGGCTGTTCTGCTCCCACGCAGACGGCTCGCTGCTCAGGGGCCGAGGCCGGAGCTCCTCGCTGGGTGCCGCCCCCTGGAGGATGGCCTGGGCCTCTGTGCGCCTCTCCCGCGGGAGTCCACAGCTCAAGCCTGGTGCGGGCTTGCAGGAAGTCGGCCAGGCGCTCTTTGCACCGTCTTCTGTCACCCGTCAGTTCCTTCTCCGGCCTGTTCCCTGAGCACTGGCCACATGGCGGGTGCTGCTGTCGACGCAGGGGTGCAACAGGGACGCGAGGTGGGCTCCCTGCTCCTCCGCATGGCCCGGGTGCCCCAGGGCACGACTCTGCCCTGCTGGGCTCGCCCACCTGCCATGGTGAGGGGACCAGACCACCGTGTGGACCCGCCGTGCTGATCTGCTGAACTGCCATGGAACAGGGACCCCAAGGGCCTGGCCATGCAGAGGAGCAGGGCAACTGGTGCTGTGCCTCGGCCCCTCTCTTCCCAGGGCTGCATCTAGCCGGCCCCCGTTGCTGGCCTGCCGAGTCCTTCCAGCAGCGCCCCAGGGCCCCAGGCAGCAGGGACGGTCCGCCGGTGGGGAGGTGGGACAGCTGGTGAGATGACTGCTGGGCAGGCCACCGTGGCCCCTTGCTCCCACCCGCCTCCAGCCGTGGGAGGGAGGTGGGTGACAAGCCCACACCCTTGGCGCGTGCTCTCGGGAGTGGTGCCTGAAGTCACGGGGTCCCTTCCATTTGGTTTACTTCACTTCAGAGCTACAGGGACAGGCAGCGCCTGAGCCTCGGCCTGGAACTGTGGGTAGGGGGACCCACAGTCTGAACCTCACCCCCTCCCCCGCCCCCTGAGCACTCCTGCTTGCTCGCGCAAGGGCTCCTGCACCCCCGGGCAGCAGCGCTTGACCAGGGGCCGGTGAGGGCATCGCCGAGGCCCCACTCAGCGGGTCCCAGGAACCGCAGACTGAACGAGTGTGGAAGGCGTGCTCGGTCTGCTTCCAGAGGACGGCTGCGCACAGCACCGTGCACTGTGCAGGTGGCCTGTGTGGCCCCGGGCATCCCGGGCTGCCGCCGTGCAGGTCACCGAGCCTGCCTTTGCTCCTTTGCAGGGTTCGAGGAGCCTCGGGTGCTGGACCTGTGGGACATGGCCCAGTCAGCCAACTTCACCGAGAAGGAGCTGGAGGCCTTCCGGGTAGGGACGGCCTCTCAGCCACGGGCTGTGGCGGCATCTCTCCCAGTGAACTTTCTGATGATGTGGGGAAGGTCCTCTTCTTTAGTCCTAGCAGATCAGCGTTTTCACGGGAACATTCTCTCTCCTTGCCCTCTGTGTCCCTCCACTGCCCCGGTTGGCAGGCCGTGTGGGACAAAGCTGGCCTTCAGTGAACAGACAGTGTGGCTTCAGGCCATCTGCTCAGCTTTGGGTGCACTGGGCACGAGCCAGGGCTTGTGGGACGAGCGCATTGACAGGGATTTGGAGGGGGAGCCAGTAGGACCCTACAGGGCCACGGTGCTCGGCCCAGAGGGAGGAAGGGTCTTTGGGTCACCTGGGCATTGCCTCCACGTGGGTTCTGCCGTGGCAAAGCTGTCACAGGGCAGGGGGTCAGGGATCAAGGAAGGGCACAGGCCCGTGGGCGTGAAGCTTCTGTCTCCTTGGACAGGAGTGCAGGGCGAGGGGAACCTGCCTGGGGCCTGGGGACTTAAGATCACCGACACGTTCAGCAGGCATCTTCATGTGGGCCTGGAGGAACCCCTGGGGGGTCTGGGGGAGTCTAGGGGTCGGGCCTGGAGGCCCACCTGCGCTGGGGTTGGGGGAGCCTAGAGGCCTGGGGGATGGAGAGGATGGGGGACAGTGCAGGGCTCAAGCGCCACATGTCAGGCTGGATATGGGGTCAGGGCCAGAGGGGACCAGATGCCTGGCAGGTGCCATTTACCTAGAGGGTGAGGGGTCACTGGGAGTGGGGAGGGAGCGCATAGGGTTGCGACCCTTGTCCCCTGAAGGCCGTCAGGTTCTGGTGGGTCCCTTTAGAGAGGAGGGCTGCTCACCTGATTTCCATGTGTGCTGCTTCATGATCGCACGGCAGCTGGGAGGGCAGAGTCTGCCGTCCTCGGCCCCCGGAGCTGCCCTGGGCGGGCTGCATGGGAATGGGCGCAGGGTGTGCAGCCTTCAGAGCGGGGGAGCCCCGGCCCTGGCCTGCCTCCTTTGTGCCTTTTGCGCAGGGATGTGTTATCTGTTCAAAAATAAACAAAACTTAAGCGTGCAGCCACCTTCCCTGGGTGTTCTCCTGAAGCAGCCGTGAAATTCCTTCAGGAACCCTAGGGTGGTAGTAAGAGCATGTTGGGGTAATTCAGTTGTTTAAACATTATTCTAGGAAGAGCTTAAGCACTTTGAAGCCAAAATTGAAAAGCATAACCACTACCAGAAGCAGCTGGAAATTTCTCATCAAAAACTGAAACATGTGGAAAGCTTTGGGGACCAGGAGCACGTCAGCCGGAACAAGGAACGGTACGCCATGTTGGAGGAGAAGACCAAGGAGCTGGGCTACAAGGTGGGTGTGCGGCTGCCAGCCCGGCCTCCGCGGGAACGGGCACGTGACTGTTCCGTCAGCGCCAGCGTGCCGGCCTCCGGGCCCCCCGGCCTCCCCTCCCTGGGTCTCGGCTTCCCCTCTGCAGAGGGGAGGGGATTGTCTCGCCCTCGCGGAGCTTGGTGGGAGCAGCCATGCAGCTGCTCCTGCTGGGGGGCTGCGTAGCCCTGAAGGGGGTCAGCTGCAGGGGGCGGGGGGACGGGTTGCCCAGGCCTCCCCACCCCCACCTGCCTCTGGGTCTGTTTAGGGCCGGGCTCTGAACCAGGTGAGTAGGGAAGAGGCGCACACGTGCGAGTGGGCAGGCGGGCAGGCAGCCAGGGCTGGAGCTGGGCTCTTCCAGCCTCACCACTGGCATCCTGGCCTCCCAGATATGTGGCCTGTCACTGGTTCTGAAGGTCTTGGGAGCTGCCCATGTGGCTTTGGAGGCTCCTGAGTGGACGCGGGAGCCAGCGGTTTCCCAAGCGTTTGGCCTGGGGTGCGAGGAGACCATACTTGGCTCCAGAGCAGCGGCAGGGGTCCCGTGTGGGGCGCTCCTCACGTGCGGCTCAGTGGGGCTTGCCAATACCCTAAATGGGGGCGCTGGCTCCATTATGGGGTGACGTGTGAACTCCAGACAGTGCTCAGGTGTGCAGGACATCGAGACTGAAGCACCAGCAGGGCTGCTGCCCACCCTCCCCTGGTCATTCATGGTGAACCCACAAATCCAGGCACTTTCCAGGCACTAAGACGTGAGGGCCCGTCTGCAGCAGAGCCTCTGGTCAAGTTAAGTGAGAAAAGGAGGGGCAGGCGGTGTGGACCCTCCATAGAGCCAGCAGCACGAGCATGGTACGTCGCCACAGACGCCCAGGAAATACAAAACAGAGGAGCTGGGCCCTGGAGGGAGCCTCCTTTGTGCCTTTTGCGCAGGGATGTGTTATCTATTCAAAAATAAACGAAACTTAAAAAGTGAAAGAAGACCAAAGTACCGAGAAGGAAGGGAGCGTGTGGATTCTTTCCTGTGTGTGGCAGAGCCGAGCAGGGGGAAGCCAGGCACCCCTCGTGGGGCGTCCACCTGCAGATGACACCGTGACGGACTGCACAGCGGGGATGAAGAGGAAGCCGGTGCTCCTGGCTTCCCCGACCGTGGAGAAGGGACTCTGATGCGCCGTGAGCACCGGAGCTGCCGGAGGAGACCTCCCCAGTTCCCCGCCTGGCCCAGGCTCCTGTGCGGAAGGCCGGCAGCACCAGCCTGTGGGGCTCTGTGTGAACTAGGAACAGAAAGAGCAGAGCCCAGGTCCTCGGGCTGCTGCGGCAGCACCCACCATCGTGTGACAAGGACAAGCTGGCAGGAGCCGTGGACGAGTCAGGGTCTCCATTTGCTGCTTTTGAAATGACGTACCGTAGGCAGCCCGCCACAACACACAGGCCCCCTGCAGCCCATGGGGTCACCCCCCAGATCATGAAGCTCTGGTGACAGGAGGGGACCGTGGTGCTGGGCCCCATAGGACATCTACGTGAGCCCCATACGTGTGCTGCCGGCAGGAGCCTCACCTCAGACCTAGAGGCGTGCAGACTGAAAGTGAGCGGGTGGAAAAAGGTATTCCACACAAATGGAAATCAAAGCCAGGACAGCAGTACTCACACCAGACAAAATAGACTTGAAAACGAAGATTGTAACAGGAGACAAAGGTAGACATTACACAAAGGGATCAATCCAAGAAGACGACGTAACAATTGTTTAAATGTAAATGCACCCAACATAGGAGTAACTAAACACATAAAGCAAATATGAACAGACATAAAGGGAGAAGTTGACAGTAGCAATAATAGTGGGGGACTTTACCACCCCCCCTTACATCAATGGACAGATCATCCAGACAGAAGATCAGGAAGGAAACACAGGCCTTAAGTGACGCATTAGACCAGATGAACGCTATAGATATTTATAGAGCATTCCATCCAAAAGCAGAATGCACATCCTTCTCAAGTGCACACAGAACATTCTCCAGGACAGATCACATGCTGGACCACAGAACAAGCCTCGGTGAATAGAAGAAAATCATATCAAGCATCTTTTCCAACACAAGAGATTGAGACTAGAAATAAACTACAAGAAAAAAAAAAACTCCAAAAAACACAAACACATAGAGGCTAAACAGTACACTACTCAACAATCAGTGAGTCGCTGAAGAAATGAAGAAAGAAATTTAAAAATACCTGAAGGCAAGCAAAAAGACAACTTTCCCAAACCTAGAGGACACAGCAAAAAAAAGAGGGAAGTTTATTGCAATGCAGATCTACCTCAGGAAGTAAGAATCTCGAATAAACAACTTAACCTTACAGTTGAATAAGAAAAAGAACAGACAAAACCCAAAGTTAGTAGAAGGAAAGGAATCAGGAGGATCAGAACAGAAATAAAGACTTAAAAAAAAAAATAGAAAAGATCAATGAAATTAAGAGCTGGTTCTTTGGAAAGACAAACAAAACTGATAAACCTTTATCCAGACTCATCAAGAAGCAAACGAGTGGCTTCCCTGGTGGCTCAGTGGTTGGGAGTCCGCCTGCCTATGCAGGGGACACGGGTTCATGCCCCGGTCCGGGAAGATCCCACATGCCGCGGAGCGGCTGGGCCCATGAGCTATGGCCGCTGAGCCTGCGCGTCCAGAGCCTGTGCTCCGCAACGGGAGAAGCCACAGCAGTGAGAGGCCCATGTACCGCAAAAAACAAACAAACAAAAGAAGCAAATGAAAATGGGCCCAAATCAATGAAAGCAGAAATGAGGATGAGGGGGTGGAGAGCAGAAGCAGCGCTATTCCTCGCTCTTCTGCTTCTAGCTGTTCTTGATGTTCCTTGGGGGCAGTTTGTGGTTAACGGGCTGCCTTTATGATTTACTTATGATCAGCTCTCGATGGGTAGGTACTTGGACAGCAGGATCACCGAGCTGAGAGTTCTCAGCAACAGGCTGCGTGTCTCGGGTCATGAGCAGATCTGCTAACTTGTTCACCGTGCTGTCCCCGCAGGTAAAGAAGCATCTGCAGGACCTGTCCAGCCGCATCTCCAGGGCTCGCCACAACGAGCTCTGAGGCCCCAGAGCCTGGCCGGCGGCACGGAGGAGGCGCCAGCTGCCTGAGGCTCCTGAAGACGGGCCTGGGTGCTCAGGGGTGGCTTGTCACCAGCAGAACCTCAGGGAGGGCGCGAGGGGGACTGGCCACGAGGGGCCTGAGCAGGAAGGATAATGCCGCGGGCCGGGAGGAGGAGCCCCATGATCCCGCCCCGCCCACCCCCTGCTGGCGGCCCCGTGCCCTCGGCACAGCCAGCCGTCACCTCTGTTGAGAATGCAGTTCCCCGCTGCCCGTGGAGTGGTTGTCCCCTATGCTACAAGGTCACAGTTTGCATCAAAATCTTAAAAATCTGCCACTGGAAATGCTATGTACAGAAGTCCTTACAAATACATTGCAGTATTTAATTAAACCTTGAGGTCATTGAGGCGTCACTGGGTCCCATCTCACTGTGTCTGCTGGGCCAGGGGACTTCAGTCTCAGGTGAGGTGAGCGGCTCCAGGCTGCTGTGCCAGCTCCAAGGCCCTTCTTCCACCCCCTACCCCCCACAACCTCTGTGGCGTGAGATGGAGGAGGGGCTGGTGGGCTTGGCTGGGCCCTCTCTGGTGCTGTAGTTACGGGGTAGAGATGGCAGGGCAGAGGGGACGGTGCCCTGGCCTCTGACCTGAGCTCCTGGCCATGCAGGTCAGGGTTGGCAAGAGGCCGACAGCCCACGGGGCTCCATGTCTAGCGAGAGGGACCAGCTCACGGTTGGGTCCACAGCATGCGTGGTTCCAAGAGGATCCACCTGGAGCTGTGTTCCCATCTTGGCAATGTCTGATCTCAGCTTCAGCACTGGGACCTGCCAAGTGCAGATACCCGTTAGCTGTTCTTACAAGAAAAGCCAAGGGTAACATGCCAGGCCTATGGCAGGGCACCATGAACACGAGTGGGGAGGTGGCCCCATGACAGGCAGCTTGGGTGCAGCCTCGTTCCTCTGTGGGTCGCTTGGCCCGGCGCCAGGCCTGTCCAGCACAGGAGGTAACCCTAACCTGGGCCTTCATGTTATGTCTGCTACCAGCCTGACTGGCTGTTGTGTGCCTCACAGCCCTGGCCAGGCTTCAGGCAGGGCTGGGGCAACTGCACTGAGACACCTGTCGGGCCCAAGGGAGGACTCAGTGCCTGGCTTCCAGGCTGCTCCTGCGAGCTCAGAGCTCTCAGCCACATGCTCAGGCACTGGGTCCCCCATGTGCACGCACGGCCCAGCCAGGCTCACACTGTGGGGCAGTGCAAAGTTGGCCCAGGACGTGGAGTCGAAAGGGGTGACCATCGACTCGGTTTACCCTCGGAGGAGCCGACTGCCTAGAGGCAACTCCTGGCTTCAGACGTGTGCAAGGGAAACGGAGGGGCCTTTACTGTGGATTGTCATTGCTCTGGCCCTGGAGGAGATGGGTGAGGCGGAAGCCACTTGATTCAGGGGCAGTGGCTGCACTGTTCGATTGTAGCTTCTAAACAATCACTTCGAAGTAAAGGGGTGTTCGTGTGAGCGCACAGACATACGCCTGTGGCTCAGTGAGCTCTCCCACAAGTGCTGGGGCCCCACCCCTGCTCAAGAAGCGCAGGGCCCCAGACTCCCCAGGACCCCCTTCCCCAGCACTCTTTCCTAGAGCTAACCACTTGCGCATGTTCCCAAATCTGTATATTGGAACCTAATCCCCAAGGTGATGGTACCAGGAGGTGGGATCTTTGGGAGGTGATTAGGTCATGCGATTGGGGTCCTCGTGAACAGGGTCAGTGCCCTTATAAGAGAGACCCCAGAACTCCCTCACCACCTTCCACTGTGAGGACACAGAACCAGGAAGCTGGCCCTACCAGACACCAAGCCTCCACAGCATGATCCTGGACTTCGGAGCTCCAGAACTGAAAGTAAACGTATGCTGTTTAAGCCCCCAGTCTATGGTTTTCTGTTACAGTGGTCCAGGTGGACTAAGAAACCACTCTCTTTTAGTAAGGTTGGATTTCCCTGTTCAAACTTCATAAATATGCAGTTATAGTGGGGAGATGTGTCTGTGTTGGTGTGTCTTTTGAGTGTGTGTGTGTGTGTGTGTGTGTATGTTTGGCTTCCAGTAGATGTGCTGGTGAGATCCAACAATGTCTAGCGGGAATTTGTTCCTTTTCATTGCTACGTAGTATTCCGTTATGGGGGTGTATCACACTTTGTTTTTACTCCATTCTGTTGATGGACACTTGAGTTTTCAGTTTTGTATGTAACATCAGTTAGAAATGACTGTGGTGAACATTCGTTGTGGGGGTGGAGCTGCTGCCTCCCAAGCACCTCACTTTCCTCCCCTGGGTTTCTCTCAGGTGCTTTAACGAGGTCCCTGTTGATGGGCAGTTATTTCTAATGTGTTTTTTCAAGATAAGGTGTCCTCAACATAATAAAGCCCACAGCTAACATCATACTCAGCAGTGAAAAGCTGAAAGCTTTTGCTCTAAAATCAGGAACAAGACAAGGATACCCACTCTCACTTCTATTCAACATAGTATTGGCAGTCCTAGCCACAGCAATTCGGCAAGAAAAAGAAAAGGCATCCAAATTGGAAAGGAAGAAGTAAAACTCACTTCTTGCAGATGACATGAAATTATACATAGAAAAAACTAAAGACTACATCCAAACACTTAGAACTGATAAAGGAATTTAGTAAAGTTGTAGGGTACAAAATTAATATACAGAAATCTGTTGTGTTTCTATATACAGTGAAAGTAAACTATCAGAAAGAGAAATGAAGAAAATAGTCCCATTTATAATTGCATCAAAGAGAATAAAATACCTAGGAATAAGTTTAACCAAGGAGGTGAAAGTCCTGTACACTGAAAACTGTAAGACATTGATGAAGGAAACTGAGGAAGACACAAATAAATGGAAAAATATTCCATGCTCATGGATTGGAAGAATTAATATTGTTTAAATGCCCATACTACCCAAAGCAATCTATAGATTCAGTGCAATCCTCTAAAAATTCCAATGACGTTTTTCACAGAAACAGAACAAACAATCCTAAACTCTATGGAAACACAAAAGACCCCAAATTGCCAAGTCACTCTTGAGAAAGAAAGACAAAGCTCGAGGCTTCATGCTCTGTGATTTCAAACTATATTACAAACCTATAGTAATCAAAACAATATGGTATTGGCATAAAACAGACACATAGATCAATGGAACAGAATAGACCAGAAATAAACCCACACTTATGTGGTCAGTTCATTTACAACAGAGAAGCCAAGAATATACAATGGGGAAAGGACAGTCTCTTCAATAAATGGTGTTGGGAAAACTGGACCACTATCTTACACCATGTACAAAATTTAACTCAAAATGGATTAAAAAACGTAAGACTTGAACCCATAAAACTCCTAGAAGAAAACAGTAAGCTCCCTGACATTGGTCTTGGTGATGATTTTTTGGATCTGACACCAAAAGCAAAGGCAACAAAAGCAAAAATAAATAAGTGGAACTACATCAAACTAAAAAGCTTCTGCACAGCAAAGGAAACCATCAACAAAATGAAAAGGGAACCTACGGAATGGGAGAAAATATTGTGAACCACATATCCGATACTGAGTTAATATCCAAAATATATAAAGAACTCATATAACTCAGTAGTAAAAAAACAAACAATCCAGTTACAAGTGGGCAGAGGACCTGAATAGACATTTTCCCAAAAAAGACATACAAAGGCCCACAGATACATGAAAAGGTGCTCAACATCACTAATCATTAAGTTTTGTTTTTTGATTTTTGTTGGTTTTCCTATTTTTGGTCACGCCTCGAGGCATGCGGGATCTTAGTTCCCTGACCAGGGATTGAACCCATGCCCCCTGCAGTGGAAGCGCAGAGTCCTAACCACTGGACCACCAGGGAATTCCATCATGACTAATCATTAGGGAAATGCAAATCTAGACCACAGAGAGACATCACCTCACACATATTAGAATGACTATTATCAAAAAGACAACAGATAACGAATGTTGACTAGGCAGTTCCACTTCTGGGTATTTATCTGAAGGAAATGAAAACACTAACTCAAAAAGATATCTGCACCCCTGTGTTCGTCCCAGCATTATTTACGATTGCCAAGATACAGAAGCAACTGAAGCGCCCATCGATGGATGAATGGATAGAAGATGTGGTACATACATACAATGGAATGTTACTCAGCCATTAAAAAAATGGAACCCTGCCATTTGTGACAACATAGATGTACCTAGAGGGCATTGTGCTAAGTGAAATAAGACAGACAGAAAGACGAATATATGATCTCACATGTATGTGGAATCTTAAAAAAAAAAAAAAACAACTGATACAGAGAACAGATGTGTGGTTGCCAGAGGCAGAAGGTAGGGAGTGGACAATGCGATGAAGGGGGTCAAAAGGCACAAACTTCCAATTATAAACTAAGTCACAGGATGTAATGTACAACATGGCAACTCTAGTTAACAATACTGTAGTGTGTATTGACAGCTGATGGAAAGTTGGTCTTCAGAGTTCTCATCACAGTCCGTAACTCTGTGAGGTGGTGGGTGTTAACTAGACTTACTGTGGTGGTCATTTCACAATATATACGAATATAGAATCGTTACGCTGTACACCAAAAACTGATATAATTTGTCAATTAAACCTCAATAAAACAATAATAAGGTGTTCTGTCTGACACTGATATTCCAGAATTAAGACGCTAAGCCCAGCACAGCACTGGAGGCCCCCCAGCCTCCAGGGCACCTCTCTGCCGGATCTGTGTCCAGTGCCCTGCACAGTCTCCCTTAGGCCAGCTCTGGCCTGAGGAGGGTCCAGCCTGGGGATCTGAGGGCACAGGGCATGACAGGACATGAGGGGAGTGGGAAGGGCAGTGATGGGGGTGTCACTGCAGGGGTGCTGGGCCAGGGATGCCCCTTCCCTCTCAGCAAAGGTGGGGAGCCCTTCCCAGACTTGAGTTGGGGTCCAGGGTCCCTGAGACCTCCTTCCACGACCACACAGTGGCCCATGGGCCTCACCCCTGGTGGATGCAACAGCTTTGCCGAGGTGACCCCCGTGGACTTGGCCACCAAGTGCTGGCTAGCCGCCCCTCACAGCTCTGGATGAAGGGCAGGCAGTTGTCTGGTCCCCACTTGGCCCTGTGTGGCCGCCCTAGCTGGCTTAGCCCTAGTACCCCTGAACCTCGCTGGCCAGAGGGCAGCCATTATATGTCAGGACAAACCCCTGCCCTTGGCATTTGTGCTCCATAGCCCCTCCACAGACTCCCGGCTCCCCGACTGCCCCTCTTGTGGTGCCCTTGGCCAGGCCTGGCTGACCCCGCTGGGAACTGCTCTGCTTCCCATGACCATGTTGCTGCAGGTGGATGCTGCCCAGGAGACCCCTCGGCCACCCACAGGGCCGGAGCAGGGCATGGAGACCCTTCCTGGATGCCCCACACATCCATGGCCCTGTGTTAGCTTCATGAAAACTCAGCAGGCTCATCTTATTTGGAAAATAGGAGACCCCAGATGCCAGCCACTCAAGGTCACTGGTAAGGCCCGGGACCCCTAGTTGCCTGTCCCCAAGCAGGTGCATGCAGCCTGCCCAGGGCATGGAGGTCGGCCCCCCTCCCACCCGAGGGAACCCTGACACAGCTGAAGCCCCAAACTGGGGTGCACTGGCCACGCTTTGCCCCCACTTGTGCCTTAAAAGGGAAGCCTGCTACCCTGGAGTCCCATCCAGGGCGTGTGAAAACTGGACTTGTTTGTTGAGCAGGCCCGGGGCCTTTGCATCCCACTAGGCACTTTGCCGCCACAGGCGTGGCAGGGGAGGGGGACTGAAGTTCTAGCCCCACCAGCCTGAGGGACCCACCGCCAGGAGGAGGAGGTGTGGGGTGCAGCCACTTGGGCTCCCCACGGGCAGGCTAACCACGGCTCGCTGGGTCCGGGCTGGGATCACGGCAGGAGGCAGGGAGGGATGGGTCTGCGTGAGCCCTGGTCGGGATCCCCACCAGGCAGAGCAGGGCCCCATCTCATCTCTGAGACCCGGGTGGGACAGCCCAGCTTGGCGAGGACAGGAAGCCCACCGCCAACTCCAGGAACTTCCCAGCATCCAGACTCCCATTGGCCAGTGGAGCGGGAACCAGCCCACCGGCCCGCTGAGCCTTGGAAATGCCTTACGACTCACCAAGGCCACAGGGAGAGCCCCACCCAGCCACCAGGAGTCCCTCCGTGTGTCCAGAGGCACGTGGCACGAGCCCTCACCCTCAGGAAATAACTGGCCAGGTCGACAGTGGAACACGAGTGATTTTAAACCATTTACATAACTAACTAAATGGGTCCCAAGAAGCGGGCAGTCAGCTGAGCACGCGAGGGCCACGCCATCCAGGCGCAGGGCAGCAGTGACCCAGAGGGGACAGCAAGGGCCCTGCAGAGGGCGCCACGTGGTGGGGCCTGGCCGGGTCCCCCGTGGTTGGGGACATGCGTTTGGTTGGGACACATCGTCGTCACCGGGCCGCCGCCTCCAGGGAAGGTGCGGGCAGGTCGCATCCCAGGACCAGAGACTGCTCGCCAGACGCCGCCTCAGGGCCACCTGGAGCCGCCCGACACCTGTCCAGGCGGCATCTCCCGCCGGCCTGGGGACCAGAGCAGGTGTCAGAGGAGCGTCCCGGAGCCGTCCACCCTCCCCCACCCCCGCCCCGGGCCCGGGCAGCGCGCCCACCCTCGGCTCGGAGCCTGACCGCCGGGACGCAGCAGAGGTGCTGCGGGGCCGCTCCCTCGAGCCGACGGGTCGCGTCGTAGTCCGGCCGCCTCACCGCGGGGTCCCCTTCCGCCTCTGCTCCAGCGCCGGCAGCCGCTCCTCCCGGGCCTGCGCGTGCCGGGCCCCCGCCCTGTGTGCCGCCTCTGTGGCCAGGATGTCGATCTGCGCATAGCGGGAAGCACCGGCCCCTGCGAGCAGCCCCAGGTGAGTCGGCGGGGGCGCACCCACCCCGCCTGAGCGGGCTTCGGGGCTGTGAGGGGGTGCCCGCGAGCCCCTGGTCCAGGGCCGATGCGCCCAGTGCTCAAGGCCCCTGCGGACCCACCTCGGATGCCTGCGCCGGCCTCCTGGAGCTGCAGGCCCAAGTAGTGCAGCTGCCTTGTGGGGGAAGGGCTGGCGGGGACGTTCACATATGTGGGCGCCTCACTGCACGACCTCTCGGGTCCTGCGGGGAGAGGGGCTGTGAGTCCCCAGGCAGTGGCCGAGGCTGAGCTGACCCCCTAGACAGTTTGGGAAAGAGCTCCCCACTGCCCACCCCTCACGCGTCCCGCCCTCCTCCTCTCCAGGGCCTGGGGAGCCTCCCCAACTCCCCCGTTTTCCTGGCCATCTTTTCCCACCCCACCCACGTCCCTCCCTGACCGGGGTGCCCCTGCCCCCCACAGCGGGCTAACCAGGGATGCCCCCTATGGCCCGCTGGACACATGTCTATCTTCAGCCCCTGGCCGCCCACCCTCAAACATCCCTCCCGGCCACTTCCTCCTTGTCTCCCGGGTGCCCTGCCCCTCCCAGGCAGGATGCCCCTGCCCTGTCCACGCCCCGTCCCTCCCCGTCAGCTGTCCTCCCGGCTCACCCCATCTGCTTCAAGGACCCTCTTTGGACCGGTGAGTCCCCACAGGGCATCGTTCCCTGAGCGCAGGCCCACACTTCCATCCGCTGTGACACCTCCTCAAGAGTGGCCCCAGGCACTTCAAGTCCCCTCCCCCATCCAAGAAACTGCCCCCTGCCTCCCCCATTTCCTAGAAGTCGATGGTTTCACTCAGCAAACACCAACGGGGCTCCGGGCAGGTGTGACAGGAGCAGGGGTGGGGACCCAGAGTGCCTGGATGCACACCCGATCCGCCTTTCCCCACCTGCCCAAGAGCTCTGCCTGTTGGGCCCTGGTGTCCCACAGGGAAGGACCTCGGCTGCAGGAGACCGGGGTCAAGACCCTGCCTGGCCATTCGCCGGTAGCCGAACCACATGGGATGGGGAGCCAGAGCCACAACAGAGGGCAAGAGGCCAGTTCCTCCCTCCTCCCTGAGGGCCCATCTCGCGACACAGCCAGGCCTAAGGACTCACACAAATCCACCTGGCCAGCTCCCGGCCCCAAGGGATTCAGGGGCTGGGATTCTGGTGGGGGTGGGATTTGGGGGGAGTGGGATTTCGGGAGGGAGGATTCAGGAGGGGGGGTGGGATCAGGTGGGGGGTTGAAGCTCCCACAGGACAGCCTGTCTCTGGCCACCTGCCCACAGGTCCGGGGGAGCTGAGCCCGGGAGGGTCCTGGCTCTGCCGGCACCGGGCACTAGAGAGCCAACCAGCCCGAGGGTCCTCAGTGGGCAGACCCTACCCCACTCGCTGCCATGTCCTGGCACAGGGCACCACTGCGGGCACCACCTTCTGGAGGCCCGCACCTGCACAGAAGCCTGTCACCTCATCCCTTTACCGCCCCAGCAAGGCCAGAGGGGGTCCTCCTTGCTCAGTGGGGAGACTGAGGCCAGAGAGACCCTGTGTTCCCAAGTCAGCCAGCCTGGTGGGAATGGCCAAAGCTGGGGGTGGGGACAGCAGCCAGAGCGGGCTGTACCCGGGGCTGACCTGCGGCGACAGGGATGGAAGGAGGAAGGCTTCTGCTGGACACAGACCCGCTCCCATGTAACCCGAGATGACAGGCAGAGGTGCTCGGGGAGGCACCTAGACCGGGGGTCCAGGGGAAATCTGGGCAGGCTGCCTGGAGAAGGGGGCACACGCTGAGGGGTGAAGCTGGGGAGCGGGGGGCAGGAAGGCCTGGTTGAAGCTGGGAGAGCCCAACTGAGGGCTGAGACGGGGTCTGAGGGGAGTCTAGGAAGGAGGCCCGGCCTCCTGAAAGCTGAAAGGAGGGCTGTGGCTTGACCTGAGGTCACGTGGACAAGCTCCCCGTGGCTCAACAGCTAGTGTTAGGGCTGGATCCGCATTTTCCACAGTGGAAGCAGGAGAGGGGGTGGAGGGTTCTGGGCAGCCCAGCATCTCCAGGGTCACACCAGGCAGCACAGGAAGGCTGCTCCGTCCCGCCTTGGCCTCTAGCAGCATCTGCGGGGGCAGGGGCTCCCCTCTGGTGGCTGCTCCCCAGCCCTGGCTCCCCCAGGCTCTCCTTTACCTCCCATCTCCCTCCCTGATCCTTCAGACTGAGCCTCCTGCCAGCATCTCGGGAGCTGTCTCGAATACCCTCTGGGCCAAGCAGAGATCGGGTGGGTCTGTCCTGACCTCTCCCTGGCCACACGGCAGACCCGGCCCGACCACACTGGCTGTCTCACCCATCACCTCTCTCTGGCCACGCTGTCCTGGGTCTGATTCATCTCTGCTCCCACCGGACCCAGGACCCCTCCTCCCCCAGGGCCCCCACCCCAGAGGAAAGGTTCCTCATCCTCCAGTAGATCCTGACGCCTGTCCCCTGCCTGTTCCCTGGAACATGCACCCTGCCTGGGTAAAAGGGGGAGGGGTGGGTGGACAGCAGGCAGGAGGCATCCAGGACCATCTGGGCAGGCTGCCCGCTGCCCAGTGTCATCAGGGAGTGGTCCTCAGGGCCCCATCCTGACCAAGGGAACCCTAGGCTGGCCGGCATGGGGCTTTCCTGTGGCCCCTGTCTGACCCTGCATGCCCATGGCCTTGCCCTTTCCTTCCTGCGCCCTCCACTCTGAACGGGCCTGGGCTTTGCTTGGCCCACGGGGTCTAGCCCCAAACAGGCACCATGCGCCTCTGAAGAGGAAATAAAAAGATCCCGCCCCAGGCTGGAGGAGGCCTGTACTCCGCCGAGAAAATGAGGCCCAGAGCACACCCCCGACCTCCAGCCACGCCACCCGAGGCCAACCTCCCCCGACTTGCAGCCTCTCCCAGATTCCCAGGCCTTCCCCTGGGTCAGAGCCAGCATCTGCCAGCCGTCACCTCTTAACGGGGCTTCTCCAAGGGGACCCCGCGTCTCCCCCTGGCTCCCTGCCTGGGCTTCCTCCCACCAAGGTCACCGATGCCCCTGCCCACTCCTGGGTCCCCAGAGCATCATCACCTCTGTTCTCTGTCACCTGCAGGACGAGCCTCCCTCTTAAAGGCTGCAGCTCCAGGCCAGTGCTGACCCTGCCCGCTCTGACCACGCACTGTCCCTGGCAGGCTGGCCACACTTGGCCACCTTGTCCTCAACTCGCTGCCTGGCCCCATCGCACCCCAGCCAGGGCTCAGCCCGGCTGCACACTGCCGCCCTGCTGTCCACTGTCACCCCTCCCCGCTGCACCCTCCTCCCACTGATCCCCTGCTGTCTTATCTGGCACAGACTTTCTGGCTGGGCTGTGACTGCAGCCACTGTGACCCCACGTCCCTTGTCCCGAGGCTGTGCCAAAGCCAAGGCCTACCTGAGTGCATCGCCGGGGGCCCAGGTGCTGAGGCAGCAGCTCCCTAGACCAAGGAGAACACACGTCAGTCTGTCCACCCAGCTCCCGCTCACCCTGCACCCAGCCCAAGAGCCAGGGTGCTACCCAAGAGTCACAAAGGGCCACCTGCCAGGGAGACCAGCCAGGGGCCCAACTCCTCTCCAGGGGTCCCTGCCCACCCTGACACCCACAAACGCATTTGGGATGAGGCGTCAGCAGCTCGGGCCTCCAGGCCACATCTGGCCTGGCTGCTCTTGTCAGTGTTGGTGGCCGTGTGTCACACGCTGCCAGCTGTGCGGCAGGGTTTGTAGCCATGAGATGCACGAGGGCTGTCATGTCACCCCGGGCTCCGGGCACTGCCGGCCTGCTCTAAGCAGGGCACCCTGGTTGAGCCACTCCTGGGGGCCCCGTGAGATGGGTCAAGGCCCCCAGACCGCAGGGTGGCCACTTCGAGGTGCCTGATTGGAGGTGCAGAAAGACTCCGAGAAGGAAGGGGGCTCGGGGGCTTCAGAGCTGGGGGCAGTGTCTGCCGGCGGACTGGGAGGGAGGGACGGTGGCCCACTGCCAGCACATTCACTGCTGCCTGAGCCTCCATCTCCCAAACCCAGTAGGAGATGGGCCAGCCAGGGCCAGGGCACCAGACGGGAAAGGGTCCGGCATCCCCGGCGCTTCTGAGGAGGGCAGCCTGGCAGTGGGGTCTCGTGGGGGGCTGCGGGCTGGCATAGGGGTGCAGAAGCCTGACCCGCTCTCTGGGAGGTCAAAAGGGCTGCCCAAACTCAGGACACAGCACCTCGACCCTGGTCCCGGCCAGGCTGCTGGGCACCTGGGCTGGCCTAACCCATCACCTTGTGTAAAGGTGCCCGGGCAGGCTTGGGGACTTGGGGAGGGCGTGTCTGACCTCCAACACCTGGGACAAGAGCCGGCTGCCCTCAGAAGCCCCTATCACTAACTGTTCAGAGCCCCACCCACAGACGGCACCTGCTTTGCCGGCGGCGAGTCCTGCAGGCACAGCGTCAGACCCAAAGGACGAAACCGCATGCCGTGGGAGATGAGCAAACGCGGCGCCTCCTGTCCCCTCCCCCTGGGCGCCAGGGCCAGGTGGGGGCAGGTGGGTGCACGGGGCCTGGAGAGGCGATGACAACTCTCTGGTTGCCCCCAGCCCTGCCATTCCTGGCACCTGAGAAGCCCACCCCACCCCAGGGAGGGGGAGTGAAGCTGGTGGCCCCAGGAGTGCAGAAGCAGGTGTTCCCAGCCAGGGGTGCAAGGCCCACCCCGTGAGCTCCGGAAAGATAGGGGATGAGACCAAAAGCTTCCTGCGGGGCTACCCTGGCGGCCCACCTGGCCTCACCCGGTGAGAGGCTCCGTGCCCCTGGGCTGCCCTGGGCTGCAGGGGAAACTGAGGCACACCCTCCTGGGGGCTAGGTCCTCCTCCTGAGCCACCCCATCGCCTCCCCAAAGGGCCGTGGTGGTCAGTGGCCACTCTCATGGAGGGCCCCTCCCTCCTCTGGGCCCAGGCCCTGGCCACGCCCCTCCAGCCCAGGACCTGTCCCCTCCACAAACTTGCTCCGACCGCTCCCGAGCCCTCACCTGGGCGGCCCACGGTCCACCCCTCCCGCCTCGCCCCTCCGATGGCTCTTCCCTGAAGTCCTGGCCATCGACCTCGGTCCAGGAGACCAGAGTTCACAGGGCGCCCGCACGGGCCAGGGGCAGGCCAAACGCCCAGCTCCAGCCCTCCCTGGCTTCACATGGAGGGCAAGTCCCTCGGCCACCGGGGCCACCACCTGCTCTGGTGGAGGGAGGGCCATCTGCGGGCAGGGCCCGTGGGAGCGCAGCGGGGCTGGGCCTGGAAGATGAGGGCTCTGGCCGGAGCGGGCCGCCCAGGCCTCCAGGGCCGCTCCCCACAGCCCGCAACACCAGCACCTCCCGGCCTCTTTCTTTTGCAACAAGGCTGGTGGGTCCCTCTGGGGAGGCGACAGTAGCAGTGCGTCGAGCCCCACTGACAGGCAGCCACCGAACACGTACATACAACATCTCACCAGGCCCCTCGGGGCCCAGGCAGGCAGGACTGTTGTCCTATCTAAGGAGGAGGCTCAGACGGGTAATGAGTTGCCTGGGGCCACCCAGCCGGCGGGCAGGGCCCCAGCTTGCCTTTCCCTCCACTGCAGTGTTGCAGGAACCTGGCCAGAACCCTGATCCTCAGCGTCCGCAGGGACCTGGGCCCCCCTGCTCTCTAACACGGTGGTGAACAGGGTGAAATGGGTGTGACAGGGTGGGATGTGGCTTCCCGGGATGTGCAGGGGGACCCTGATGGGGTCCCTGGAGCTCTGCTGCCCACGTAGGGGAGACTAGGGGTGGGGAGGGTGCTCTAGGCTCAGAGCCAGGACCCTTACTGGCCCAGGAGGTAGGGTGTCCACCCTCACTGGACACAGGGAGCCACCTGCCTGAGCCTAAGGGACCACTGAGGACCGCATTGTGGTCTCCAGTGAACGTGTGCACACACATCACACAGGCTACACACGTGCGTGGGCACACGCATACACCTGGCACCCAAGCACAGATCAAACCACACATGTAACACACGTGCACACAGGATGTGCACACGCCACACACGTGCATGCAAATGCACACACGCACATGCACACCATGGCACACATGCACATTGCATGTCACATGTGTGCACGTCTCACACACAGTACACATGCATGCAAGTGAAAGCGCTCACATGCACACATCACACGCTGGCACACACACCACACACACATGCACACGTGCACGAGGCCTGTGTGCTGAGGCTGCTCTCCTTGTTCATGCCTCCGGCGTGTTCAGGCTTAAGGCTGAACAGACAGGCGAGGCCTCTCCCTGCTCTGTGACCCATGGGCCAAAGGAGGCCGAGCCCCTGGATTTCAGAGACAGTTAAAGGCCCCACTGGGAGGGCCAGGGTGGGAGGTGGACAGAGCTGGCCACATGGAAAAGGACAAGACGATAAGAAAAAACAATTTTATTTCCAGGCTAAGAATGTATTACAAACAGTGTCAGGTTTTAAAAATGTGAAGAGCAACAAACGGCTTCAGCCAACAGTGAAGGTACAAAGCGAAACAGTTACAGGTGAGCTGTGTGCGGGACGCAGCCGGCCGGAGCCCAGATTGGACGGACACGGGCCTCGCCTTCCACGGGGGCGTCTGGAATCGTAGCGCAAATGGACAAACCAGGCCACGCAGCCAAAATCCATGCAGGCGAGCAGGCTGAGCCGACCACGGAGGGCGTGGAAGAAGCACGATGCCCGGAGGCAACCCACCGGCAGCGCCTGGGGCCCCTGAATGCCAACGGACAGCCCGAGCCCTGCATCCTCTGGTCCTGACCACCAGCCCTTGGCTCAGCCAGGAGGGCGGAGGGGGGCGCCCGCTGCCCGCACTGTCCCGGGGGCTCCTGGCAAGTGACCCCGACCCTGCCCTTCCCTGCCCGCCCCTCCCCCTGGAGCGCGCAGGTTCAGGAAGCGGCGGCTGTGAGTGAGCCGTCGGGGTCCTGGGGTCTGGACAGCCAGACCCCCAGCAGTCCCCGGGGCCTCCTGAGCCTCAGCGTTCCCCCCAAAGGACAGACCACCTGTGCACGCAAGCAGGTGAAGCCCCTCGGACACACAACGCAACGCGTAGGGAGGTTAGTCTCAGGCTCCTGTTTGACTTAGGCACCTGGTCCTTGGGTTCTGCTGCCCCCGACCCGGCCCCCCACCAGCCTCCCACCTTCCAGAACGCACTTCCAGCTGCGTCCGCAGCCCTCCCTGCAGGCTGGATCCCCAGGCCCCCAGGCCGCCCCACCGAGCCCAGCCCCACGAGGGCACCACCCACCACGCAGCCACCGCCCTCAGGGAGGGGCATTTACCTTCAGTCCTCCGCAGACGGGACACGCGGAAAAGAGAGCCGGAGGGGGCCCTGCGTGGGGGGCGCCCGCTTCCCAGGGCTCGCCTGGCCCCGACGGGGCCTCTGTCGCCTGTCCCCGCCGTCGCTCGCCCAGCCAGCCGGAGGGAAACCCCGCCGACGGACGGCCGCCAGAGTCCCCGGCGGCTCCGTCGCTGGCACTGCCCTGTGTGGCAGGGGGCTGGTCCCGGGCCACCTGGCGCAGGCTGCGGGGCGTGTCGTAGTGGGGCCGAGGCGCAGTGGGCACCTGGTACTCGGCCGCCCCGGGGGCACAGGCGCACAGGCTGGGCTCGGGCACCCCGCCTCCCGGCAGGCTGAGCAGGGAGCCCAGCTCGTCAGCCCCGCGCCACACGTCCAGGCTGCTGCCTGCGAAGGACGAGAAGCTGCCCGAGTAGGAGGAGTGGCTGCCCGTGGCGATGCCGCTGTCCGAGGAGCTCTGGCGGCCGACCTCCTGCAGCTGCCGTGGCCGCAGCGGCCTGGGGGGTGGCCTCGAGGCACCCGCTACGGCCTCCCCGGGGGCCTGGGCAGCCACCAGCCCAAGACCCTCCGGCGACACGCCCGCCGAGGACAGGGACGGCTCTGGCCACGGTGCGAGCCGGCTGCTGGCGCTGACGTCTGAGTGGCTGGCCTCTGACGATGAGCTGGACAGGCTGCGGTCGTCCCCTGAGCGGAGAGTCGGGGGCTGAGACTCCTGTGGGGCTCGGGCTGCCCGGGGTGGGCTGGGGAGCCTCGGTGGGAGCTGATGTCTAGCCCCACCACGCCTCTGCCCTGCTGAGGGCCTGCGCTCTCTGGTCTCCAGTCGCCACCCTGGGATGGCTGACCCACACCCTGCCTGGACCTCCACACCCAGCGTCACCCAAGATGGCCCCTTCGCCCACACCAGTCCCCTCCTTGCCGTCCCCCTGGGAACCAGACGTGAGCCCCTTCTCCAGGAAGGTGGCAGCCCGTGCACACCTGAGCCCCCAGCTCTAGGGGCCTGCACGGAGGCCACCATCCCCACTCTGCACCCGTGGGACTGGCGACAATCACACAGGACAGAGGGCCCGCAGAGCTCCCCCGCCTCTGGCCCAGGAGACCCCAGTGTAGCCCCCCATCCACCACCCCCGGGAGCTGCAGCGTCCCCTCGAGGGCTGCCGGCCCTTTCTGTCCATCTCCCCGCGGAGCGCAGCAGCTGAGGGGCCTCGCTCCTGGCAGCCAGCACCCCTGAGCCTTCTGTGTGGGCACAGACGGTGAAGCCACAGCCTCACCAGGCCACACCCCGGTGGCTGGGAAGGAATTCAAACCCAACCCACCAGCCAGCACCCATGGCGGCACCATGCTTACGATCAGCATCCAGGCTGGAGCTTAGTGAGTGTGGCATCATGAGTGAGAGAACGAATGGACGAACAGAGGGAGGGGCATGAATGAACGAACAGGAGCTGGGAGGTTGCCTTAAAGGGGCAGCCCCAGCCCCAGGGCCACTGGCCCTCCCTCACGGCCCAGGCCATGGCCCTACCTGCACTGCCCGGCCAGCCGGAGTGGGAGAGGAGGCTGAGCCGCTTCTCCAGCTGCAGGGCTTCCAGGGCCTCCTGGGCCACTCGCTCCTCCACGGCAGGGCCCCCGGGGCTCAGGTCTGCAGCAGAGAGGACAGTCAGCGAAGAGGTGGCCCCAGCCCTGTCCCCGCAGCCCGCCCACTGCTCAGGACATCACAGTTACCCCAGCCAGGGCCGTGTGGACCTCGGTCCAGTCGCAACACCACGACAGAGCCCCTGGGAGCCCCAGCTCCTCCCCACGCCAGCACCCCAGCTGCCAGACACCAAGCTCAGGGTACTCAAACCACCCCCGTCCAGGTCCCCGGTAATCCTGTGTCCTGGGCCCAAGGACAGCCCCCCCTCGCCACCAGCAGATGTTCCCCGAAGCGGACAGTCCTGCAGTGGGTCAGGACACTGGCACACCCTCCTGCTGCTGGTGAGGCAGCAGGACGCTGGCGCTGGACAAACTCACAGCCCCACCACTTGCCCTCCCTGAACCTCACAGCCAAGGCTGCAAAACGTGGGAGCAGAGACAGTGCACGCCACGCGCAATGGGACCAAGATGGGAATGCACGGGACATGCCTGGGGCAGGGTGGACCCCGGAACTCTATCTTCTCCCCTTCCCCCTCCCCACTGTATGTGAGGCAGGTCCTGCCTCTGGGCCTTGGTGCCCAAGTGGGTCTGACCGAGCAGTGGTCAGCTTGAGAAGACACCCCCAAATCTCAGAGTGTTAAGGCTGCTGACCCAGTGGAGGCCACATCTCAAGGGTCCTCAAAGATCACAGTCTTTCAACACGACACCGGCCAGGCTCAGCGAGCAGGGACCCACCAGCCCCATCCACACCTCAGCTGTCCACACCTGCCCCATCCACGCCAGCCCCCGGTCTGATCCCGGCCACCCACACCACTACCTGCGGCTGCAATGCGGGAAGCCGCCAGCAGAGGGCGATGCCGCACCACCCAGCAGAGCCCGGGCGGCGAGGCTCTGGTCACATGAACTGCCTCCTTCCTCCCCAGCCCGCCCCCCACCCCGCCCCCCGGGCCCGCCTGGGGGATTGCGGGGCTGAGGGGCCCACGCTGGGAGAAAGGGGACCTGGCACGTCGCCAGCCACTGTCTCCCTAGGAGGTCCACCTGCCCCCGACCTGGCTATGGTGCCCATGCAAGGAGGCCACGGATGTGAGCTCACTGACCACCTGCTGCCCGGCCACAGGCCTTGGTCTCCCACCTGGACAAGGGGACAAGCACTGCCTCACTGGGGCGAGGGGAGTATCGGTGACCCTGGGAACCACCCACCCAGAGGGCCTCGTCAAAGGAAGCTGCGATGACAAGGACCAGCCTTTGTCCCTCCCATGGGCTTGGGCCTCCTCGCCCTCCCCGAGGGGAGGGCAGACCTCACCCTGTGGGAGGAAGTGCCTAGGTAGCGTGGCCCTCCGCGGTCCAGCGCATCCCTGGTCCAGGACTCCTGAAGAGCAGTGTCCCAGCCACAGCCAGGGAAGTGGGAGAGAAGACCAGGCCAGCTCACGCAGCCCTGGCACCTACCAACCCGATGCGCTGAGACCCCAGCTCACAAGGTGACTTCCAGCCCGAACTCTGGCTCCCATGGAGCCAGTCCTGACCCCAGCGACCTCAGGTGAGGACCCAGCCCAGGTCTGGGAGACGGGCCGGCTTGGAAGGTCTTCGGGGTCTCGGGCTCGGGCCTCTTGCTGGCCCACCTGGTGCAGCTGCAGTAATTGTCCCAACCGGAAGCCTCGGCCTCTGAGCGTCCCAGCAGCTCAGACCCCATGGAGGAGGGGCTGTGCCGGTGTGAATGCCCCCGGGAGCCCTAGATCAAGCAGCCCACCTGACCCTCCCGCCAGGCCAGGCTCCCCAACTCCGGCACCCACCTGGGAGAACAGGCCGCAGCCCAAAGGAGCCCTTGGTCGGGGAGATGCCGCGGACAATGCAGTCGAACAGGAAACTGATCTGCTCTCCCTCAGCCGAGGACAGGAAGAAGACCCCAGCCCCTGCAGAGGGAGGACAGACCCCGGTGTCAGCCTGGCCAGAGCTCGGGTTGGTGGGGCCCCTGCAGGGTGGGCTCAGGGCCGCTGGGCGGGGACTGCCCACAAAAGCCTGAGCCAACCCGTGAGACCTCCCCCCGAGCACCACAGCGATGTCCCCACGGCACTGTGGTGACGTGAGCCATGCAGGCGGCTCAGGCCACAGGCTGGCTCTCCCAGGCCTGAGGGCACCATCCCAGCCCGAGTCCGGGCTGCACAGCATCAGCAAGGTGGGAGAGGGCGTCCTGCCCGCTGGCCCTGAGCCGTCAGCCATCTCTCGTCTCCCGGGCCGGTGAGAGGAGCTGGGGCGACTTCTGGAGGTTGGGGGTCACGGAGGAGGCCGGGGAGGGCGCCCTGGCTGCATGGAGAGCCCAGCAGCCCCTCCCTCTGGCCCACGTTCCTTTGAGGGGTGGGCAGGGGGTGCACGTCCAGGAGGGCGGCTGCGAGAGCTGGTTTCCTCACCCGGGCTGTGGCGAGGGGAAGCTGGCAAAACACAGGCGGTGGCACCTGCCCTGCAGACGAAGAAGCCTGGCCCACCTCAAAGCCCCTCCCCTCTTCCCGGGCTCGTTTTCTGGGTGGGGGGCACTGGAGCCCCTGGTACGCAGTTGCAGGGCTGAGATCCAGCCTCGGGGCTCGCACCCACAGAGGTGATAAAAGACACGTTTACATACTGAGATACGGGAAAGTCATCGTGGCTTATACACGAGTTCACTTGAATTTGATGCTAACTAAAATAGCCTATTTGTGGTCTATCAAATTGTACATCTGCTTTAATTATTAGAGAAAAGGGCACATCGACCAGCAGTAAAGACTGTCCATGTTAAACATAAAGATTAAATAAATGTCCCTCCTCCTGGGGCACCAGCGCCCTCCTCCTTCAATGGTAAGCCTCCCTCCCAGGTGCCAAGGCCACGCTGACTCTCTGTGTACGCGCTGGTCTGTTTTTTTATTTTTATTATTTTTTGAAACCTTGAAGAAATGTCACCCTGCCTTCTTTGATGTTCTTTGTTCTAACAAGATATAAAACTGTGCTGAAAACCCTGCTTTTCCAGAGTCATCTGGGAAGCAGGTTTCCAGGCTAGTCCTCAGTTTGGCTCAAATAAAACTCTTTTCTATTCTTATTATTGATGGTTTATTGATTATTTCCATTGACAGAGGGGAGGCCCGGCTGGGATCCCAGCCCAGGGGGCTCGGGTGGAGGGGGCACGTGGGCCTGCAAGATGCCAGGGCGGAGCGGCCGCAGGGCCCTGCGCTGGGCCGGAGCCCCGCCAGCGTGAATGAAGTCCCATGGCGGAGTGAATGGGGACACCGGGTCATGGGGGCTGGACGCCCGGCGTGGTGTCACCACACAGGAACCCCTCGGTGCCTCGCCCTCCTCCCTCTGCCCAAAGAAAGGCCTGCTCCCTCTGGAAGGAGGGTGCCCGGGGGAGACGGGGAAGCGGCACACTAAAACTGTCCCGGTTACGCTCGCCGGCACTGAATCCCAGGGACCCGGGGCAGTCTCACACGTGGTGAGGCCGCCGTGCCCCTCGGCAGCCACCAGGGCCCAAACCAGTGACGCGCCTGCTCGAGAGGTGAGGAAATGGACGCCCAGAGAGGGGCCACGTCCTGGCACCACGGAGAGTCTGACCAGACGCAGAGCCAGGCCCACCCTGGGGGCCCCCAGGGGCACCCACAAGGCTCGCTGCCCAGAGGGGCTGGGTTGGGGGATGGTCCCTCCCAACCTAGAACTCGAGCCCGGGACCTTGGCCGATGGCGGGCGGGTAGGGCGGAGGCCCCGTCCCGGCCACCCCCGCTCCCCGGGGCCAGGCCTCTAATCCGGAGCTTACGGTCAGCTGGCAGAGGCCTCGGCACAGTCAGTCCCCCGACTATAAAAAACCACATTACGGGGGGAGCGGAGCCGGTGGCATTCCACGGGCGTCTGTGAGCTCCCGAGCCTGAGCCGGCCGCCACCCGGCCTCCGCGGCGGCTCCAGGGGCTCCTGTGGGGGGCCGTGCGTCTCTGAGGGCCCGCCTGAGCCTCACAACCAAGGGACAAGGCCTCCGGACCCAGCGGCGACCTCTTGCTGCCCCATGGCTCCCCTCCCCACCCCAGGCTTTGGGGGCAACAAGCTCCCTAGGTGTGCCCAGCCTGCCTGACACACCTCCCCCGGGGCGGCCGTCCCCCTCCACGACTCCCCTCAGCCACCCGTAACACCCCTTCGCCTGTTGAGATTCTTCTCGGGTAACATGGCCTTTCCTGACGGTTCACCCGGTGATGCTTTCAGGGGACACCTCCTCTGGGGCAGACCCCCCGACCCTTTACCTCCCGGGTCTGATGCCGTCCCGGCCGCCAGGCCCAGCACCTTGAGGCAGGACCACTACTGAGTCGTTCGCAGTCCCCTGTGTCTAACCCAGGGCCAGGCGCCCAGGAGACCCCCACGCTCAGTGTGGATGGAAAGCAGGGCGTGGAGGCAGCCAGGCCCCCTCCCATCCCCAGGGAAGGGCTCTCCTCATTTCTTGTTTGCTCGTCTGTTTTGGGGGAGGGGAGGCAAGCTAGGGCCTGGACCCATTTTGCCACGTTGTACCGGTGTGGTCACTGCCACGACGCCCCCCGTGCCTCCTCTCATCCACGTCCGTGAATCCTCCACCCCGAGGCGGGGCCACTCCCCTCTCCCGGGGTCTGCGCCACAGGAAGTAACCGAGGGACGCTCCTTAGGGTTTGGGGCCGAGGCCTTAGGGGCTGGAGACCCCCACGTTTGCTCTCTTGGAACCAGCTACCCTGTGAGAAACCTGGCTGTCCTGCTGGAGGGCAAGGGCCCGGAGGAGAACTGAGGTGTCCCGGCCAACAGCCAGCACCAGGGCCCCAGGCCGTGCCTGAGGCCACCCACCAAACGCCACTGCCCGAGTGACCCCAGTGCACCATGCGGAGCAGAGAGAGCCCCGAGAGCCCTGCCCAGACCACTGACCCACGGAATCGCAAGACAGGAAACAGCACTAAGTTTGGGGTGTCTGTCCCGCAGCAATAAATAACACGGGAAATTAAAGACGGAGGAGACAGTCCTGCGGAGCAGGAAACAGCCGCCTGCGGGTTCACGGACACAGACGCTGTGGATCCTCAGGGGTGCAGCAAAACTCGCCCGCGTTATAAATATCTCCAGTGGAAAAGCATCGTGTTCAACTCAAAGATTCACCAGCCGTGAGAAAGAAAGGCCTTCCTTCAAACGTTCAATGAGCCCAGTTAGATCCCGGCCGATTCCCATCTGAAGTTAGTCTTTAATCTCCAGTGTCCAGACCTTTGTCACTGGACCCTATTAAGAGCTCAGTCCCCAGCTCCTCAGAGAACAAGCATTCCACCCTTTGCTGACAAAGACCCCACGGTGAAGTCCAGTCAAGGACAGAGTCTGAAGGCATTGGAGGACTTTCCTGCCAAGAAGGTTCTAGAGAGCTCAAGTCCAGACAGCACTGATTATCAGTCAGAAAGTTGGCACAGCTAACTGAGCCCCTTGGGATATTATTTTGCACAGGGTTTCCTAATAGAGTAAAACATCTAGTAATTAACGTTTCATTTGTCTCTGCCCTTATTTGGGGAGAAAGAAGCAAAGTTCAATGAAATCAGTTCTTTCGAAATGAAGTTTTAAATTTCACCTGATCATTTCATACCCACTCGGAGGACTACTATTTAAACAGCAAAGAAAAAGAAAAATAAAACGAAACCGAAAACAAGTGCTAGTGAGGATGTCAAGAAACTGGGCCCTTCGTACACTGTTGGTGGGAATGTAAAATGGGGCAGTCGTGGGGAAAACAGTGTGGCAGATCCTCAAAAAATTAAACAGAGAACCACCATCTGATCCAGCAATTCTACTTCTGGGCACACACCCAAAAGAATTAAAAGTAAGGTCTTGATGAGATATATGCATACCCACGTTCATAGCAGCATCATTCACAATAGCTAAAATGCGGAAGCAATCCAAGTGTCCATCGACAGATGGATGGAGAAACAAAATGTGGTCCATCCATACGGTGGAACCTGATCCAGCCTTAAAAAGGAAGGGAATTCTGACACCTGCTACAACGTGGATGAACCCTGAGGACACTACACTGAGTGAAACAAGCCGGTCACAAAAGGACAAATCCTGCATGATGCCATTTATATGAGGTCCCTAGAGTCATCAAACTCAGAGACAGAAAGTAGAATAAAGGGTGCAGGGTTGGGCCGGGAGAGGGGATGGGGAGAGAGTGTTTAATGGGGACAGGGTTCGGGAAGATGAAAAGATTCTGGGGATGGTGGTGGTGATGGGGGCAGAATCATGTGCATGAATGTGCTCACTGCCACTGAACTACATGCTACAAGTGGTTTAAATAGTACATTTTGTGTTATGTGTATTTTGCCACAGTAAAACTAAAACAAGCAAGACAAAAAAACAAACAACTCCTCCAGGAAGCAGGCTCTGTCCCATCCTCAAGCAAGCCATCTCCCCACCCTCTTCAGCCCATCCCATCCCCATCCGGGCAGGAGGCAGCCACACAGTGCAGGCACCTCACATCCTCACGGCCGCTGCTAAATGCCAGCCGCCTGCCCTGACAACACCGCCTGCCCACAGTGGGCATCTCCCATTTGGAGATGTGGGATGAGGCTCGCACGCCATCACATCCAGATGGTCCCAAGAGGCCACCCTGCAGGTCCCCAAGGACAGGAGGACACAGGGCCTGCTTTTCTGCCTAGGAGGAAACAGACTGAAGCAAAACACCCCAAAAAGGAATCCCCGAGTCTGCTGAGAGCTGAAAAGTGTCTGGTCCCGCCCCACTTAACCCCAGTGCCAGGCAGGCGCTGGGCTGGATAACAGCAAAGCAGGGCACACAGTGTGGGGTCAGGTCCCCCCAGGGCCAGACCTCGTCTCCACCACGCGCAGAGGGACAGGCCAGGGCAACTCATGGACAGCTCTGTGCCTCAGTTTCCCTGTCTGTAAAATGGGGATGTGCACACACCACATAGGGTTGGTGTGAGGACCTAGAACCCCATGAAGTATGGGGCCCTGCAGGGGGGTCTCTTGGGGTGACTATCACCCCAGCCCCATCTCTCCCTGGCCCTGTGCAATTGAGGCCTCCCTGGACACCCAGACTGTCACCTCCCTGGACATGCAGAGCGCCCAGAACCATCCCTGTGTGCAAATGCCATAGTGGACTACAAAAGGGTGACAGATTCTGGGCCCAACTTCCACCCCCAGAGCAGAGACTTCAGGGCAGAGGGCTGAAATCAACCACAAGCCTGTCAGAAATGTGACAGGGGCCCTAGATCCCAAGGGGAGACTCAACCTCCAAGTATAAACCTGAACAGGTTCTTGACGGGGCCTCTGCACGGGCTGCAACCCAGCCTGGGATGCCTGCCCTACCCCCATGGGCAAAGCAATGGACCGCTCAGCCCAGGCCCACCCTGCTGGGACCCTCGCCTCGCCTTGCCCTCCTCCCCGCCCACCCCAGGCTGGCCCACCCTCCCTCCCCCTCTCACTCACCGCCTTAACATTCCTGAACCCACAGGCCCTGCCCACCCACCCAGCTGCTGCCCACAGCAGGACCCTGCCTCAGCGGATCCACATCTCGTGCCCACTCACAGCCCCTGCCTCCATCCCGTCTGCACCCTGGGGCCACAGTTGTCGCCCTCAACACAGATCTGTGGGTGGCACTGTCCTGCTCTAGCACCTTTGATGGCTCCCTGCTACCCTGGGAACACAGTGCAAACTCTGGTCCAGATTCCTCCTCTTACCTCACTTCTGCCACCCCGCACACACTGTTCCCGTCACTCAGCAGAGCTTAATGTATGGCTGGAGCACCTTTTCTCTTCCCCCCAGCCCTCCCTACCTTCGGCGGCTGGGCCAACTCCTATTCACCCTTCAGAGGCCCCAGTCAGGTTCACCTCCAGAGGGCCTCCCCAATGCTCCCGGGCTGGGGTCTGTGGCCCTCCCCAGCTCCCCTTGTGCCCCCGAGGATTCTAAACGCCTTGTGTCCTCCCACATAGGCTGAGTCTTCCCAGCCGTGTGCTCCCAGCTCCAACCCCTCACCCAGTGCAGGCCACAGAGAAGCCCCTGAATGCATTCCCTCCTCCCCAAGATTCCTGGGTTTCAAGACCAGGGCTCCAGCAGTTCCAGCGAGACCAGCATTTGGACCACGAAGGCCCAAAAGAGGCACTTAAGGGCTTCTCAGAGCTGGGCAGGCGTAGCAAGACGGTCTCTCCCTAGTTCAGAGCTTCATCTTTTACGCACATATAAAAATCATTTAAAAATGCTCACTGCACCCCAAGGGACTGGCAGGATGGCCTGGACCCCGAGGAGCTAGGGAGAAGGAGAGGGGGAGCAGCCTGCACAGACTCAGGGGCCAGCCTTGGACCCCCGCCCACCACCACCTGCTGAATTCCTCAGCATCCGAGGACCCCGATCCTGTCCGCAGCCGGCTCATATGGATGTGGAAATGCCCTTGAAGTGCCCTTGACAGGAACTGCCAATGTAAAGGACGGGGACTTCCTCTGGGGCCCCTCATCCTAGAAACTTCCATTCATGCTTAGGCCCTGTTCAAATGCCCCCTGGCCCTCTCCAAAGCCCTCCCTGGGCTCCAGACCCCAGACAGACCCTACTCTCCCGGGCCCACCATTCTCCCTGCCTGCTGAGCCTGTTGGTGGGGAAGGGCCCCCAAATCTCTGTGCCACCCTCACCAGCATGCCCTGCCCCTGCCCTGCAGCCCTAAACACACACAGCGGGCCATGACCACCCCAGAGAGAGAGAATCGGGCCACGCTGGGGGACCTCAAGCTCCCGGCCACCAAGCCCAACCCCCATCCGAATAATCTGAACAGGCTGTCGTCCATGTGGAGGCCACAGAGAGGACACGTCCACCCACGCGGTACCCAGAGCCACACAGAGCCCCCCGCACACCTGCCAGGTCCTGGTCACACCTGCCCAACCCCTCCTCCACACTCTACAGGGCCCTCTCCTGACATCCAGTCACTGATGCCTCAGGATGGGTGAAGGGGGCCAGGGTCGAGTTACTGCTCTCTGGAGTGGTCTGAGGCTGAGGGCCCAGGGGGTGTGGGCTGGGGGGCCCAGAGTCCAGGCTGGGACCTGCCCCAGGGGAGAAGATGTTGATTCCTTACATCCAAAACCCTCCAGGGCCTTCTGGGGACTTTAACCCACTCTCTGTCCCGGTGCCCAGAGTCATCGAGATCTGGATGCTGGCACCTTCACAGTTCAGGTGACCCCTGTCGAGGGCTGAACAGTGGCCCCAAAGGACAGGTTCACATCCTGGAGCCTATGGCTGTGGCCTTATTTGGAAAAGGGTCTCTGCAGGTGTGCTCAAGTGAAGGCTCTCAGACAGACCATCCCGGAGTGTGGGGTGGCCTTAAATCCAACGACTGGTGTCCTACAGAGACGCCCCATGATGCCGGAGCAGAGACGGGAGTGATGCGGCCACAAGCCCGGGCACACCTGGCCCCCCCGGGAGCTGGAATAGGCAGGGAAGACCCTCCCCTGGAGCCCCCAAGGGAGCCCGGCCCTCCCCCAACTTTGACTTTGAACGAAACGGTGAAGGAACAGATTTGTGTTGTTCTAAGGCCCCGGTTTGTGGTCATTTGCTACGTGGCCCCAGGACCCTAACTCACACCCCTTCCTGGACCTGAACTAGCTGCCCTCCTCCCAGGACGGCCCGGGTCCTGAGTGGCCTGGTGCTCTGACCACACGCACAGGGGTGCACCGCCCCTTCCCACCCAGCCCTGCATCGAGTCCGGTAACAGCCTAAAAACTGGCTTAAACCAGCAGAGCAGCGGCAAGCTTGTCCCTGGAAGAGAACGGAGCCCGGTGGGACCTGCCGGGGGCAGAGGGTCGGGACAGGCTGGCCTAGCCACCCACCACCGTGTTCGGCCACTGTTGACTGGGTGGGTTTGGCCAGGGGCCTCCAGACAGCCTGGAGGGGAGATGAGGATGCCCAAGGGGGACTCTCGCGGTCCAGGGTCCCTCAGCGGGAGGGAGAATGTCCGGCCTGCAGCCTGCGGTCAAGGCAGATCCGCTGGGCCAGCCCGCGTTGGTGGACAGAGTTAACTCAAGGCCTCGGGCAGAAGCACCAGGGCAGCCCTGTCACAGTTCACGCTGGGGACCCAGGGAAGGCACAGCGGCTCGTGGTTCAGCTTCTGCCCTCGCAGGAAGCGCTGCTCCGACGCCTGGAATTGTTGACGATCGCAGAAGGAGCCCACCCACACCAAGAGTCAGAATTTTCAACCCTGAGGCCTCAGGGGAAAAATATCCAGAGGGCTCTATTACATTATGTTGGGGCAAATAAAACGGTCTCCAAGGAACCGGTCCTCCTGGCCTGCCCCTGCTCGAGGGCACACACCAGCACCAACCCCAGGTCTGAACCCCAGTCCTCAAAGCAGCCACAAGCCATCCTGTCTGAGCCTCAGCGCGCAGGGATTCCACAGTTCCAGCCAGGACGCTGGTCTCTCCCTCCGACCCTGCCCGGCGTGCCCCCAGCAGCTCCAGGGCTCCACATGGAGGAGATCTCGGAAGGGAAGGGCCTCCATGTGCCAAGTATGCTGTGACCTGCGACTCCCGGCCAGCCACGCAAGGGAGGGAAACAAAGCTGGGCCAGGGTCCCCTGCACCACCCGCTGCTGTCACCTCTGATGTACCAAAGATGAGGTGGCCCAGGGCTTGCCCAGCAGAAAGGACTCTGGCCAGTGTCCCGTGCGTCCTTCCACAACAGCCCAGGCAGGCAGGCCAACAGCTGTGCTCACCCCTCGCTCATGCTCAAAAACTCCAGGTGGGAAATGCACAGGCCCAGCCACGGTCAAGGCCCTTCGGGCGCTGTCTGCAGCTGCCCCACCCACTCCAGGGCCACTGCACCAAACTGCCCGCCCCAGAGGTCCACCCACGCCTCTGCTACATCACCCCTCCCTGCCTCTCTTTGCCTCTCCAAGCTTTTAACCTCCCCCAAGCCCAGGACCAGGGAGCATCATACAATTCAGTGGCTATAGACATCTTGCTGCCTTGAGCAGGAACTTGGCCCTCACCTGCTTGTTCACCTGTTTGCTAAGCGCCTTTGAAGCTTACATCTTGTCCCCTCAAAGGCAGGGCCCTTCGGGCTGCCCGGCTGGGCCAGATCAGCCTGTCCCACCTCACACACCCCTTGCGGAATGAGGGAGCCAGATGCCCAGCACACAGCACAACCGTGTCCTCTGTCCAGAGAAATCCAGGCATGACCGAGGCCCCAGAGCCAGGTGGACCCCCATCCTGGCCATACCGAGAGTGTGCCAGACCCTGCAGTAGGCCCTTGCCATCTTCGTCCTCTCATGAGGCTGCGGGTGGTAGAGAGGGGGGCGGTTAATGCCCCTTTACGGGGGTGGGGAGGTGGAGAGAGGTCGCCCCTGGCTTAGAGCCTCCATCCACCCTGCACACGAAGGAGGGGCCTATGATCCCCCTGACCAGGGTCCCAGGCTGAACGGAGGTGGGGATGCACAGCCCACAGCCCAGCACACTGACCGTGGCCCTCGAGGCCGCCCAGCTGGTCAGCAGGAGGCACTCAGCTGGCCGCAAGCCCGGGGAGGCCACGCAGATAGGCTCGGCCCCTCTGGGGAGGAGGGAAGGGACTTCTCGCTCCCTGCAGTGACAGCAGGTCCACAGTGGCCCCCAACTCAGAGACCAGCAGGCTGGGGGCACTGGAACATCCCCCACTCCCACCATGCCCTTCCCGGCCTGGAGGACAGCTTGCTGGAGCTCGGACACCACCTCGGCCCTCGGGACCCCTGCCTCACTGCTGGGCCCTCGCATTCGGCCCCCACTTGTGACGTCCAGCCTGGGAGGGCCAAGGGAGCTGGCGGGTCCACTACGGAGTTTCTCAGCACATCCTCAATAAATGCATCTATTCTTCTTCCCCCCCCCCCCCTTTTTTTTAAAGCCAACCTGAGCTGCTCTGATGCTCTGTGACCTGGGACGTAGGCCCATGAGCTGCCTCCGGGTGGCCCATGCACGGGCTTCCTGCGGGAGGGGCCCTCCTCTCAGCCTCCAAGCACCCACCCTCCAACAGCAAGAACAGAGACAGCTGAGGGTCTGGGTTCGACGTTAAAAGACATAACCCTGCCGTGTCCCTGAGAGGCCAGCTGCAAGCAGGAGGGTCGGCTCTGAACCACGGTCGGGCCGGGAAGCCGGGAGGTCTGGGGCTGCCCATGGCCCAGGGTCCCCACGGCCCACATACTTACAGTACCCACACCTGGTCCCTCCTTCAAAGATGAACCCGCTGGGCACGGCCCCATAGCGCCGGAGGTCCGACAGCTTCCACTGCCCCGTGACGGCCGGAGGGACGTCCCTGGCCACGACGAGGATGTCATTGCAGAGGTGCAGGGTGGCGGGTCCGCTCTCCAGCTTGGTGCCTGGAGCCACGGTCACGTGGAACCTGTGCACTGAGGGCGGGGCAGGGGCGAGAGGGCTTCGCTGGGGCAGAGGCGGGGGAGGGGGGCGCAGCATCCCAGGGTCAGCTCAGAGGGCAGGTCTGCCCCGCCCCGCCTCCCAGCACAGCGTCCAGCCCCGAGGTGGCTACACTCACCTCTCCCATCCTCAGGGGGCCCCCTCCCCATCCTAACTCGGCCCCGGCGAGCTCCAGTAAAAGCTCACATGCGACTCCTGGTAGGTCCGCGGCCTCAGGACTCCTGTTCACAGCACGTCCTCTGAGAACCCCCGCTAAGGGTAGCTGCTGTGGTCCCATTTCAAAGATGGGGAAACGGAGGCCCAGGAGGCCCAGCCTCCCGTTGGTCCATGTAGAGTCTAAGGTCTGCCTCACAGCCCAGCCTGACCGCAGGGACGCTCGGGAAACCGTGGACCCCCTTCCCTCTCCAGTTAGGGGCTCTCCCTGGCGCCGAGCAGGACAACTTGCTCCCCGAGATCTCATCCGCTACCTCGGCTCGGCGCTTTGCCCCTGAAGCCCCTCAGCAGGATGGTCTTCTCTCCCCAGATGCCTCCCACCTCGGAAAGGGTGCACCCCGGAGCAGCCGGGCCCAGGAGTGGACAGTGGCCTACCCGCCCATGCCCACCAGCCTCATCTCCAACCCAGAAGGGCCCAGTCCCAGCCCCACCTCCTCCTCCCTGAGCCCCACCCAAGCCCCTGCAGTGGGGCGCCGAGGGGCTCCTAGGCAAGGAAGCCCTGAGGGCCTGCCATGCCCGGCCCAAGGAGGCCAGCGACCCCATCAGTGTCCTGGTGATTTCTGTCAAGGTGCCAAGACAGGGTGCCAGCTGCCTCTGTGCAAGGGCCCTGCCTGCCCCGTAGCAGAAAAGGAGCCGTGCCCTGAGCCAGGCTGAACTGGCGGGAACCCCCAACCGCAGAACTTTCTGGAAAGGTGCGGCTCTTCCCTTCTGCCACTGCATCCCCTCACTGAGCCGTCCACACATCCCCAGACTAGGGGACTGCTCTGGGGGTGCCCGGAGGTTGGAGGGGCCGCAGCCCCCTAGCGGGGCTGGGCTGGCTTGAGGTGAGCAAGGCTCTTACCTGGGCACAAAACAGTGGCCAAGATCACTGACATTTTAATGATTATTTAAACAACAAAAATTAATGCAAAAAGCCCACGGTGAGCGAAACAGCAAATGTGTGAATCGAGACCAGGCTGGCTGTGGTGCTGGGGCAGCTGAGGACGGGAATGGCTGAGGGTGGCTCGGAGCCCAGCTTCACTCTAAATTCTGACACTTTATTCGTCACGGGCTTTTGGCTTTAATTTTGAATTTTTTAAATATGGTGTTAAAATATCACAGGTTTCGAGATAAATTAGGACGTGGGGGTTAAAATATACACACTACTATATATAGAATGGGTAAACAACAAGAACCTACTGTATAGCACAGAGAACTATACTCATTATCTGTAATAAATTATAATGGAAAAGAACATGAAAAAGAATATACGTATATGTGTGTAACTGAACCACTTTGATGGACACCTGAAACTAACACATTGTAAATTAACTCTACTTCAATTTAAAAAAAATTTTTTTTTAAATATCATGGGTTCTGATGGCTCAGCTGGGGGCCCGCCCGCCTCTGCTCACACAGCCGGGTGGGCAGCGGGGCTGAGAGGTGGGCTGGGTCCCCACATCTCCCGAGAGCACTCCCTGCACCCCACTACTCCCCTTGAGGGACACCGCTCCTCCTGCTCCGGCTCTGGGCTCAGGCGGCCCGGTGAGAAGCAAAGGGCAGCACTTGCAGATCACTCTGCTTAGCCAGCCGCCCGCTGGGGCTAAAAGCTCTAGTTCAGATGAATGGGGTCAAGTTAGGGAGCTCAAGAGGGGCCAGCCCCCAGCCCCCCGCCCCAATTGCGGCCGAGCAGAGGGCGCTCAGCAAGCACTGGGCTCCGTGGCCTGGAGTCGCGTCCTGGCCTCTGCAGCCCATCAGTGAGGCCTGCGGGACACTGCAGGACAGAGGCTGGGCCCCCGGAGCCCTGCACCGGTGTCACTCACCCTCACCCAGCGCGTGGCGGATCCGGGCGTCCCAGGCGCACATGGCCTCCCGGCTGTCGAAGCCCAGCATGACGGCCTGCGACAGGCAGACGATGGCCAGTGTGTGGGCCAGGCCCTCGTAGGGCAGGCCGGGCTCCAGGCCGCAGATGTCCTCCAGCGCGAGGCTGCTGCGTTCCCGCATCCCTCTGGCTCGCTCTGACCTGTCCTTGTAGGCCAGCATCAGCAGGCAGTCTGCGGAGGGCGCGGGAGGATGGCGTCAGGCACGTAGGCCCAGTGCAGCTACCGCCCCGTCCCCAGCATCCCCTCGCCCGAGAGTCTGGGCCCCAGGCACACCCCGGGCAATTCCCCGGCCACCCTGCGCCTCCACCTCCTCGTGTGCAAGAGGGTGACCCCACCCACACGGCCCCGGGCCACACAGCGGAAGTGGGCTCAGAACCCCCCCTGGCTGGCCCGCCCACCTGACTCTGGCCCCCAGCCAGGGCCTCCAGCCTGCCCCAGACCCTGGGGCCACGGGGGCCACACTCAGGCTGCTGGCAGGACAGCACAGAGCCTGCCCAGGGACTCAGGCCTCCCGCCTCGGCCCTGCAAGGGTGGCTTCCTGCCACACCCAGACCCACTTCACCTCCTGGATTTCTCCGTTTCCAGGGTGTGACCCGGACTCCAGAGCCGGGGAGGGGCAGGAGGACCACTGGGCTTGGGTCCCTCTGCCAGACCCGATACGAGCCGCCCCCGAGAGCCTGCAGGGGACGCGCCAGAGTCTGTCTCAAGTTCCCATTTCCCTCAACACCCTAATCGCTGTGCTGGTATCCCCGGCGCTCCTGGCCGCCTGTGTGGCCCTGGCGAACCGCCCTAGATCAGAGCACGAGCGACCCTCCTAAGCGCACCCACCACGGCCGCCGCCCCGTCTCTGATGAAGGTGAGGAGTCCAGGGCCTAATGTGAACACTGAAGTGTCAGACAGCCCTGAGCCCCGCACGGACGCTCGACGATCAAGCCCCCTCGTCCGGGCAGGAGAGGACAGAGGAGCGGGCGCAGGAGGACGGCAGGGGATGGAGTGATGAACTGCCTCCTCCGACCCAACCCCCGCACCCTGGAAAAGCAGCCCCACAGACCCAAGTGACAACCAGATCACAACGAGCTTGACTCAAGACTCATCTTTGCCACCAGATGGAGAACAAGGGTGGTGCTTCCTGCCTGTTTGCCATCAAACCACAGTCACAGCCCCTTCCTTATGAAGGCAGAGGGTGGACAGTCTGTCCCGGCCACCCACCTCTGCCGTCGTCGGGCGTGAAAGCAGCCCCAGGCAGTACATAGATCAGCCTGGGTGACTGGGCTCCAACACGCCTGTATTTACAAAATCTGGGGATTGTGATGGGGGAGCTCCACTTCCTATCTGAGACCCTGTTTGTAGTGTTTGCAATGCTTATGTCAGAGGAAAGCAAAGATGTTCTCATTTTGAGGGAAACAAACAAAATCCCAGAACCCACAAAAACCCATCTGCCCACCCAAGGGTTCCAGCGTGTTCTCTCCCGAGCATGGCTCCCTTAGGAAACTCGTGGCCCGGCCCGGAGAGAAATTAGTCACACACGTGGCACGCAGGGCATGTGTTGTTATGGAAGTGTTCCCTGATGTGTCACCAGAGGCCCAAGAGGTAAAAGCTTGGGGAGGCGGTGAGCACAGAAAGACTCCCAGTAAAAATGTGTGTGGACAAAGGGAAGCCACCGAGGCAGCTAGGGAAGGGACCACGGGCCTGAGGACAGCCCTGCCAGCCACACGGGCTGCCCCACCCCCAGACACGCCGACCCCTCCTGCCACTCCTCTCCCCAGGGAAGGCCGGCATCTCTCGGTGGCTTTTCTAGGTAGCTGTCTGTCCCCTGTCTATTTCCAGTCTCCCCACTCCCCACCCTGGAAGGTGAGCTCTTGAAGGCAGGCCCTCTTCTGCTGGAGCAGTGACAGCCCCATCCCCTGGCACAGATGAGGGTGAGGGCCTTCTGTCACAGGAAAGACCATTCGCTTTAGTTGTGGCCTTAACAGCAAGGCAGGGCCAGACTGTCACCCCTTTGTTCTAGGAGTTATGCTCCCAGTGATATAGCCAAGAGCAAGGTCCATAACCCTTTCTGTGAAGAGTCAGACAGTAACTGTTTTTGGCTACGTGGACCACGCAGTCTCTGTCACAACTACTGAACTGCGAAAGTAGCCACAGACCACACATAAGTGAATGGCTGTGTTCCAATAAAACTTTATAACAGAAACAAGCAGCGGGCCGGATTTGGCTCAGGGCCCTGGTTTGCCGACTCGTAGTCTAGAGCCTAGTTTGCTACAAGCCCCTGTGTCGCCCCATACGTCACGCTCCTCAGATGCCTCCTGCTGCCAAGCAGGTCTTGCCACCCTGGACGCCTGCACTTGCAAGGCTGGCTTGGGGACCTACATGGAAGAGCCAACATGTGTCCCCAAGACCCTTTTCCCTGGGCTGGTGCAATCTTTCTGGATCCTGGCTCTGTCTGAAATGCAGCTCACATCCTACTCCTTACAGAGATCTGAGAATCAATGCGTACCCTCGCCCGCTTGCAGTGGGGTGAATGGGGGCTCCCCAAAAGACATGTCCATGTCCTGACCCCCCAAATCTGCAAACATGACCTTTTTTGGAGAAAGGGTCTTTGCAGATGTGAACAAGGTAAGGATCTCAAAATGAGTCACCCAGGATTATCCGCGTGGCCCTAAATCTAAAAACGAGTGTCTTGGTACTTCCTTGGTGGTGCAGTGGTTAAGAATCCGCCTGCCAATGCAGGGGACACAGGTTCGAGCCCTGGTTCAGGAGGATCCCACATGCCACGGAGCAACTAAGCCCGTGCGCCACAACTACTGAGCCTGCGCTCTAGAACCCGCGAGCCACAACTACTGAAGCCCACGCACCTAGAGCCCGTGCTCCGCAACAAGAGAAGCCACCGCAATGAGAAGCCCGCGCACCGCAACGAAGAGTAGCCCCCGCTCACCACCATTAGAGAGAAGCCCGCGCGCAGCAACGAAGACCCAATGCAGCCAAAAATAAATAAATAAATTTATTTTAAAAAAAGACGAGTGTCTTTATAAGAGACAAAAAAGGAAACATGGATGCACAGAGGAGAGGCCACGAGAAGACAAGTCACAGGGTGATGTGCCCACAAGCCCAGGAGGCCTGGAGTTGCCCGAGCCGGAGGAGGTGGGAAGGGTGCTCCCCAGCGCCTTCAGCGGGAGAATGCTGCTGGATTTTGGACTTCCAGCCTCCAGGACTGTGATACAGCACATTTCTGTTGTTTCAAGCCCCCCAGTTTGTGGCAATTCATTACTGCAGCCCCAGGAAGCCAACACACCCTCAGCGTCACTGATTTCATTTTACATATGAACAGAACAGGGTGAGGGTCGAGGCTGTGTGACAGCCCCATCTTCTGCCTGGTGGAAGCTGCCCAGAGTCACAGTCGGGCTACAGCTGGCGCAGCTACTGTCCAGCCACTCAGCCGGCACCCTCCAGCCCCCCCAGCACCCTCCAGCCCCCCGGCACCCTCCAGCACCCCCGCAGTGGGCACCTTTAGCTGAGGCAGAACTCCGCTCCTGGGAGGGGCGTGGGTGGGGCCCTTTGATGGGCAGCTGCTCCACCCCCTCTCCCTCCTGATCACTTCGGGCCATGAATTGATCCTATTTTGAAAACCTATTCTGTGAGGAGCGCTGTTTAGTGGAAAGCTGTTCAGTACCAGGCACCGGAGGAACAGAAATTCTCAGGTCTAGGCCTGAGACAAAGCAGCAGGGAGCAGTGACATCACCAGCCCTTCCTGCAGACGCGCCAAAGGGACCCGGGAGCCTGCACCGACTGGCCAGCTCCACAGGGGACCCTCGCTGGGAGCACCCAGGGCTGCGCCCCTCGCAAGAAGCCCAGCGAGGCTGGTCACTCGGTGAGGTCTCCCGGTCAGCTGCCAAGGGAACATCACTGGCCTCCCCACCCCGCGCTCCGGGCCACCCACTCACGTGGCCACTTTCTCTCCACGCGGGCCGCGAGGGCCTGAGGACCCCGCTCACGGCAGCACCCATCCAGCTGAAGTGTGGAGCTGCAGGGGCACAGCCAGGCTGCAACCTGGCCCTGGGCGTCCGGACTCCAGGGGCAAGAGATGAAGCCGCCTCAGGGCCTGGGTGGCTCGCTGCCGGGGTAGCTCTCGGCCAGGGGTGGAGGGGACTGGGGTCATCGTAGTGAAAGGAGGCACGGATGGGGCAATGACAAAAGTGCCAAAGATTAAACCAAGGGTGTGCACGCAGAGGCACAAACACACACTCCTGTGCATGTGCACAAACAGCCACACACTTGATCACGCGTGCGTGCGTGCTCACACACGTGTGCTTACACATGCATACCTGCACGCTTGCACATACACACGCACACACTCCACCACTGTGCACAGGCGCCGCCGTGGGGACCAGCTGACTCGGTTCACGTCCCACATCCGTGTCTGGGAACCCGTCCCTCAGCTCTTAGAGCCTCTATTTTCCATCTGAGAAACGGACCCTGCGGAGTCAAGGCAACAGCACAGCCCCAGCCTGGCACACAGAGGCCCTCAGTGACTGCCACGCACCAGCAAGCACAGCGTGGGATGAGCAGGGACCTCGGCCTGGGGCCGGGGACATTCCCCGTCACCATGAAACCCAGGGGAGCGTACCCGCCTCTGGGGTCAGCCCACCCCTGCCCTCTTCTGCCCGTAGTGGGCCACTGAAAGACCCCCAATGGGGCTCCTCGGAACCCACCCCACCTCCTTTTCCGTCCCTCAGCGGGGCGGCCTCCCCCATAGCCCTCAGCCCAGTTCATTCCACTCACAAACAATCCGGGGACCCAGGGGACACAGCCCAGCTTCTGCGGAGCTGAAACCCAAGAGGAGAAACGCTGAAAAAGGTCGATAAAGAAGAAAACTCTGAGGAAGAGCTGTTCAGGGGACCGGCATTTGATGGCAGGGGTAGACGGCATTTGGGGGTGGATGGCATTTGATGACAGCGGCTGTCATGGGGCCTGAGCACAGGGGTCAGAGTCTCTTCCAAAGGGACAACGGACTCCCAAGGGATATAAGGCGCCAGCCCGGCAGCACCTCAGGGAACAGTATTGTGCTAGAGGGAACAGCCAGTGCAGAAGCCCAGAGGCAGGGACCCAATGGGCAGGGCTGGCATGAAGGGAGGGGAAGAGTGGTCCGAGGTGTAGGCGGGCTCCAGCCAGGTGGGCCTGCTGAGCCAGGCCAAGGCTGCATCCCAGCACACCAGGGGCCCCGAGAGCTGTGAGCAAAGAGGGCCCAGCCTGGCTGCGTGTGTCAAAGGGACACAGGGTGACAGCAAAGCTCCAGGCCCCTGCAGCTGTCCAGGCCAGAGGAGCTGCTGGCCTAGGCCGAGCAGAAGAAAGGGGGCCCAAAGCTAGGCTCTGCGGTAACCATGGTGACAGCGGGAGGGGCCTTCCCTCTGCGGAGGCAGCGCTAACTCATGGGACCTCTTGGTGGGTGGATGATGGGGTGAGGGAAAGGAAGAGGAGGGTGATGCTGGATTGGGGAGGGGGGCACCGGGGGAGGGGGTGCGGGGCCGGGGGCAGGGGGCAGGGTTGGGGTTCTGTCCCGGACACGTGAGCCTGAGAGGCCCATCAGACACCAGGCGGCGTGCACACAGGCAGCTGGACACACGCGTCTGAAGATGTAAAAATAACCATGGAGTCAGTCATGGGCACTCAGAGCGTTTACAGCCCAGGGCCGAGAGCCTGGGGAGGGTGGGTGGCCGGGAAGACGCAAACCTCCGGGCCTTGTTGGGGGCAGGGGGAGCTGGGAGAGGAGACGGAGGTTGACGCCCACCCACGGGACACAGCCGGAGGAGCGGCTGTTGGATTTAGCCCTCGGAGGTCACAGTGACCTTGGGCAGTGCCTTCAGCAGAGCAGCTGGGCAGCGGCCTGCGGGCAGCCGAGCACTGGGGATGGGGGCTGCTGACTGGGCCTGCCAGCCGGTGCCTCAGGCTGAAGCCCAGAGGGACCCCCCTCTGACCCACCGGTCCAGGCCTGTTCCCGATCCAATTCAGGGGGAAGCGCGTGCACTATGTATGCAGGGCACAAGGGGGCTTCACGGGCACCCACAGGCAGGCTACCCCAACCTCACCGGCAGCAGCGGGAGTGCACGGTGCCCCAAGCCCAATGCACACCCACCACCCATCCACCCTCCGCAGGGACCAGCTAGGACTCGTCCAGGGCACACAGTTGGTCCGAGCAGAGGCAAGACCTGAGCTCAGGTGCTCCGATTCCCAGTCCGGAACCAGGGGCTGCAGGAAGCCCTGGCCCCCTTGTCGAGGTCTCCATGGGGATGGAATGGCTAGCCACCACCCACACCGTCCTTGAGTGCCTGCCCAGCCCAGGACTGAGAAGTCACGCCCATTCTGGGGGACACGGCTGATCCAAGGCCAGAAGGTGGGACCGGAGAAGGCACCCTCCCCACCATCACCACCTGGGACCCCCAACCTCTCGGAATGCACCCACCTCAGTTAGCAGAGCTGCCACTGCACAGGAGAGGCACGGGCACAGGCCAGTGGGACAGCTCAGGCGGCTTAAAGGGCAGGTGTCCCGAGGCCCCGGTTCCCGGGCAAGTTTGCAGGGCCAGATGTTGCCGAGAGTGGCTGGGCTCACAGCACCTCACCTGGCAGGTCCCAGCCCCTGCCAGCCTGCCTGTGAGGGGTGATGCTAAGTCAGGGACCTGCCCTCCAGGAATTCAGCACCTGTCTGAGGACAGGGATAGGAAGAGGATACTGAACTAATACCTCACCTTCAGTGAAAGGAGCAGGTGCTGAGCCCCCAGCCGGCCAAGGGGCTGTGGGCAGGAGGCAGCACCCAATCATTTGTGGGCCAGACCCCTTGGGTCAGCAAGTCTCAGCCCCTGTGCCTATAATGACCCCCCAAAGGCCCTGCCAGCTTCAGGAGTCAGGGTCCCTCCAGGTGGCTTTTCTGGGCTGAATAAAGCCCCAGCAGCTTGCACAGGAATTGGTGAAGCAGGGCCCTCGGAGCGGAGGGCCGGGGAGTCGCCCTGGCTGCTCAGGACCCCTCTGGGTGCCTCACCCGTGGGTGGGCCGCCCCTGCCACAGGGCAGCCACGCGAGAGACACCCCTCCCACCATCCTAAGCCTCAACCCGGGGAGGAAGAGAGAGGCTGCCCAGGGTCACCAGGGGTGGGCCCAGACCACCCTCCTCTCAAGGGAAAGGATCCAGGCATGAATTCTCTGGCCAGGACAGAGGTCGAGACCCCAAGGAGCACAATCCCACCGAAGTATTACTGCCTTTTATAAAGATTGTTACTTTTTTCAATAAGAGGTTTTCCCTTTCATCACTTTAAGTGAGGACATGGGGGCGGGGGGAGGGGGAAGCTGGGGCGAAGTGAGAGTGGCATGGACATATATACACTACCGAATGTAAAATACATAGCTAGTGGGACGCAGCCCCACAGCACAGGGAGACCAGCTCGGTGCTCTGTGACCACCTAGAGGTGTGGGATAGGGAGGGTGCGAGGGAAACGCAAGAGGGAGGGGATATGGGAATATACGTATAGGTATAGCTGATTCACTTTGCTATACAACGGAAACTAACCCAGTATTGTGAGGCAATTATATTCCAAAAAAGATCTATTAAAAAAAAAAATCAGGGCTTCCCTGGTGGCGCAGTGGTTGAGAGTCCGCCTGCCGATGTAGGGGACACGGGTTCGTGCCCCGGTCTGGGAAGATCCCACATGCCGCGGAGCAGCTGGGCCTGTGAGCCATGGCCGCTGAGCCTGCGCGTCCGGAGGCTGTGCTCCGCAACGGGAGACGCCACAGCAGTGAGAGGCCCGCGTACCGCCAAAAAAAAAAAAAAAAAAAAAAAAATCAGAGCTTTTCCTTCCTTCCACTAACTAAACTTTATTGTAAGAAGAATAAGTGGTCCTGGTTAAGAAAAGCAAAAACAGGAGAAAAGACCCAAAGCGGAGAGGGGCCCTCCTACCCCCCACCCGCCTGCAGCCCCTGATTCCCTCCCAACCTCTCCTTGTGGGCCCTCCTGGGAAGGAAACGCTTTTCAAAAACAAGAGTCCTGGGTTTTCATGATGAGAAGGCAGGGCGGCCCCTCCTCTCTCCTTCCCAGGCTCCCCCTTGGCTGCAGCCAGGATCTGGGGAGTCTTAGCTGTGGGGACCCCAAGTACGAGGACCTCCCCCCAAGGCCACCTGAGGGATCTGGTCTTCAGGATAAGGGGGGCCAGGCGGCTGCAACCCTCCCAGCCAGGCCCCCCAACACACTAGAGAGGGGCCAGCTCATCAGCCAAGGGCCAGGGAGGGGAGAGCAAGGAGGGTCCAGAGCCTCTGACCCATCGGGGAATCACGGCCACTGGCACCGGCCGGGAGGGAGAAAGAGGGAGGGCTGGCGAGAGCCGGGCAGTGGCCCGGCGGGGTCAGCTTGCCAACTCCGCCTCAGGCCAAGCACCCATAAGAGGATGACCGCGGCCCTCGTGCAGTGTGAAGATAAAGGGGGCGCTGCTAAGATAACCGGGAGTGACAGCAGGGGTTCTGAGACCCTGGGGACCAGGACGTGAGATGCAGGGCTCAGAGGACAGCAGCCCAGAGGGGCCGCGTGTACTTTCCACTACCCCTAATCCCCTCCCCGCCCCAGTCCCCGGCCGAGTCCTGCCCGAGTGCCTTCCCCCTCTTCTCCGCGACTTCCCCTCCAGTCCAGCCCTGGCGCCCGCCAGGGCAGAGGAGGCTCTTCCCCGACGCCCCCGGCTCTCTACCGCTGGGCTGCACGTGGTAAGACCCAGGAAAGGCCCAATGACCACAAGGCCACTTACAGACTCAGAGTCTACGGTGTTGAGGACCCACTGCAAACTCCCCTGCAGTGCATGAGGGCCCCCTTCACAGGTGACCTCCAGGGCCGGCCAGAGTTCACCTCTCAACTAGCGCTCTCGGATACTGGCATAAAATCCACCACCAGGGGCTGCAAATCACTACCCCCCTACCAAGAGAGACAAGGCCTACCCCGGGACTGCTCTTCAGGTGGGCCACCTGTCCCAGAGGCCCGCACAGGCCCTGGCTCACCACTGTCCCGGCAAGCAACCCCCAACCAACAGCCAGCCCCCTGCCTCGGGCCATAGCCTCTTGGATCAGCACGGCCTTCACCCCCGCCTCTGCCACCCTCAGCTGGCCGGTGTCTCCATTCCCTGCCGGCTGGGGCCCCCCTCTCTCCAGCTCTGACCCTCCCACCCCCACCAGGCGCCCCTGAGCTCCCCAGGACTAGGACCCCACAGCTCCTGACGCAGGGGCTGCGCATGAAAGACTGATCGGCTGAACAAAGGGTGCACGGAGCCCAGGCCCCCTTGGAGGGGAAGCTGAGGCCCAGGCAGGAGGTGAAGTGTGTCCGCGGCCAAAAGCAGACCCTTCTATCGCAACCACGAGGCTCCCAGAGCCGGCTCAGCAGAAGGGATGGAGGAGGGGAGCCGGGAGGGGCACAGGGAGGGCGCCTCCACACCCTGCCTGGGAAATGGCAGACACCCCAGGCGTCCCGGAAGACTCTCGGGCAGCCGGGCACGTGTGAGGGAGCGTGCGCTCACACCCCCAGCATCCCACACAGACCCCCGGGGGCCTGGGCCGGCTCCAAGGCACCTGTCTCCGGAAACAGCTGCAGCTGCACAGCTCAGAGCCTCCGGCCGCTGAGCTGGAGATGCCCGGCTTCGGGGCTCCCAGCTGGCTCCTCCGGGCTGGGGGGCCGGCTCCGCTCAGGGGGCTGGGAGGGGGCCGTCCTCTCCTCCCGGGACGGAGCCCACACACAAGGTAGATTTCACTCTTCTCGTTCCTACCTGGCGGCCCAGCCTCGGCTAGACCTGGGGAGGGTGGAAGGGCCGCCTGGGGTCAGCGCTGCCCGGAACACCCATCGGCGTTTGGATTCAAAGACACGACTCAATCCCCAACTGGGGCAGAACTTTCTGGGATGCTCCCTGCTGCGTGATGGGGGAGGGGGCCAGAACAGGCTCCTGCCCTTTCGCCCCTCGGGACTCCACCGGCTCCCGCAGGCCCCTCCGAGCCTCAATCCGCCCTTCTGCCAAGGTGGTCCCCGCCCCGGGCCTGGAGTCTGAGATGACGGCTCCCGGGCCCGGTGCGGTCGCGAGAGGGTCCCGCGTCCCGACGTCCGCGGCAGGCGCAGGCCGAGGTGAGGCCGGAGCGCTCTCCGGTTACAGCCCTCGGCCCCGGCGCCGCCGGCTATTTCGGGCGAGCTGGCCGCGCTCCGGGCCGGCCAGGCGCAGGAGGCCGCCGCCGGCCGCCCCGCGCCCCGCGTCCCGTGCCCGCGCCCCGCGCCCGCTCACCTGCCACCGGCGACGGCTTGCGCAGCACCAGCCACCTACTCTTCCACTGCGGGGACAGAGGGAGCGTGAGCGGCCGCCCGCGCCCCACGCCCGCCCCGCGCCCGCCGCGCGCCCCGACCTTCTTGCCGTCCCGCAGCTTGACCTGGCCCTCCACCAGCGCCGCCTCGGTCATCTTCTGTCATGGTTCCCGCGCGCCCGCCGCGCCTCTCCCCGCCGCCCCGCGGCCGCCCAGCCCAGGGTCACTTTCAAAATAGCTCCGGGAGGGCCCTGCGCCGGCCGGCGGGGCGGGCGGGGCGGCGCGCGGGCGGGGCGAGGTGCGCGCCCAGCCGGCCCTGCCCTACCCGCGCCCCGCCCCGGCGCTGTGCCCCGCGGCACCTGAGGCCACCTGAGCGCCCTCCGGAGCCAGGCACACTGCGGGGCTCGGCCGCTGGCGCTCCGGCACTGCTCACCCCGGTGCGGGGCTGGGGGGGAGCGGGCTCCCCTCCAAAAGCAAAGGAAACGCCCGACGGGAAGGGGGCGTCTGCGCGTCCAAGCGCTTGGCCCAATTTTAAAGTGAGCCTCAACCGAGCTGGCTTCGCCCTCTGGCACCTGTCCCTCCCACCACCCCGAGCTGTCACCAGACACCGCTGACCACATAATGACCGTGGGTCGACCCTGGCCGAGACATTGCCCCGCCCCCCAGCCCTCCAAGCCCCCTCTCTGCTACCCCCAGACCACCCCCACTCCCCAGGCAGGGTGATGGAGGGGGGTTCATTCACGTTCCCTGGCAGCAGGAATCCCAGGGCAGGTTGCTGCCCAGTAGTGAGTGGGACCACAATGCCGCGGTCTCCATGTCTGGTTCCCCCTTCCCCCCAGGGCTGAGAGCTATCCCTCCGGGCAAGGATGGCACAGAGGTTCTCTGCTGCTCTATAAAGGCCCCCTGAGAGTCCCCTTTGCAGCGGGGGAGCTCTGACCTTCTGGATTTCCCCTCCTCCACCCTGTAGCTCCAGTCCATCTGCCCGGGTTCTTTGGGAACCCAGGTGGTTGGGGGACCCGTCAGGTCTACATCTCAGACTTCAGCCTCCATCTCTAAGACAACCTCTGACATTCATGCCTTCAGGAACATCCAACAAGACGAGGGGCCAGTGGCAGAGATGGGGCAGCACCCTAGAAAAGCGAGGAGAAGCAATGTACCCTACTCGAGGTCCCACCCTAAGGGAGCTGATGCCCCGCCGGGAGGAGAGGGGAGGGGAGGGCTCAGTGGTGTCCTGTTACCCTGAAATCCGCATGGGCAGGAACAAGTGTGTGCATCTTCATCCCATCCAGGTCTTGCCTCTCACGGAGGAGGAACTAACGCTCAGAGCTGCGGGCGCCTCCAGGACTGACCCACGTTGGCTGAGCCCCAAGCAGGGCACAGGATCCGTGGGGGCAGGCAGAGCCCTGGGCTGGAATCCCAGCTCAGCAGCCACCATGCTGGGCACAGAGAGGGCCAGGTCCATCCTCTCTGGGCACCCACTCCCCCTCCTCACTGTCCCTGGGGAGCTGAGAAGGCAGGTCCCTGGTGGGCACCAGCCTGATTCAGATGCCCTGGGGATGTGTTGCCAAGGCGTAATGCAGAGCAGCGTCACACCAGGCCCAGGAAGTAGCTCTGTGTCTCCTGTGTCCCCTCCTCCAGCACCACCTCCAGCGGCACCTGTGCAGCCACCAGCCACCTTCTGCAGAGCAGTTGCCCGACTACAGAGCCTCATTCATGCTTCCCACACATCTCAGGCCCCCAGGGGCTGGCCCAGGACAGCCGGCGTGGAGCCGGGTGGCGCTGGGGGCTGTGGCCACCAACACATCCGCCGCCCCAGGCGCCTGGCACTTGGTCATCCCTGCAGGGAGGGTCAGTGCCCTGCTGCATTCCCGAGCGCTGGACCCAACCCAGGCTCCTGCCACGCCTGGCAGCTGCACCTGCTCTGACACTGGCCCGAGAGAATGCGGGCCGCCATGGGGACAGACAGCTCCCCCCGCCCCACGCCGGCTACTTAGAGGTGGGATGATCTTCCTGCCTGGCTCCTACTCCCAGACCCTGGGTGGGCTCCTGGCCTCTCTCTCCTAAGTTCCTGCTGTGGACCGAATGTTTGTGTCCCCACCCCCCAAATTCACATTGAAGCCCAACCCCCAAGGGGATGGTATGAAGAGGTGAGGCCTTTGGGAGGTGATGAAGTCACAAGGGTGGGGTCCCCAGGACTGGATTACTGTCCTTATAAGAGGAGGCATGAGGGACAAGTTCTTTCTCCTCACCCACCACTGAGGACACAGCCAGAAAGCAGACATCTGAACGCCTGGAAGAGGGCTCTCACCCGACCCCAGCCTGGCATCCTGATCTCTGACTTCCGGCCTCCAGTGGCATCCTGATCTCTGACTTCTGGCCTCCAGCCCTCCAGTGTTTTTGTTACAGCAGCCTGAGCAGACTAAGACACTTTCCCCAGCTGTTGCAGCCAGAGTTGCTGGTTGCAAGTGGCAGAAATTGACTCTGGCCACTGAAGCAGGAAGGAATTTGCTGGAAGAATGTCAGGCGTTGAGTAGAGCCCAGGCGAGGTGGGGATCCAGCAGGAGCCGCATGAGATAGGGTGCCAGGGGGGCACAGCCACGCTCCTGAGACCGGACGCCACGCCCGCCCTGCGCCACTGCCCTGCCGGACTCCACAGCCGCCTTCTAAGAAGCCCCCGACGATGGGTCAGAGCTGTACCACCGGCTGGCCACACAGCCACGGGCACTGCTGCTGGACATCACTGCCAAGGACACTGCCACCACTGCCAGGCTCCACAACCCCAGGGCAGTGTCACCCCATCAGTGGCTCTGCAGCCCAGGGACCTGCCATCAGACACTGCACCTGCCACTCACCACCCAAATGAACTTTAACCATCACACAACTTTTCTGGCCTGTTTCCTCTTCCAGCCTGACGTTATTATGAGAGTCCCTCAATGAGATGATGTATGTGAGGTTCTTTCAAAATGATCACGGGTTTTACAAACACAAGGGAATGATGGGGACCAGGGACAGGCCGCCTTGTCTTGTATCTCCAGGTGCTCAGTGAGGCTGGAGAAGAACACACACCAGCTGATCGTGGCAAACACTATGCCTGTGTCCACCCGAGCGATACCCTGTGTCACTCCTTTCACAATTCCCAGCTCCCCTCAGTTAGGTGGGGCCATATGAAGGGGCTCTGGCCAGCAGAGTGGGAGGAGGTGATGACTGCCACCTCCCAGCCCTGCACGTCTGCCACCCTCCTCATCCACTGCATGGCGAGATGGAGTGTTATGGACCCAACTGTGTCCCTGCTAATCCATCTGTCGAAGCCCTAACCCCCAATATGACTGTATTTGGAGATGAGATCTTTTTTTTGTAATATTTAAATATCTACTTATTTATTTACTTGGCTGCACCAGGTCTTAGTTGTGGCACGCAGGATCTTTTAATTGTGACATGCGGCATCTAGTTGCCTGACCAGGGGTCGAAGTGCAGAGTCTTAACCACTGGACCACCAGGGAAGTCCCTGGAGATGGGATCTTTAAGGAGGTAATTAAGGTTAAATGAGGTCATAAGGGTGGGCCCCTAATCCCATAGGACTGTGGCCTTAAAATACAGGGAGAAACACCAGAGCTCTCTCTCTCTCTCAGCGCACACACAGGGCAAGGCCACGTGAGGACACAGCAGGACAGCGGCCGTCTGCAAGCCTGGAGGAGAGGTCTCCCCAGAAATCAACTTACTGGATCTTGATCTTGAACTTCAGCCTCCAGAACCATGAGAAATTTCTGTTGTGTGAGCCCAGCAGTCTGTGGCCTTCTGTTAAGGCAGCCCGTGCAGACTGGTACAGAGAGTGTGGAAGATTGAATAAATGGCTGCAAATGCCCCTCACCTGCACCCACACCCCTTGAAATGTAGCCTCCTCCCACTGAGAGGTGGAGCCTGCCTCTCTACCCCGGAATCCGGCTCTACCCCGGAATCCACTTTGAGCAGCTCATGTCCACTCTTTCTTTGGAACCCAGCCACCACCATGTGAACGGGCCCAGGCTAGCCTGTCGGATGACAGAAGACGTGTGGCCCGGTCACCCCACGGCCCCAGCCAAGAGCCAGTCAGCCTGCGGGGGCAGAACCGCCTAGACCCACTGATGACCCAGGTACGTGGCGGAGCCAGCCCAGGCAGCGAGAAGCACGCCGCCAAGCAAGGCCACATTACCAACCCACCCAGCGTCGTGAGCTCAGTACGTGGCTGCTCGTACGTCACTGCGTTCGGATGTCATCTGTGTCATCGCAGCAGCATTCTGATACACAATGTCTGGAAGCTGTGCAGAGAAGGAGCCTGGACCCCGCCGAGTCGCCACGGCCAAGGGCACCAGCAAACGTCCAAGCTGAACAGGAGTTCGCACACAGCAGGCAGGATGAGCCGGGGAGAGGCCCCCGCCCGCACGTGTTGTGGTGAGGCCGCAGCACAGCAAAGACAAAGGCACGAAGGCTGCCGGGCGGGCTGGGGGGAGGCAGAGTTATGTCACGAGAACACCAGTTGGACTTCAAGCAGATTTCTCAGCAGGAGTGACAGCAGACAGCGGAACACCACCCAAGTGCTGACAGAGAGTAACTACTGACGCGTGAGGTGCAATGCCAAGCGAACAGCACAAACAGCTTTACGGCAATAGATGTGGAAATGGAGACAGATACACTCACGAAAGTGTGACTTCCTAAAACTAGCTCAAGGAGAAACAGCGTTCTCAACAAGTCCCAAAGTATTAAAAAATGACTCAGTAGTTAAAGTACATCCTGTAAAGAAAACACTGGGCCCAGGAAATTTTATAGGAGATTCTACCAAACTTTCAAAACACAGATCATTCCAGCTTGCTGCAGTCCTCCAGTGGATCAGGAAAGAAGGGACATTCTTGAACTCATTCTAGGAGATCAGTGTAGCCATTCAAAGAGTATAAGACAGTCATTCCAAGAGTATACGAGAGGAAAATTACAGGCCAATGTCACTCAGAAACGTAAATGTAAAATCCTAAACAAAATTTAAGTCGATCCAAAAAAAGCTTGTAACAAGTATGACAGAGTGTGTCAGCCAGGGTCCCAGCAGCTGACACTACATTAGGACAATCCAAGGAGAGATTATTCACAAAGGTGTGCTCATGGAAGGAACCACACTTTTGTACATAAGGGGCACAGTACGTGACTGTGTGGCCCCGGGCCAGTTAGAGAGCCGTGGAACCACCTCTAGACCTGAGGTGGGGGGTTCCCTGAACCATGAAGGGGGCGTCATTTACATCTTGGGAGGATCATGGCCTTCAGTTAAGGGATCTGGGTGTATCCCTTGCTGGGGTACCGTCACAAAGCACCACAGACTGGGTGGGGGCTTAACCAACAGAAATTGTCTCACCATTCTGGAGGACAGAAGTCCAAGATCAAGAGGTCAGCAGGGCTGGGTCCTTCTGACAGTTGTGAGAACCTGCTCCAGGCTCTGTCCTTGATGGCCATCTCCCCTCTGTGTCTCTTCACATCATCTTCCTTCTATGCATGTCTCTGTGTCCAAATTTCCCCTTCTTAGGGGAACGCGGTCATATTGGATCAGGCCCCACGCTAATGATCCCCTCTCTAAAGATCCTCTTTCCACATCAGGTCACATTCTGAGGTCCTAGGGGTTAGGACTCCAATATATGAACTTGGGGAGGACACAATCCAACCTATAACACTGAGGTGACCCCAAAAGAGGGAGGCAGGGAAATCAACACCCCAATCTCACACTCCTCCCTCCTCTGACCTCCCACTGGGGCTCCCCAAAGGGCACAGGAGCCCATTGACACAGCCCATCAAGATCAGCCTATGGGGCACAGGGCAAGGTGGGGAATAAATCTGGAGGAGCCGACGGAAGGTAGCTGGCTCCCACCCTGACTCAGCACGGCTCACTGCAGGAATGCAAGGTTGGCTTGACGTTAGTCCATCTATAAATGCACGTCACCTCTTTAACAGATCCACACTCAACACTCACAGGGGAGGAGGTCAGGGAGAGCTCACATCAGGCAAAGGTGTGGTGGGACCGAAGCAACACGCTTCCTGGAGGCCGAGAACAGGCGGTCGGAGGTCCCAGATTCACGAATGGGAGCTGCTCCACCCTCCATGCTCCTGGGGCACCAGCACCAGCCTCTGCTGCCCTGTCTGCGGTCCACGTGGTGGGGCTTCAGCAGCAAGTCCCGGTCCACCTAAGGGCTCTGAGCCCCACCCCTGGCCTTTGGGGTGATGGGCACACATACTGCTGTCCTCCCACTGCCCATCTCTCTTCCTCCGGCTTTGCTGGGGGCAGTGCATGTCCCTGGTGATTTGTCTGGTCCCGTCATGACAATCCTGTTCCCTGCCCTCCCGGCTTCCTCTGCAGCTGGGTGTGGCCATGGGACCCCATTCAGGCAACGGTCAGGCCTCTCAGGGGTCCAAAGGCTGAGTGAGGGGGAAGGGGCGGTACAGGAAGGAATGTTCTAGGCAGCAGTGGAAGCAGCGTCAGCAAGGGCCCTGGTCAGTTTCACGAACACAAGGCGGCCCGAGTGGTCAGAGTGCAGCTGGGGGGGCAGAAGAGGGGCTGGAGGCAGGTGGAATCAGACCACACAGAGACTGGGGGTAGGCTCCCAGATTGGGGGGGTGACATGGAGGAAGCCCTGGCGTGTCACCCGGGACAGGCGGTGAGACCCGGTCCAGGTGGGGCTGTGGAGATGACAGCAGAGGGGAGTAGGGACTGTGGGGAGAAGGACCCCACCCTCTGGGCTGCTCTGGGCAGGGGCCCCATGCCCAGAGCAGGATGGGTGGGGCTGGGGCTGGATGCGCTGAATGCCACCCTCTTCCTGACTCTCCCTGAGACCAGGGGTCCCAGCGCCGGGCACCGCTCTGACCCACCCCCATACACCCAGGCCTCTTCTCCTGACCACAGATGTCATCACATCCCCACCCTGCTGTCCCATCAGGGACACTTGGGACACCCCCAGCACCTTACTACAGCCCCCCCCACACACACAATCCCACCCTCTTTGGCCTCAGCCATACTTCCTTACTTTGATTCAAATAAGCCACTTCCAGGTGCTTCCCTGGTGGCGCAGTGGTTAAGAGTCCACCTGCCAATGGAGGGGACATGCATTCGAGCCCTGGTCTGGGAAGATCCCACATGCTGCGGAGCAACTAAGCCCGTGCACCACAACTACTGAGCCTGCACTCTAGAGCCCGTGCGCCGCAACTACTGAAGCCTGCACACCTAGAGCCCGTGCTCCCCAACGAAGAGCAGCCCCCACTCGCTGCAACCAGAGGAAGCCCACGCACAGCAACAGAGACCCAACACAGCCAATAAATACATAAATAAACAAATTTATAAAAAATGAATAAATAAGCCACTATCAGCCTCCTGTCTCAGGACCTTTGCATGTGCTGCTTCCTCTGGCCCAGGATTCTGGGCCCTTCGGGCATCTCAGATTCCGTGCCCACAGTGTCTTGCCTGGCTGGCGCAACCCACTACCCTCCACTCACCCTGGCATTTGGGCTCCTCCCTTTCCCTGGTTTCCTTCAGAGGAAGTCTCCAGTTTTCCCCGCCTAGAAGACACGGCTGAGGGAGAGCTGTAGTCAGGCAGGCTGCCTTCTTGAAGCAAAATGACAGCCAGGGGTTTTCCCAAATAACCTCTTAAGTTCTAGCATCCCCTGCCATGGGACAGCCCAAGGTGCCCGGACCCAAGCCCCACTTGCCTGGGGGAGGGTCTGAGAGGGGTCTGGCTGGGGACAGCTCTTGCTCTGGAGAAAGTCTAGTCTGGATCCCCTGTCCTGACCGCCCAGGCCATGGGGCCAGACCCTCCCTGTGGGGTCACAGGCTCCCTTCTCCTCTGAGCAGCTGGGGTGCTGGCTTGGGGCCCCCAGCCCTGAAGCCACAGCATCCACAAAGCTGGTTCGGGGGTCATAGCCTGGGGGCAGGGAAGGCTGAGCTGGTGGCAGCGGGACAGGCAGTGTGGGCCGGGGTCTTTTTGGAAACGTGTTTATTGCCAATGAGGAGGGAACGGCAGGAGGCACGATGTCCCCAGGGGTGGTCTCAGGAGGGATTCACAGGCCGCTTGGGGGGCCGAATCCGGTCGCTGATCCAGTCCACGTAACTGGCCACGCGGGTGTAGACGCCGGGCTTGTTGAGCTGCCCGCAGCCGTCACCCCAGCTGATGAGGCCGTACAGGTAGGCCACGCCATTCTTCTCGCAGGCCAGGGGCCCGCCTGAGTCACCCTGTGCAGAGTGGCCGGTCAGAGCCTGGGGCCCGGCTCAGGAGACTCATGGCTCAGCTCCTCGACACCCATGAAACAGTCCACCACCCCCTCACCCCAAGCTCCCTCGCCCCAACCCGGAACATGACTCCAGAGGGGTCAGCCCTCGAGGTGGGCTTCCTGAGACCTTGAGCACAGATGACATGGGTGTTCCAAGTAAGGGAGCTGCCCCCCTTCCCCCAACCGCACAGGCAGGGCGCCCTCCCAGTAGGGGGCTGCTGCGGCCCCCTCTCGTCTCCACAACCAGCAGAGTCCTCCTCCATCTGGGTCCCCCCTCCGCCCACCAGCACGCACCCCACGTGCACCAGGCGGCCCCACGCTCCAGCAGAGGATATTCCCCCCTGGAAACACCCTCTTTGCCACCTGGCAAACCCCTAATCACCCCCTGGGACAAGTGCCAGTGCCCCTTCCTCCATGAAGCCACCCTTGACTTCCCCCAGGGCGCTTGCTGTACCACGTGATTGAGTGCCAAGCCCCCACCCTTTGCCACCTTTGAGTTGTGTGACCTGGGAAGAGTGAGCAGACCTCTCTGGGCCTCAGTCTCCCCACCTATAAAAATGGGGAGTAGGGCTTCCCTGGTGGCGCAGTGGTTGAGAGTCCGCCTGCCAATGCAGGGGACACGGGTTCGTGCCCCGGTCCAGGAAGATCCCACATGCCGCGGAGCGGCTGGGCCCGTGAGCCATGGCTGCTGAGCCTGCGCGTCCGGAGCCTGTGCTCCACAACGGGAGAGGCCACAACAGTGAGAGGCCTGCGTACCGCAAAAAAAAAAAAAAAAAAAAAAAATGGGGAGTAAAGCAGCTTCTCCAACTCTGCACTGATGTGCAGCCCCTAGGAGCCCTTGATAAACGGGACACTGGGTTCTGCCAATCGCTTGAGCCCATTTGGGAGAACTCTGGGTGAAAAGGGGTTTGGCCTTTGACGTCACGTGGACAACCCTGCCCTTGGCTGGAGAGCTGGCACGAGCCTGGGCTTTGGGACCCGGCCCCTCCCGGGCCTCAATCCCCACCCGCTGTGAGCAGGGACCCCACTCCTGGCCCCTGGGCCTCCAGCAATAGTGAGCGCCTATCCTGGGGGTGCCACCGACCGGGAGGTGGGCCTTCTGTCCGGGCTACTGGCTGGCCCTGCGGGTCGGCCCCTCTCGGCTCTGAGCTCCCGGGGCGGCCGTCCCAGCTCACCTGGCAGGCGTCAGACCTGCAGTCAAAGTAGCCGGCGCACAGCATGTTGGGGCTGATGTCTGCCCCGTACACCTCCGGGCTGCTGCACTTGCGGTCGGCAACCAAGGGGACCAGGGCCTCCCGCAGCAAGCTGGAGTAGCCACTCACATCTGACAGCAGACAGGGGGCACTCAGCCTGGGCGAGGCTTGCAGGGCCGGGCCACTGCTCCCGGGGGCACGACGCTAGCCCCTTGCGCCCACCCCACTCACTCTCATCCTGGTGGCCCCAGCCCGCAATCTGGCACTTGTGCCCAGCAGGGAAGGTGCTGCCGGGCTCAGGCAGGCAGATGGGCTGGACGAACTGGGAGCGGACAGCACAGCGCTCCCCCTTCTTCTCCAGCCGGATCAGGACTGGATGGGAGAGAGGCCGGGGGTCAGCCTGCGGCGTGGGGGCCCACAATGGGCCAAAGGTGGCTGCTGAGTCACACGGGGTACAGCCCCGCCGGGCAGAGGGGCTGTGGCCTGGGAGGCCCAGGAGGCCACAGGAGGGCCAGCAAGGCTGGCCAGCCAGGGTTTCCTCCAGCCAGGCCAAGGCCACTCAGCCACACCAGGTGCTCTTGCTGCCCTCCCCCTGCCCTTCCCCGCTCTGTCTCTCCTTCCCCTCCCCCTCCCTCCCACCCATCCCCTGAGCGTCTGAGGACCCTCCCCTGCCTGGCACCCACTCCCAGCCTCTCCCCTGGTTCTGGCCCTGGGTGTGCACAGAGCACACAGCACCGTCCCGGGCCTCACCGAGGTCATGGTCAGTGGGGTTGAACACTGAGTACAGGGGGTACGGGATGTACTTCTCTATGCGGAACGTCTGCGTCACGGCCGTCGTGCGGTTGAAGAAGTGTTGGCCGAGGACCACAGAGACACTTTCCCTGGGGGGGCTGTGCAGTGGGAGCTGGTGGCAGCATGACTCTCGGGCCCCTGAGGTCAGCTCGCCCTCTACCCACGGGGACAGAGCATCCGGTAGACGACCCCAGGAGGGTGACGCTGTGCAGGGCCCCCCCCCACCAGGCCCTGGGAGAGACCTGAGCAGGAGCTGGGGTGTGGGCCGTAGTGCGGTAGGGAGTGGGGAGCTAGGGCCACAGCACCCGTCCTGGCAGCACCGCCTCTAAGGCAGCGGCACGAGTGACCCTAGGGGGCCTTGTGCAGGTCCAGGTGGGGTCTGCGCGAAATGCGCCCGCGTTGGTGCGGATCCCAGCTCTGGGCACCGGTTCTGCCCCACGCCCCTGCTACAGGGGCAGGCCTCCTGTGAAGTCACCCGTGGGGCCAGGAGCCTGAGCACTCCCCTCACCGCCCGCACCTGCACACGAATGCCCTGTCCCACCCACCTCCACCAGCCCTGCTTGGCCCAGGCCAGGGACCAGGGTGCTGGGGTCCAGCCCACAGGGGACAGGCACCTCCATCCAGCTTGGCCCTCCCCAGCCCCTCCCTGGACGTGAGCAGAGGATGCCTGCTCCCCTTCTCCAGCCTCTTAACCACCCCCATCCCATCCATACTGGGGAGGCCTCAGGGGTCCTGTTTCACAGGCCACACAGCGGTCAGCACAGGGCAGGACTTATGCCCACTGCCCCCCACCCCTACACTGTAGTCCCTGGGGTGACTGATAGGGACTCACCGTCGGAGTCTCACGCTGCCAAGCCCCCAGCCCCCGCTCACGTCCCACTCCCTGGGATGCCACTGTCAGGCCCGTTCCCTCCCACTGAACCCGCCCCAGAGACAGCCCCACACTCCCCACGGCAGAGCCCTGTTCCCATCACAGCCATGAGGAGCGGGGGATGGGCTGGCCTTTCTTGCTCTGAGCTCGCTGCCCCCTACCCAAGGGTGTGGTAGTGGGCCCCGCACCCCTGACCCTTCCCCCGGCCGCCAGCCCCAGCCGGCCCTCCGCTCCGAGAGCCCGCCGAGTGGGCGGGGCCTAGGCTCCCTGTGCCCCACGGTGCCGCCAGCTCGGTCTGGGCCAGGGGGCGGGGCCGGAAGGGGCGGGCCCTGCGAGGCACGGGTCACACCCACCACCCTGCTGCGCACGCGCTGGCCGCCCCGCCCCGCCCCTCCCTGAGCGGGGAGACCTGGAGCTCCCGGGGCGAGGAGCAGGGGTGCGCGGCCACAGGGGCAGGGACAGGGACAGCACCCCGGGGCAGGAGTGGGGCGGGTCTCGGCAGTCTCCATGCCCAGCACTGGGCTGAGCGCTGAGTCCCACCTGAGTCAGAGGGGCAACGGGGAACGGAGGGACCAAAGGACGGGGTTTACACGGGTAGGTGGCGGAACGTGGGGACACATGGGTGATGGTTAGGACAGGCGGGTGGGTGCGTAGATGGGTGGCGGGTGGAGAGTGGATGATGGGTGTATGGCCGGGTGGGGGGGCGGAGGCTTAGATAGCGGTGGGTGGAGAGGTGGATGGCTTGAGGGACGGCGCAGGGGTCGTGAACACTGGGGCCAGAGCCGCTTACCTGTTGGAGAAGCAGTGGGCGGCAGACACCACCCAGCAGGTATGGACAAGGCTCCCGGCACAGAAGCTGTTCCCGATGTAGATGGCGGCCAGCCAGGGGTGAGAGCCGGGCAGCGAGGACGAGCCGCCGATGATGCGTGGCCGTAGAAAGCTCCTCTTCTTGTGCCTCTTGCCACAGGTCTGGCGTCCGGCTGGTCCAGCTGCCGCGGGCCCAGGCAGGCTCAGCAGGGCCTCGATGGGCGGGGGCTGAATTCTGGCAAGGGATTCTGAGAACACAGGTCACACACCCCGGGTCCCTTCTGCACACCCCAGGCCAGAGAGGATCCTGGCTGCGTCCACCATCCTCAGGCCCCCCACGGTTCACCTGCCTCCTGACCCAGGCTAGGCAGCTCATCTGAAAGAGGGTCCCCAGCTCTGCCCCTGTGGGCACATGACTTACTCTGAGCCTCAGTTTCCTCATCTGCAGGATGGGGAGAACCGTACCCAGTCACAAGGCTTTGTGGGAACCAGGGTGGCCTGGCACACCTGGCAGGTATTCATGTCCTTCCCAGCAGCCTGGGACCCCAGAGCCAACTCGGGATGGTCAGAGAGGCCTGGAGCACGGGGCCGGGGGCGGGCTGGCCTCATGGAGCAGCCCACTCCCAGGGTCTGACTCCAGGGTACTCACATTATCCACATGCACCCACACTTCCCTGTCTCTGGGGACCGTCCTGGCACAGTGCAGCCCGGCTGGACCACCCAGAGGACCCGGTGACCAACTCGCCTGCTCTGACCTCTGGTGTCAACCCACTGCGTGGCCTTGGACCAGCCCTGCTGTGGTGAGCCTCAGTTTCCCCATCTCTCCGATGGGGCCGTGGTCCTCCGGAGAGAGGAGGCCTGGCATGCGGCTGGAGTGGGTTGGGCCACGGGGAAACCGCGGAGATCTCATAGGGGGCGGGGCCCGCGCTGCCCCCACCCTGCTGCTTCCGACCCCGCCACTAGCTGCGCGCACCACAGGCGGCCAGGCGGCAGTACTCCCAGGAGAGCGCGCTGTCCTTCACTACGTAGCACCAGGGCCTCTCGTCCTTGTCCGGGTTCCTGGGATGCAGGGAGAAGCGGGTGGGCAGGGGAGTCAGTCACGGCTCCTCAGTGACGGGTGGGAGGAGGGAGCCGGGGACCCCTAGCTGGGTGCGGCTCCTGGCATTCCACCCACCCCCACCCCACAGCCCCTGGGCTCCTCTCGCCACGCAGCCTCCCAAGCCGAGGGGTCAGGACCCAGGGACAGGCCCTGCCCGCCCAGTGCTGACCGGCAGTAGGCGTGGGGCCCCAAGCCGAGGAGGGCCGCGGCGCCCACGGAGTCCACGTGCAGCTCCTGGTAGAGCAGGTCGGAGTTCCAGGCCAGGCAGCTGAGGCCCGAGGCCGCCGTGCTGGCCACGCCTCGGTACTCGGTGCCGCTCCCCACAAAGCAAGGCTGGGCCGGCACTGCGGGCGGCACGGTGCGCTGTGAGCCTGGGCCCCAGCACGCAGGGCCACGCAGCTCCGAAGCCAAGCGACTCACCAATGTTGCAGAGCCGCCCAGCGTGGTCTGGGGGGCAGGCGCATACGGTGGTCCCGGTGGCCACGATCAGGTGACAGGTACCCCCGTTCAAGCAGGGGCTGCTCAGACAAACTGGGGGGAGGGCTCAGAAGCTGGGCCTCGAGGGGCAGGGGCAGGGCCTGGTTCCCACCCGGTGCCCGTCTCTGGGTGGCCCTGGATGAGCCCCTTCCCAGGGTGGGAGGCCCAACGATACGGCCCGCCCCCCCGTACCTGTGTGGCGAGTGCCCTGGCACCGGACCTGGCCCCCCGCACACTCGCACTGTTCCACTCGGCCCTGGTGCACGCGGGCCCAGCGATCGCCCACCTCCAGGTACTCGTAGCGGCTCTCGTCAAAGCATTTCTCTGGGGGCGGCACAGTGAGCTGCTGCTCCCCGCGCGTGCGGCAGGCGCCCCCCTGCCCTGCAGCCCCCTACCCTGCTCCCCCCCACCCTGCTCACCCGTGCCGCAGTCCTTGCCAGTGAAGGCCACGGGGCAGGTGCAGTGGTATGATTCGGGGTCCTGGGTGCTGGAGCACGAGCCCCCATTGAGGCAGGGGCCGGAGGCACAGGGATCCAGGGTAGCTGGGCACACGCAGCAGAGAGGGGTGTGTCTGAGAGCCCGGCCAGGCCTCGTGACCCCCTCCCCACGCCGTGACTCTCCCTGATTGCCGAGGGCCCGCCACCTTAAAGATGCCCCTCCCGAGTTCCGTGGTGTGTACGTGCCCTGGGAGCGAGCGCAGGCCTTTCCCCTCCTCACCACATCCTCTGCCCAGCTCTCAGACCCTGGGAAAATGGGCCTCTGGCTCTGCATCCAGCACCCTGAAAGCCCGACCCCCATCAGGCAGCGCAGTCTTCTTCCGTGTGCCCTGGGACCCTTGTAAGTGGGGCTGCCAGCACCACACCCTGCGGACCCCTTGGGCCCTCTCCATGTCCAGGGCTGTTCCTGTGCAGCCGCAGGGCCCAGCCTGACCACCAGGGGGCGCTTTGACCCCCCCACCCCCACCCCCGGCAATGGCCAAAGCAGTTATGTGGCCCCCTGAGAGGGCAGGACCCGCGGGGCAGGGTGTTCCCCACTCCCCACTCCTGCAGGCCCCGAGGTCTGCAGTGGGATGAACCCCGACGCCTCCTGCACACCAGGCAGGACCCCAGCCCCAGCTCAGCTCTGACGCCCCTCAAGCTCACCGCCACCCCTGGCCCAGCCCCCTCCTAGCTTGTGCTCAGGCCCAGACCCCCGGCACCCACCTGGGCCCTCCCGGGGAGTGGAAGCCTGCACACAGTAGCCCCAGGCCCTGTCCCGGTCATAGTTGTGAGTCGTGGCACACCTGGGGGTGATGCATACGGTGACATGGGGGTCCCAGGCCAGAGACCCGCCCACCCTAATCCCGACTCACGCAGGGACCCACGCTGACCACTCTGGGGCTCTCTCCCATTCACTCCCTCATTCATTCATTCACTACATCTGCTGTGTGCCAGGCTCAGTGTGGAGTACGGAGGGCAGGGAGCAGAAGCATCTCCAGGGCGGGCACGGGGCACGGGGACTGGGACCCACCACTTCCTGTGGGCACTTCCCTCTGTAGTGCAGGAGTGGACCATGCGGCCGCCATAGCGGAAGGGGAACCTGCAGGGCTGCCCGGCCTCGGTGAGCACTGCTAGAGGAGACACAGGGGTCAAGGGTTCCCGCGCTGGTCACCTCCCAACCCCCATCACATACCGCACTCCGTAAGTGCTGCTGTGTTCCTCCAGACCCCCCATCTAGGTGTAGCCTGCCACCTCCAAGAAGCCTTCCTGACCCACCTGTGCCCCCAGGGCTGCTATTGGAGGGGGCTGCCCTGGGCAGGTGGGTAGGCCCTCCACCATGGGGTCCCTCTGCCTTGGGTGCTGTCGCTGTGGCTGGGGTCCTGGGGGTCACCGAGGTTACAGGGATCGCGGGAGTCCCAGGGGTCACTGTGGCGTTACATTCTGGGGGTTCCGTTGGGTTCTAGGAAGAGCCGAGAGGCCTGTGATGGGGTCGGTGTGGGATGGACCCCGCTCACACTCAGGCCCTGACTCTGTTTCCATATTGGGGCCCTGAGGTCTTGGAGTAGGGACCAGGGGACACTGGCTCTCCCACAGCCTCAGCTGGACCCTGTCCCCTCCCCTCCCACCGAGTCCAAGGAGTCAGGCTGAGCTGGCTCAGGGTCTGCCAGGCTGGAACCACGGCCCTCCAGGCTCGAACCCTGGGGGTCCGTTCTGGGGGACAGACGAGAGCAGCTGCGAGGCCTTCAGAGGCACCCCCCCCCCCGCCCCCACCTCAAACACGTGGACCCAGCAGAGGCCCAGAGTGGCGAACAGTCTCCATGCCCCTGGGTGGGGGCCAGCAGGTTGGATCCCCAGGCCCCCCGTCCCCCAGGCCAGCCCAGCACGCCCACCTCACCCCCGGAAGGCTGACTGTCGCCACGCTGGGCCCTTCACCCACCCCACACCCTGCTCTGGCCTCAGCCCCAGGACCCAGAGTGGGCACGGAGAGCCCATGATCACAGTGCAGTGGGGTCAGTGCTCACCCTGCCAGCCTGGGGCTGAGCTCCTCGAGGCACCAGCAGCAGCAGCAGCAGCAGGGGCAGACCAAGTGGGGGGCAGGGGCTGGGGACCCAGGCCCAGCGCCCCATGGCTCCTCCTGGGCTGGCGTGAGGAGGAGCAGGAGGCGGGAGCAGAGTGGCCAGGGCAGGTGGGGGTCAAGGCCGCCTGGAAATGATTAACCCCTGGCTGCCTCCCATGCCAGGCCTACACGTCCCCCGTGTCTGCTGCCCAGCTCACCCTGCCTGAGCCAGCCGTCCCCTCTGGCCTCAGCCATGCTGGTCCTGGGCCTGACAATGTCCTCGAGTCTCAGCTACGACGCCTCCTCCAGGAAGTCTTCCAGGATGACACGGCAGGAAGGGACCTGGACCCCCACAGCCCCAGCTTCCGGTCCCTACCTGGCCACAGGGCTGGCCATTGTCTATTTGTGAGCTATACTAACCAGAGCACCTACACATGCTGAGCCCTTTGCAGGGCCCAGGCCTGGAGCATGGGATGTGGCCCCTGGCCAGCAAGAGGCCAGGCACAGAGAGGAGGGTGTGTGCACCGTTGCACACTGTGCCCCCCGGGACAGGGACCTCTGCCGCCCTTCTCTGCAGCACTTCTGCCTGTGCCTCCCAGGACGAGCCTGAGGTGGGACCTCCGGGAGGAGGGGGAGTGGAGCGGAGGAGGTGGGCAATACCAGAGCCCTGCCTGCTGTCCTAGCTCCCCTCCCCCACTGCAGCACCCCCTCAGGAAGCCCTCTGGCCCCTGGGCTTCCCCTCGTAGCCGGGACCACCCGTGCCATCCCGCCTCTGTCCTGGGCTGCCCTCCTTCCCATCCCAAGCACCGGCCAGGCACCAGGGCCACAGAGACCTGGCCTGGGGTCCTGCCCAGGTCTGTGGACGGACACTGGGGTGTCACCCCCCAGATGCGGCCACAGTTGTCGCCCCAGCTGGCCCCTGGTTCGTGACTGCAGCTGCAGGCAGAGCTGCCACGGGCAACTCTTCTGCAATTTGAGGGGCCGCGGAGGCGGCGGGGGGGCTGGGGGTGGGTGGCCCAGTCCCCATGAGTCATCTCAGCTGCCTGCACAGGGCGGAGCGAAGGGCTGGCCTGGGGATGGGCCTGGCACTGCAGCCGTCTCACTGTGCGCCCCCAAATCGCACTCTCTCTGGGTCCCCGTTTTCCCCTCTGTGCAGACGGAGTGCGAGCAGAAACTGAGTGGGCACCCAGCTTGGCACGCGGTGAGTGCTGGCCCCTCTCTTCCACGTGGGCATCCCCAGCTCAGAGCACAGCTCCCCAGGAGCATCCAGAGCAGCCCCAGCGGCCCAGGGCGCGCTCAGGCCTAGGGCCCTTCTGACAAACCTGACATGCATCTCGGAGGAGGGAGGGGTGCCGGGGGCCCCTCAGCTGCTCAGCGCCGGGGTTCTGCCGAGGCACCTGGGCTGATGGCACCGTCTCTATCTGCCCTGCCCACCCAGCGTCACACGGCAGCCCTGCCCACTGGCCTGGCCTGCTACCCCGTCCCCTCCCGGCTCGCTCAAGCCTCAGGACCTCTGCACAGGCTGACACTCTTTCCCAGGCCTTCTGGGCAGGGCAGTCAGGCTTCCCCTGAGGTGGTCCCTCCACAGACACGCCCTGCCAGACCACCTCCCTAAATGAGGCTAAGGGCGGGGGGGTTGGGTCAGAATGGCCTGAAGGGTCCCCAGGCCAAGCTCTGCCCCCACCGGCGGCCACCCCAAGAGGAGACCCTGCACCGAGCTGCAGGAGACACTGTGACGTGGACAAGACCAGGGCCCTGGACGGGGCAGGACCACATCCCACTGCCCACAGGCTAGGCCTCGTGCCCCGCGAGGCCAGCCTTATTTCCCTGCTCACCTCTGACCTCACCCTCGAGAGCTGGTTCTCCCCAGCCCCCTGCCGATACACGCACAGGGCCACGGGAACAACGGCTCCCTGAGGGCAGGGTCTGGGCCCCAAGACCAGGCACGAGGCCGACGATCCGCTCCTCAAAGACGCTTTATTGCGGGAAGGCTGGACGCCGAGCGGGAGCTGGGGCGGGGGCCGGGGAGCCCTGAGCCAATACTGGCGAGTGTCCGGGGCCAGGACCCTCCCCGCCCTCTGCTGGTTCGGCCCCCCGGGGTGGCTGAGGAGGCCCATCCAAGGCCCTCAAGATAGGCTCAGCTGCCCCCTCGGGATCTCTGCTCTCCACGTGTGTGTCCAGGCAGGCGGTTGGGGCGCCGGGTCGGGAGGGAGGGTCGGGTGCACGGGCGGCAGCCTCAGACGAAGGTGGCATGGTGTGGGCCGGCCTTGGGCTTGGCGGGTCCCCCCAGGATGGGGCTCAGGCCGGGGCGGTCTGATGTCGGGGTCCCGCCGGCCCGTGACCTCCGGGGGCCCGTCCACACCCCCGAGACGCTGCTGCCCGGCCCAGGTGCCGAGCCAGCCACACGGTCCACATCGACGATCGTGCTGACTGGGAGGCCCCGGCTGCCTCGGGCCCCACCTCCTGCCGCGGGGAGAAGAGAGAGGCTGTCACCCGTCTGCCCACCCTGGGCTGGAGACCCCACCCTACCCTCCTGGCACAGACGGTGGCAAGGGGCTCCTGAGACCCCCACATGCATCCCAGGGGCAGGCGACTTCCGACCTGGGGCCCCCGGGCCTGGCACAGGGAGCCCTCTGCAGCGGGGAGGGTCCCAGACCGAGGGAGCTGCAGGCTGCAGGGGACCAAGCTGGGGGAGGGGGTCTGGGGGCGCAGGGCCCAGGTTCCATGTGGTGGGACCGGCGTGGCCCCTCACCTGTCACGGGGACACCCTGCACCGTGCCCTCGCCCGGCGCAGCCAGGACAGCAGGGACAGCCCACCCACTAGGGTGCTGTCCGCCCAGCTGGGGCCCCCTCTGGGGAGGAGCTCACAGGCCAGGCGGCACCCGAGCCCCTGCAGCTCCCCACCGAAGCCCTGGGGCCATCAGGGGCACCCACCCCCATACGACACCGCGCTGCCCCTCGCCAGGGCGGGAAGGGGGAGGGGTGCATGGCTGTGTGTGGGTTTGCGTTGTGGGGAGCACGTGGTGCCCCTCGGTGGGCGCTGAGGTGGCGGAGGAGCTGGGGCAGGGGGGCGGGGGTCCCAGGGCCCCTCAGCGGGATGCAGCCACCCCTGGGGTGGGGGGTGGCTGAGGAGGGCCACGTGGGGGACGGTCTCGTGAGAAACCTCCCAGCCACCTCCGCTGCACCTCTCAGACACCCCCACGGTCCGGCCCGCACCCCACTGCGGCTCAGGTTCAGGGCCAGCCCTCCACTCCTCCTTGGGGGGCTGTCTGCAGCCGAGGGGCCGTCAGGGAAGGGCTCCAGGGGGAGGCATGCTGCTGGGCTGAGGGAGGACCAAGCACTGGGTGTGCGTTGCCCCAGACGGGCCTGGACCCTCAGGGCACTCTGGGTCTCCATCCACAGAGCTCGCTGCCCGGCGTCTCTGAGGGCTGCGGCTCCCAGTGGGGCAGGGGCCTGAGCCCCGCCGCCAATGCCCCCCAGGGCCCTCGCGACCTGGCCACGCAGTTGTCCACCTGCCCGTCGACCCGGGCCTACCTCTTCAGCCACACAAACTCTGAGTGCTTCACGCTCTCCTACCCCATCAGCAACACCCCAGGCCGAGTGCCCCTTCCTCCAACCTACCCTGCCGCCTGCCCCCTTCCAGGCTGCTCAGTGGTCAGCCAGGCCTCTGCCTTCAAGTCCCCACCTAGGCCCCAGGAGTTCCAGGCTGCCTGAAACTGCCTTGGAAGTTTTTAGATCCCGGGCTGGGCAGCCACACCTCCCTGCCAACCACCCCAGCAGGCTGTCACTGTGCTGTCACCCTGGCTGGTCCTGGGGGGGGGCCCTGGGGGACAGAGGTGCAGTTCCCAGGAACCAGGTCGCTGTGGGCAGGGCACAGGGCGCTCAGCAGGCGCCCTCAGCCTCGGCTCCCTCCACCGAGCCCCCCCAGGGCTCACCCTGGGGCCAGGGGCCAGGCAGAGCCCCAGGCCCTGGTGTGGCCAGGTGTAGTGGGAGGCTAGCATGCCTGTGGGGTGCTCTCAGTGAGCCTGGGAGCCAGGGACCCTCAGGTGCCTGGGGGAGGGTCAGGAAGAGACCCGAGGAGGGGGGAGCCCCAGCCCCAGGCTCCCAGTGGACAGTCTGCAGGAGTCCAGGCGCAGGGACACAGGGTCCCGCTCTGCTGACCGCCCCTTCCGGGTCTTGCCGGTGGAGGTGAAGACTCTGCTCCCTGCGTGGGTCCGATGCCTACGTGCGGGAGTGGGGACGGCCGTGGGGGTCAGGAGCCTCGCCTCCCCTTGCAGAAGCTGCTCTGTGGCCCCCAGAACCCCCGGGGCAGGTCTGAGCCTGCGAGAGGGCCTTGCGTCCTCTCTGATCTATCTAACGGAGGCGGCAGAAGGAGCCTTTGCCGGGCCTCCACGGGCATGGGCCTGACTCAGGGCCTCACAGGGGCTGCTCAGCCGCGGCACCCTATTTGGGTAGAGCAGCGGGAAGTGCGGGTGGGGAAAGCTGTCTCTTGGGGGTTCCGAGGGCCCACGTGCAGCAGCCGTGACTAGGAGCTGCTCTGGACAGCCAGTCTGTTAGTCATTTAACAAACCTTCAGCTTGGGCCTGCGGGACCCAGCCTTCCCCTGCTTGTCGGTGGCTTCCCAGGGCCAGCAGATGATGGGGTGGGGCTGGTCTGCGCTTGGACGGGGGCCGTGCAGAGGCAGGGCTTTGCTCCCCAACCGTTTGTCCCCATCTGGGGCATTTGTCTGGAGCATCAAGAGGCCCGTGACCCCACGCAGGTTGAGGGGCACTGCCTTTCCTGTCCAGCCCCGTTTGGACCCCCCAGGAGGACAGAGGCCGGCGAGGGGGAGGGGCCTCAGCCACGGGCCCCTCTGATGCCTGGGCAGCTCGGGTGCTGCCTCTGTGGACAGGAAGCTCGTCCCCGGGCCAGGGACGGGCTTGTCACAGGGAGGGTGGCTGCGGTCCAGGCCCTTCCTGCCTGCCCGCCCAGACTTGCCCTCCTGAGGAAGTGGCAGCCCCAGGCCTGTGACTCAGTGTCAGGGGCCCAGCCCCATGCGGGCGTCACGGCCTCCGTGCCAGGGCCTGCCCGGGGCGGCTGCCCTCCCTGCTTCCTGAGGCTCCCCTTGGCTCTCCTGGCGGGAGCAGCAGCGCGGGGGACCCTGCAGGGCTCGGGGGCCGCCGCTTCCGAAGGGAGCCGGGTCTGCCCTGTTCATGAGGGTCGCTCCCCGGGCCTCTGTCCCACGTCCCTCGGACACGCGCACGCGGGGCCGGAGCCAGCGCCGCATCCGCCGCCCCTCAGGCTGCCCTGCTGACCCCTCGTCTCCCCAGGGACCATGGGCCCTGCCCCCCGGCTGATTCCGACTCTGCACAGTCAGGCCCTCCGCAGGGCGCCCTGCTGGAGCCTCGTGGCGATCGGGACCCCAAGAGTCCCTCCCGAGAGCCCACCTATCAGCCCCTCGCCCGCGGCCAGGTCTGCTCTGGCCCTCAAGGCTCCACATCGGGAGAAGGTGCAGGCCAAGTCAGGACCCTCCTCCTGGGGCCAGTGGGTGCAGGGCTGCGTGGGTGGAGCCAGGGTGGTGGGTGCAGCCTGACCCCTTGGCCATCTCCAGCTCTCCCTGGGTGCTGAATCAAAGCTCTTCATTCAGCAGATCTGTACTAAGCATCTACTGGGTGCCAGGACTCCCGCTCACGGCAGCACAGGGTAAAAGGGGGGGACAGTGACCGGGCAGTCACAGGGCCATACCGAGTGCAGGCGTGCAGACGGGCGGAGCCTGGGGAGGGGACGCGGGCAGCGGCTGCAGCAGTGGGGCTGGGCCTAGGTCGGGGTGCGGGAGGTCACGCTGCCAGCCACTGGCGGCCCGTGGCTTCCACTCTGAGAGACCCAGGGGCCGGGTGGAGCAGACCAGCCGCAGGGCACATGGGGGAGACGCACGGAGAAGGGGACACGAGGAGGATGGACGCGCGAGGGGAGACCCAGGGCCGTCGGCCTGAGCAGCCAGGAGGATGGAGCTGTCACAGCCCATGCTGGGGTTTGGGGAGGGGTGCTGGGTCAGCCCTGGGAAGCCCGTGGAGGCCTGTGGAGTGGGCCGGGTGTGGGCAGAAGCCCCCAGACATCTAGCAGAAGGACTCAGGTCCATTCTAGCCAGGGCAAGGCCGGAGCTCCAGAACATGCTCCGCTGGAAGGGGGGTTCTGGAGAGAGTCCTGGCAGGGGGCTGCCTTCACCGGGACCCCCGGCACCAACGTGACCCCGAGAAGGCCAGGCAGCCCCCCACATGCACATCACGGTTTGTGCTGGGGAGGCTGGGCTGTCCTCCTGGAAGGCAGGTGTGCGCGGTGGAGGTGTCCCCCGGCCGCCCAGACAGAAGGGCCAAGGCTCTGCTGTAGAGAGGGGACATCTGAAGGGACAAGTACAAACTTGGCAGTGGCAGGTCGGCGGTGCAGGTTCAAGAGGCTGGGGCCCGGGCTGGGGAGATCCGCACGGCTGTCCCGGGAGGCCCTGACGCCCCAGGGGATGGACAGCTGGATCCCCCCTGTGGCTGCTGTCCCGTACACAGCTGCGCTTCCCCCGCTGTCCCCAGCCCAGGGCTTCCGCCTCACCTGGGACTGAGCAGGTGTGACACACCGAGACTGGCTGGGGGTCCAGGCTGGGGCCAGGGCTTGGCTGACCACTGAGCAGCCAGGTGCAGAGGGGCTCCTGGGACTCACGGCCAAAGCAAGGTCACGTGGTCTGGCTGCCTTCACTGCCAAGGTGAACGGTGTGGCCCTTATGTGGGCTTGTGGCCTCTGGTTAATGCTCCAGCCCCGTTCCCATGGAAACCAAGTTACTAGGCTACAGCGACCCCTGGCAAGCGGGAGCGCTCCACGCACCTGCTAGGAAGTGCGCTGAGGGCTCCTGACCCCACTCTGGTAACTGGACGTTTCTCTGGGGACCCTGGACACTGTGGCACAAGGTCCCCAAGTCGGGCGACTTCTGCCCCATCCAGTGAGCAGCATCTCTTTGTGCTGAGGCCCCGGGACCCCGGGCCAGGACTGGTGGCGAGGGCTCCTAGGGAGGGGTGGGTGGCCCTACTGGCAGCCGCATTCCTGCAGGAGGGGACGGGAGAGGCCCGGCCAGGACCCTGACCCAGGCGTCCAACACCAGCACGGCCGAGCAGCAGTGAGGGGAAAGCCTGCCCAGTGCCTGGCTGAGGGGCTGCAGTCGGGGTGGTGCTCAACCACTGGACAGAAGGCGGGGTGGCTAGGGAGGGAGTTCTCTGAGCCCAGGGCCCGGGAAGGGCACCAGACACCTCCTGGGACAGCAGGTCCCACAAGGTCAAGCCCTGCACCTGGGGTTCCCGTGTCCAGTTGAGTGTTCAGCCCGGGGCCAAGGTGAGGACCTGCCCAGCCCAAGGACACCTGGGGGCTGGGGGAGGGGGATTGCTGGGCCGGGGCCACCCACCCGCCCGCTCGCCAGTCAGCCCTGAAGACAGCTCCTCTCTCTCCCTGGGAAGAAGGTGCCCTTTGGGGGCGACTCCCACGCCCTCTCCACGTCTGCCTATGTAGACACGGGGTCTTCGCCTGCTGGGTGAGCGAGCCCTGAGGCCGGCTCCGCCTTCTGCAGGGCCGTGGACGCTGACCTCGGGACCTGACGCTCGCGCTGCTGGGACCGAGGACTCACACCGCCACCCAGCCAGTCCTCCCCGGGACGGGAAATGCCCACCAACGCCCAGCAATGCCCAGAGTTTTGCTGGAAACCAAACAGGTTAACAGTGGGGAAGGTGGCCAGGATTAGGACCAAATGCACGGCAGGCTACACTGGAAGGCTGCGTCCCGCGGCGGAGGCTCTGTGCCTGGGCCCCGCAGCCATTCAAAGACCTCCATCCCTCGGACGCATCGGGCACTCACAGGTCTCTCCGTACGAGGGTGCTGGGGACCGAGGGCCAGGGTGCAGGCGCAGCACGGCTCTGAGGGGACCCTCCGCACATGGGGACGCATTGCGGGCAGCCCCCCACCTGCCCCGGGCTGCATGGCCCAGATGCGGCCCCGGTTCCCCACCCCAGGGTCCGGCGGCATCAGCACGCTGTGTCTCTTGCCCTGCTCGGAGGGGCCACGGTGGCCACCACCTAGGAAACAGCTCACAGCAGCTAGAATCAGCAGGAGGTCTGGATGAAACCAGCCCTCTGGACCCCGAGGATATAGAGTTCAGCGCCGGGTCCAGACGCGCGCTGGCCCAAGGGTGTCTGCAGCGCCCTACGCTGGCTGCGGAACCTTGGGTCCGGTTCTGCGTCACAAAGGTGGACTCAAGGTTCACAGGACGAGCACAGGATCCGTCCGGCGAGCCCAACGTGGAGGCCGTCCCACCGAGGGCCTCGCACGGCAAGCGGGCACCGCACAGGAGGAGCGGAGGCCCTTCCCAGCTCCAGGAGGACGCGGCCAATCACAGACCCTCACGGTCCCCCCCGTCCTCCCTGTTTAGGACACCCACGGAGCCAAGCTTCCAGGGTCCCCACCTGGGCTCCTACTCACCGGGGACAACCAGTGCACGGGGGGGCACCAACGGCGACGCACCCCGGAAATGCAAGAACTCGCTGATCACGCTGCCCACGCTGCCAGGCCACAGGTGGGAAGGCCGAGCCCCGCACTGGGTAAGCCACGTGGGCCCAATGCCCCAAGCCCGGAATGTGGAGCTGGAGAAGCCCGGCGGGAGCTTGGAGGAAAAGGCTGGACAGAGGGCAGCCAGTGAGCCGGGGCTCTGGGTTTACAGGGAGCGAGTCAGAGGGATCCGGCCCAGCCAGCTCACCCACCACCGCCTGGCACCCCATCCTTCTTCCACCCGGCCCCCGACCCCGGCACTCTCAGGGAGGGGAGAGCCGTGGCCCCGAGCGCTCCATCCCAGCCCCTCACGGTGTCCCCACTGTCACACCCAGCCTCCCGGTGGAGCTTGATACTGCCGCCCTTACACAGCTGTGTCTGCGGGTGTGCATGAGGCGCTCAAGAACGTCTGCTGAGTGAATGGTCTGCTTTCGAAAGCCAGTGTAAAGTAAACCCAATGAATTCCATTAAAATGTGCAATGTTTTCCCTGGTTAAAATACACCTGTAGTTTTCTAAAGAGGAAACAGATGTTCAAGTGAGAAAGGAAAGCGCTTTAAACCAGTCCAATGAAGAGATGCAGAGTTTATTTCTCCTGGAAGAGCAGAGAGTCAAAACACAGGTGAAACTACACACAGGTGTCTACGGGGAGAGCAGAGGGGAAGTCGGGTCGAAGTGCAGGAGACATGCAAGGAAGGCCGCGGCTTCTCCCGGCTTCACGTCTGTGGGCTGTCTCCGTGGGGAGGGTGCCAGGAGCCCGGCCCGCAGAGCCAGTCCCCAAAGCGCCAGTACCCCACAGGTACAGAGCCAGAGGTACAGAGCTGCCCTGGGTCCCCACGGAGATGCGGCTGCAGGTCCAACGGGACCCAGTCCTGGGGCAGGACTCAGACCAGAGGAGGCCTCCCGCCACCCCCAACAGCAGCCACAGCTAGTGTCTGCCCACCACGGAGCCCACCGGCGAGGACGGCGGCACCAGGGGCTCCACGGGCACATGCCTGTGCGGACAGGCTCCTCCCCTACACCTCGGGGCCGGGGACACAGGCCGTGGCCCTAGTGTGGGGCGGGAGCCCCTTTCCCAGGAGGCCGGGGGCCTCGCTTCACCTGCTCACACTCACGCAGCTAAGGAACAGCTCCACCGCCAGCCCTTCTGCTCACCTTGACAAGTTCGTGCCTCCGTCTGGAGGATTGCCTGTGACCACCCAGGGTCAGGGAACCTCAGGGGAATCCCGGCACCCAGCACGCAGGGCCCCCACCTGCTGTCTGACCGATGGGCGGAGGGTGAACACCCCTCCCTGCAGGGTCAGCGCAGCCCTCCTGCTCTAAATCACACAGGCTTCACCCACTTGCTCAAGACAAACACTGTTTTTTTCAGCCTTGAGATTAAAATACTAAAACCGTTAGCTATCCAGATTGTAATAAAAGTAACACATACATTTTGCAGAAATTCCCAGGGCCTTGATTGGTGGCATTACTGCCGGGGACCCAGGGAAAGATGGCGGGAGGGCACCGCCGGGCCCAGTGCGGGCACCGCTCACGAGCGTCACGCCACAGGGGGCCACCCCCTCCAAGCCCCCCGCCGCCCATCCTGGCCACACTCTGACCTCAGCGGCCACTGGGTCCTTTTAGAGAAGGCAGAGGCCGCCAAGACCAACACAGTACCTGAGGGGGCCGGCACGCTGAAACCTCCTTAGAGGGATTAAGGGGTGGAGGGGGTAACTTTCCACCGCTGACGCTTTCTAAGTGGGTGGACAGCACCGGGCAGGTGACCCCGGGCTGGCAGGCGACCCTGGGCGGGCAGGCAGGGAGGAGAGGGGTCAGAGAGGAGCAGGGGCGTCGCGCCCAGAGGTACCTGGTCTCGGAGGTGCGGCCGAGCCCGGCGGGGTGGGGGGTGGCGGCAGGAACGTGCTGTTAGGGCTGCTGATGTGCCCCTCCCCCATGAGCGTCAGGTCGGCCACGTGCTCGCCCTCCACGGTCTGGACACTCCCAGCCTCCGCCGCCTGCGCCGGGGGGCTGGGGGTCCCGGAGGCACAGAGAGGCGGGCTGTCGGCCGAGCCAGGGCTGGTGGCGGGGCTCTCGCGGGGCCGAGGAGCGCTCTCCTCGCCATGGCCTGTTGTGGGTCTCGTGCAGAAGGCCTTGGGGGCAGCCGAGGGGGAGAGGGCGAGCCCCGGGGGGCCAGGTGGCAGACGCAGGAACTCAGGCAGCACCAGGTCCTCCTTCCTCAGCAGCCCGCGCTGGTCGTCTGCTCTGTTGCTCTGAGCTTTGGAAATGAGCTCAAAAAACTCTGTTGGAAGAAAACCCACGTTGACCAAGTGTTATCGCGTTTATCTTCCGGCAGGCACAGCAAGCGCTTCTGGCAAGGCCTTATCCCGCCGCCCCAGGCCCTCCCCCTTCCTCCTGTTCCCACCCTCACAGTCACAGGGAGGCCGCGGGCCACGCGAACAGCTGCGCTCCTCCCTGGACTGGCTCCGGTCCACCGCAGCCCGCGGCCCATGTCTGCACTCCGCCCGCATTTGATGCCATCTTCTGAGCAGGAGGGAGGCCACTGACCAGGCGCCACGGCCTGACACAGCCAGGAGCCCCTGGTGCCCGGAGCTGGTGAACCAGCCTAGACCCGTGTGTGGGAGGCCTCTCGGGGGCACCACGCCGGGGCAGAGGGCGGTCCCGAGGGGGCCTGTGAGCAGCGCCCGGCCCTCGAGCCCTCTCCCCACCACGCACCCTGCCCCGGGAGCTCCACAGCCCCCCAGGCCGCCCCTTCCCGGCACCTCCGCCCTGCCGGGGACGTCCAGCTTCTTCGCTGGCTCCCCAGAGCTCTTCTTTTTCTTACCTGGGTGGATTCTCAGTTGTAACTCGAGTTCACCATCCAAAATAGATGGTGTCTACACTGAGCCTTCTCGAGGCTTAAGTTACGCTCTGAGCTTCTGACCAGCAAGGAGCTTAAAAGCTCAAATCTTAACGGCTCTCAGAAACGCGAGAACTTCAGGGCAGGCGTGTGTTTTACTCTGGCACGTGGCCGGACGCCACGGGGAGCTGTGACTAGCCCAGCTGACCTGCCCAGGAAGGGTTCCCTGGGTTACAGCTCAGGGCGCAGAACAGCTCCTAGAGCTTCTCTCTGTCACGAGCTTTCGGAAGAAAAGGAAGGAAGTCCCCCACACCTCCTCTCCGTCTCTCATGCCATCCTTCTTCTGTCCTGCAGGCCCGGGGGCGGCTCGGGCGTCCGGCCCCCATGGCCGAATGCACACAGCCTTTCCTCAGGGCCCCGACAGCAGAGGCCAGCGAGGCCCAGGCCCTCCCACCGGCCTCCTCCTGCCGAGGACCCTCAGGGACGTGGACCCTGGTCCTGAGCCCTCCTCTGAGCCGGGACCCGGCTGTGAGGGAGGACAGAGACCTCCTGCTGCAGCCCACGTGGGGGCTCCCTGACTCCTAGGGCCCGGCTCTCGGTCTGAAAACTGGGGCTTTAGTAGAGTTACACCGACAGCTGCAGACAGACACAGGGGCGAGTGTTCAGTGTGACGGGTCACGGCCACCCCAATGTCAGTAACTCAGAGAAGCTTCTAGTGACTGGACTGGAAAACTGACACTGCATTCACGAAAAACGTGGAAGTTTTAAAAAGTACACATACCCTCTGCTTCGTCCAAATTAATTTTCTGATTTTTTTTTTTCCCAATCTTTGCAATAGATTCTTCTCTCTTTGAAAGCCGGGGATCCCTAGCATTCTTTCCATTTTCTCCTTTAATTTTAATAGAATTAGACTTGCCTAGTGTTCTTTCCTCTCCCTGCGTCAGAAGGAAAGTCAAAGTTCCACTCACATTTCAGACACATGACAACACAGTTCATCAGTTATATAAAAAGGGTCTTTGAAACATAGATTGCATTGATTTGGACTTTACATGCGTTGCAGAAACATCCATCGCAATGGTAAGGATTGCAAAAGGAACAGCACGTAAGGCACACCCACCCACCCAGCGATTCCCAGGCTAGTGGGAGCAGGCACCGCAGAGGGACCCTGAGAAGACCCCCCAACCCAGGGTGCAGGCCCACCAGGGCAGAGAGCCGCTGGGGCCGCCTGCCCCTGAGCTTTGCAGGCAAGGAGCGAGGCGGGGGGAGGAGGGGAATTACCATAGCCGAGTGATTTCTGGAGCCGGCATTTACAGCTGCGCTCTGTTTGATGGGCACACTTTTCTGTTTATCTGTGGACGCTGAACATAGTGAGATAAGCTTTATAAAACTGCAGTGAATTGCAAATCCATCTCAACGTTTAACATAATCACGTTTATACGTCTTTGAGATCAATGCTGTACAGAAGCCAAAGGTATCAGAGGTCCCTTATGTACATGCGCATTCAGGCCTGAGCACCCATGCGGGGTCGAGGGACAGAGGACCAGCCTCCTCCGCCCGCCACGTCTGGGCGAGCTGTGCATGACGGCGACGGGGAGAAGGCTCGCAGCTGACTGTGTCTACTGGGACTCTGTGGTCCCGTGGTGAGTGAAAGCACCTTCCGGGTACTATTTGGCACGAATGTCTTTAGAAAGTAGGAGAGTCTCACATTTATTACGTATCTTCAAATACGGCCATCGCCCCAAGTCAGGGCTGCAGGCTGGCCCCCTCTGGCCCTCGTGGTCCACAGACCGCTTCCCTGGCCCAGGATGGGCTGGCAGAGTCCCAGCCTTCCCATCTGTGAGCAGCGTCCCAAACACACCGCACGCACCTGCCCGCAGCGGTGCCGTCCGACTCACCTGCGCACGAGCGGGCCGGGAGGTCCAACCTTATCAGACCCCGGAGGGAGGTGTTGAGCACCCGTGCCCCACTCAGGCCGCTCGGCCCCTGAGGCCGGTAACCATGCAGGAGAAGCGCACACAGCACTCTCCAGAACCCAGATGGACCCACAGGGGGACAAGAAGCAGGCACTGGAGGCCGAGGGCAGAGGGGCGACCGCAGCCCGGGGCACCCCTGGGGAGGGAGACGACTGATCGGTAGCCCATTTCAGAGCCGAGCCGGCGCCGGGAGGGGAAGGGCGGCTCCTGACACGGCCGCCTCCTTGCCCTGTTCAGGAGGCTCCAGAAGGCTCTCTCCAGGAGGCGCGCCTCCGCTGCCCCCACCTGGGAGTGCAGGTCCCCGTCCCCAAGGCAGGGCTGCGGGGCTGAGGCAGCGTATGGGAAAGGGCCCTGTAAACCACTGATTCCTTGTGCACTGGGCACAGGGGGCCCCAGCCCCCCACCTCAGCCGCTGCTGGGCCGACACGGGGTAGCGATGCCCCAGAGCCCCGGGTCCCTTGTGCAGAGGGATGGGGAGGCCTCCCAGGAAGAGAGCACTTTCCAGGGCATGATGGACCCTCGGAGCGACCGCAGGGCGTTCGCAGGGCCTGCCGCCCCTTCTTACGGCAGAGAAGACACGCGGGGGTCCCAGCGAGAGGCCCTCGCACTCCTGGTCCCGGGGCCTCCTGCCCACAGACAGACGCCCAGCCACGGCTGGACTCGGCCATGGCAGGGGGTCGCCGAGCCCCGTGAGACCCTAAACCCAAGTGAGGCCATCCGCAGTGTCACTCTGAGACCACGGGGCAGCAGGGCCGGGAGCTTTCGGGGGGCCGAGCCCAGGGACCCAGGAGGCCAGAAGGGCCAGGGCAGCGTCACCCTGCTCACCTTTCCCTCGGGAGGGGTCCTTCTCCTCCAAGATGACCCGCTGTCCGTCCAGACTCGAGATGGGGGCTCCAAGGTCCAGGGGCTCCTTCTCTCCACTCTAGAGGCAGAGATGGTGCAATGAGCGGCTCACCCAGGCTGGAGCTTTCCGGAACAACTGCATGTGGTCCATCAGCCAGCAGGACCATCCCAGGCTTGATGGAGTCATGCGCCAGGTGACCCCAGGTCCTGTCACCTCGGCAGGGCCAGCCGCAGACGCCTGACATGCAATAACCAGGATCCCAAGCGCCAGCGGGCCTGCCCCCAACGCAGACGCCGGGAGGAGCCCGCGTGACAGGGCTGTCACCCAAGTGATGGCTGCTGGCAACACTGGGCCGAGGCGAAGCCCCGGGGGTGGAGGAGCACTTGGTGGGCGCCGGTACCACCTGCATCCACAAGTTGGGTGCTTTTAGGCGTTAAGTCAAGCTGGCCTAAGTCACAGCATTACCTCCAACCTGGAAGAGGGGGCCTCAAGCCCACCTCCCTGGCCCTCAATGCACTAGGAGCTGTGGGAGTAGCGGGGAGATGCCTCCCTGTGGGCAGGAAGCAGGCGCATCTGAGGCCCGGGATCCTGCCCTTCTCTCCTGGGGAGACTATCTTGCTGTTCAAGTCCCACATCCTCTGTCGAAGAAAGAATCTGAACTGTCGTCTGGCTCTTAAATTGCTAAGCGACCAAACGCCCAGACAGAGCTCCGGCCGAGTGGGGAACGGACCAAGGCTAGCAGGATCCTGCCTGGCTCATGACTTCGCGGCCCACAGTTCACTAAGGAGGGTCAGCAGGAGGGTCCAAGGAAAGCCACATCTTCACAGCCCATCCACAGAACGCCCCGTACCACCCTCCACGACTCTCCTGGCCCCAAGCCCTGAGGCAGCTGGACCACTCTTCCCAGTCAGGCCTCAGCAGCCCAGTGGGGAAGGAGCCCCGACCACTGGCCAGCCCTTTGGGACTGAAGCCCCCCAGCAATCCCACAAGCACGCTTCCATGACTCACCCCACTTTACAGATGGGGAAACAGGCACGGGGACTAAGGACCGCTTAGGATCTCAGCAGAGTACAGGGAGGCCACATGGAACCCAGGCCACGTCCCTCTCCATTTGGCATATTCTAGACTCCAGGACGGCACCCCCATCCCCCAGTGAGCTGGGCAGAGGGCTTCGGGTTACCCTCAGGAAGTCTGAAAACAATTTAACTGGTCCTCTTGTTCACATCAAAGTCTTGAACAATTCTGGACCCCATTTCAGAGAAAATAAAAATCCTAAAAATACTTGAAATCATAGCTCTGATAAAGTATAATTTCTAAAGAAAGGAGAACACAGGCCAATAGGTCATAAGTCATCACATTTCAAAGCAAATGTGTGGAGGTGCGGGACCGCCCTCCGGCTATAGGGACGGGGACTCTGCTCTCATCCCTGCTTCACCCATGCACGGAGGAACCCAACGGCCCAGCTCTGAAACACCAGAGAGAGGTGTCAGACCCACAGCCTATGGGAAGCTGGACAGTGAAGCAGCGGATGCCCGACAGGCTGTTGCAGATCGGGTCATGCACGCCACCGCGTGCCGTCATCTGATCAGATTTGCAAACGGCGGGAGGCTGCAAGGTTTTCATTTGTTTCTCTTCTTGGTTTCCCTAGGCCCAAACCCCCAAATCTCAAATACCAACCCAAATCCCAGAGGGCACGACCAAGGTACGAATAAGCAGCAAGCATTTCCACCAAAGGGTGGGAAACAGGAGGGCAGCGGCAACGTCCTCCCTAGGGCCTGCTGGGTGGAGAAGCTGCGCACAGGCGCTGGGTCGGCCCCATGGCATCCTCCCGTTATGCCAGCCACAGCTCGCTTCGCAGACAACGGGGGCAAGCTGGGCCCCAGCAGGCAGCGCTGAGCTTGTGGGCGGCTCGGGGGCCCAGGGGCCCCGTGTCACTCACCAGCCTGGTCACTCACCAGCCGGGCCACCAGCTCGCTCAGGCGCAGGCCATACTTGGCCGCCACAGGCCGCAGTACCTCCGTGACTGGCTTGCTGGGCTTGGCCTTGAGTCCCACAGACCGGTTAATCGGCACCAGATCCAGCCTGGTTGGAGGGGGAGAAACAGGAGCACGTTTGCCACAAACACGTGGCAACTGTCACGTGGACGTTCCGTCTCAAAAGCAGAGCAGCGTGGCACCCATGGGCATCACCAAGGCAGCCCCGGGTTCTGCACGAGAAGGGAGCCCACAGGGGGCTTCTTTAGGGCCTCGTGGGGCTGAGCCAGGACTGTCACACCCGACAAGGAGCAGCCCCTCCCCAAGGGTCAACCCTGCCCCGGGTGCAGCCTTGCCGTGGTCGCCAGCAGGCGGGGAGCTTGACCCTTTGGCCCCTGGGGTGCCTGGGGCCACGTGCGGCTGTCTCTCTGAGCTCACAGTGCGGGGGAGCCGGCACCCCCAGTAGAGCGGAGGCCAGCGGGGCAAGTGGTCAGAAACAGCCTGTGGCTCTGGAAACCTCATGAAAATGGCAATTGCTTTTCTCTTACCGAAATAAAGTGCGTTTTTCTAGGCGCAGGTCCCTAGACTCCAAGATGCTACTGTCCTGGTGCAGCACCAGAGGCTACGGAACACATGAAAGGAAGAGAGACGGGCGTCAGTGGGAGCCGGGGCGCACAGCCGCACGGAGCCAAGTGCAGCTTCAAGAGCAGCCCGCCAGAGCCGGAGAGAAGGCCTCAGCTCCCTGACCAGCTGCTGTGAGCCCACAAAGGGTTCTGCGCGGCGAGGCGGTGCTCTCGGGACCCACCTTGGCCACACGCGCGGTTCAGACGAGGAGCACAGAGCAGAGTCGGCCGCGAGGCCCAACACAGGCCGAGGCGGCAGGGAACCCGCACGCTCAGGTAAACACACACAGGTTAGCCGGCTCCCCCCTCGGCAGGATCTCCCACAGGGCAGACGCCCCCAAAGGAAAGGCCCTCGGTCTCTGCAGCCCTGTACCTTATCCCCGCCCACCAGGAAGAGGTCCACAGCAGCCCCGTTGATGCCGTGTCGCTCGCAGAGCCCGGCCAGGATTTCCTTGATGGAGAGCCCCTCCCTGACGAGCACCACGCAGGCCGTCCCGTCGGGGAGCTGGATGCTGCAGTGCTTGGCGGCCTTGTCCTTCTCGGGCGCCAGGGTCCTGCAGGCCTCTGGCTGGGGGGCAGGGAGATGGGGGCAGGCGCAGGGTCAGGGAAAGTGCGGGAGGCCCCAGGGAAGGGCCATCGTAGCTTGCACATGTGTGAGGGGCCCAGCAGCGCGGCTCCCTGTGCACACCCAGCCCCACAGCGCAGACACATTCCAATAAAGGTACAGTGCGCTGTGCGCACACGGCCGCTAAGTTGTGGGGCTGCTAGTTGACAGAGAGCCACCCCCTCTCAACTACAGGCACCGTCCTCGCAGTCCCAGCCTCCAACCTCTGAGTGTAAACTTTTACAAGGGCCATGCTAACTAGCTTTCCTACTAGAATAGGATGGGCCTTCCCACTTTTGTTTTCGGGGATCCGGTCTTGGCCTCCCTGACCCGGAAGCACATGGAGTCACTCTGCAGAGCCCACTGAGGCCATCTGGGGACCAGGAGCTGCCTCGCCTGTCTCTCAGCCTAGGAGCCGGGGACGGACAAGGCAGGCAACCTCTGCTGCTTCTGGTCACATTTCTGGCTCTTTCTGCCCGACCTCGCAGGCCCAAGGCCTTTCCGAGAGGAATGGACGGACAGACAGCAGGTGGGCTGCAGGGAAGAGGCTAGGAGAGGGGGCGGGACGGCCAGGCCAAGGCTCAGAGGCAGCGGCACACACCTGAGGGTATGAGGCCCCTCAGACCCTGGCCCCCAGGTCACGAGGAGCAGGCGCAGGGAGGCCGGGTGTGAGGGGCACGGGGGAGTCTCAGCTCCTTCCTCCGCGGGGCTGCCGGGGGTGCGCCCTGCAGGCAGCCTTCAGCCTGGGGTGCCTTCTGCCCAGAGAACGCCCACCACCTCTGCCCGGCGCGGGGGATGTGGCCCAGCCCACCTGTCCCACTGCCAGGCTCTGCGGTGGGGGACACGCCTGCAGGATGGGGAAGCGAGCCTTCCAGAGCAGCAGCACCTGCGACGTGATGTCTGCACTGTGGGTGGACTAGGCAAGAGCGGGGGCGGGGGGTGGCCCCTCCCCACTGCTCAGAGCAGGGCTCCGACGTGCTCGGGGCAGGAGCCAGACCGGGGACCAGCCCGCGGCCGCGCTCCCTATGGCAGACCTCTGGGTCCCTGAGTTACAGCTCCGCTTCCTGGCTACAGACGGCTCCCCGCATGCTTCTCTAATGCCTGACTTGCCCTGGTTGTCACTTCCTTACCACTCTGTCCTCCGAGGGTCTGAAAATCTCTTTCTCCCAAATATTACTTCAGAAAACTAGTTTTCAGGTGGTAGACTGATTGCAAAATGGCTCCAAACATGCCCTTCCCACAGACGCACGGGCAATAATAAATGTTCTTTGTCTTAAGCCACTGGGTTTTGGGATGGTTTGTCAGGCAGCAATGGCTGACTAGTGCATGGTCCACCCTCACGGCTCTAACTGGTATTGTTATAACTGAAGAAGAAATGACATTCTACACTCACTACTGCCTGACCATCTCAAGTGACTAGGAGGCCAGCAACAATAGGGTTTTCCAAAATTGCCATCAGATGACAGCTAACCAGCTAGCAGGTCAGCCCAATGCCTCCTCTCCACCTAACTAGAAACTGGCCCAGACAAGCAACTCAGTGGGGCATGAGGAGAGAGCGCAGGGCCAGGCAGGACCCGGGCCCCCGGCCCGCAGCAGGGGCCGGAGGGGAAGAGCTCCGTCGGCACAGCCCCCAGCGCACAGGCAGAGACACGGGGGTGTCTGAGCTCACGGGACATGCAGGTGCCGAGACGAAGAGGAGTACCTGCCTGCTCCCATGGGCGTCCAGAGAAACGTGCCTGAACGGGAACTAAAGGTCTCAGAAATAAACCCAGAGATATTCTTAGTGCTCAAGGGGCGCCCTCCCCATCCATCCAACAGCTCCTTTACGAGGGACATGGCTTTGCGGGGACTCACCAGGTCCAGGCTCCCGGCCGAGGACATGGAGCCCTGTGACTCCCGGCGGCCCAGGCCTCCATTGGTGTGCAGGGGGTCTGGAGGGGATACAGGGACTCAGAACACCCAATGGCACCAGCTTCAGGCTTGCTCGCTTAATGCAGAAGTGCAGAAACCCCCCGAGTGTGGTCATGTCCCCCACAGCCCCACACCTCCTTCAGGCTGAAGAGACACGCTCGAAGGACAGGAGCCAGGCTCGGAGGCCCTTTGGTGGCGCAGCCTCGCCCCTGGCACACAGCCGGGGCCGAGAGCCACAGCCCAGGCCCGCGCTCTGCTGGCGGCCACGCGGCTCCCCTGGCTCCTGCTGCCTTGTCTTAGGTCAAAACGCAAGCAAGTGCAAGGCCTCCCTGCCCTTCATTTAATCTGGAATTGTTATCTCAACATGTGGCTTCACGTGCCAGCCGGTTACGGCATCTTTTACCGACGGCTCACTTCCCGTCTTCCTGTAAAGCCCTGAATGAGCGGACAATCGCGCCATCCGATGTCACTGACTGAGCTAACTGTAATCTAAAACTCGCGAGAACTCTGACGTAGAAAGGACCTTTAAAAACACAGGGCCTAGGGCCCCCGATCATGCCGCTGTGCCGGGGCCTGGGGGTGGAGCAGGGGGCCTGATTACACGGAGGCCCCCAGGTCCCACTGACCCACCTGCCAAAAGCAACGGACTGCCAGGTGAGAGAGTCAGGATGCCTGGGGAGCGTCCTGGGGTCAGGACTTAGGGCCTTTACGGGTGGTTCTCTAAAGATGTGCCGGGTATGGGGACCCCGGTCTCCTGGGGTCCCGCTCGGGGACACAGACCTAGAGAGGCAGGCACTCCCCCATCTCCGGTCCTCGGGGGTCCCTGGCCACACTGACGACACCGCTCCCACCCCCAGCTCCGGCTGCCCTTCCTCGTGGAAGAATAGCTGTACCGGCCGCCCCAGGCAGGGCCCCAGAGCCTCAGGGCACCGGCAGAGGCCCACAGCCTCCCTACACTGCCCTCTGCAAAGTGGGCATAAGACCTGCCTGCGGCCAGCTCTGAGCAGGAGATGAACCCTCTAAAGCGCCTGGCACAGCACAGGCACCACCCCCCTCAGGTGCTCCCTGTCCAAGCTCCCTCGATAAGCCGCCCAACCTAATCGTGGGGCCCGGGTCTGGAACCTGCAGGTTAGTTCCCGGAAAATAATCCCTTTCCTGACAGTGGAGAAGAAAAGGCCGCCAAACCCTCCCACGCATGCTTCCTGCGCCCAGTGTGCGCCCCACCCTTCTCTGCCCTGTCCCCCCTGCCCAGGCTGCTACCCGTCCACCCACCTCCCTCCCGGAGCATCCCAGCCCCATCCCTGTCCCTCTCACACTGTCTTCTCAGCCACATCCAAGAAAGAAACCAAGGGAGAGAAGATCTAGGATGGCAACCTTTAAAATTTACAATAAAATTACAATTTTGAAAATGCTTGGTACCCAAACTATGGTGTCACATTTTCTTAAAGAAATTACAAAAGCTCGTGTACCTCTCTGCACACAGCAGAAAAGCAAGAGGCTGTCTGGGTGGACAGAGGGCAGGACATCTGTATTTTCTCCTTTTCACTTGGTTGTATTTTCCAAATTTTCTACCAAGAGCACCCATTACTGCTCAAGCAAGAAGAGGGTGGTACCCGTGAGGTGCCCTAGGCTGGTGGGTTAGAATGCACCATGCCCCCTCTCAGAGGGCCCTAGAACCCCCGGCTTCCCCAGCCAGGCCGCCCCAAAGGGCCACGTCACAAGCACAGCCCACACTTCCTCATTCGTCCCCGAGAGAGCCTCGCCCCCCTCCCTCCCCGACCTGCACACGACAAACCACGAACCGCTTGGACGGTCGCCTTGGTCCTTCTTCTTCTGGGACCGCCCAGTGCTCCTGGTCCTTGACCAAGAGAAAAACGCTCCTTTTCGTTTCTTCTCGCTGTCCTCATCCCCCAACTCTTCATTCAGGGACCGTCCTGATTTCGATTTTCCATTCAACTGCCATCAGATGGAAAACGTTGTTAAAACAGTGTGAAGTTAATTTAATATCACATGAAATGCATGGGAAAGGGAGCTGGAGCAGGCTGCCAAGACAGGTGCTCCGCGGGAGGGTCCAGGTCCCTCAAGGCCAGAGGCGCAGCCCCGCCAGCCTCTCCAAAAATGGCAGCTGGAGCCCCCCGCCCTGACCAGAACCTCAGACAAGACGCATGGGAGGTGTGAGTGCTAAGAGGGCCTTGCATTCCCTGCGGGTGAGGGGATAAGCCAACAGGGGCGTCTACTGTCATCTTTGCAGAACAGCTTTCACTGGGGGGGCCAGCGTGGCTGGGACGGGCACCTTCTTTGGCGTGGACGCGTTTGAGTGGTCGGAGCTGACGCTGTGCTTGGAGGTGGGGCTGCTGGGAACCTGCTGCGCATCGGGCAGCGGGCGGCCCTCCACCTCCGCCAGGATGCACTCTTGGTACAGCGGGGATTTCAGAAAGCGAGTGTAGCTGTCAAACTTCATCAGGTTGAAGATCTGCCAAGGAAACACAGCGCTGTCCAGTGACACACGGAACCGGACACTTGGCCCTGAAGGTGTGGGGCGGCGCCAGGCCACACGTGCAGCAGGGCCTGTTCCCAAAGCCCCTCATCGCCCCCGGAGTCGTTGCCCAGGCTCCTTTATGTCTGATCACACTTCTCATAACACGCCAGCCCTCGGTGGCCACGCTTACGATCAGCCAATTCCAATAACCCACATAAAGCGCCAGCGTCTGAGTGGCCTCAGGACAGCCAAGGTGCAATCTTGGAGAATCTTTACTTTGTTAAATAAGAATGAAACCAGGGCTTCCTTGGTGGCACAGTGGTTGAGAGTCCGCCTGCCGATGCAGGGGACACAGGTTCGTGCCCGGTCCGGGAAGATCCCACATGTCGCGGAGCGGCTGGGCCCGTGAGCCATGGCTGCTAAGCCCGTGCGTCCAGAGCCTGTGCTCCGCAATGGGAGAGGCCGCAACAGTGAGAGGCCCGTGTACCGCCAAAAAAAAGAAAAAAGAATGAAACCAAAGGCAACTGGAAACCTAAAGGAAGTGAGACCTGCCTTGAAAATACCTTCCTCCATTTTTTTTAAACCTCATTCATATGACTCAGCTACAGAAGTAACCTCTGCTAAGGCCAGTGGACATGTGCTCTAAAACACATTAAGTCCAATGCACACTTTTCATCACAGTGATGTCCTAAAACTGAAAAAAATCCAAACATCTATCGACCTCTATGTATATCACCGCCCATGAACCTGTGATGACACACAGATGCATAAGGGAGAGTGTCAACAGTCAGGTATGCCGTGGTGGGGACGTCCTGCTCTAGGGCTCTGCTGAACCCTGGCTCTGAGATGGAGCCCAGGGGCTGGGGTGGGGTGGGGTAGGGGTGGGGGTCCCACCGGCACTCTCCTCGCAGTCTGGTGCCTGCAGGGGCTGCTCTCTGGGACCCGAGTCCTCTGCCCGCGCCCCGGGCAGTCACCTGGAGCTGCTGCTCCTTGAACATGTCAGGGTGGGGGGCGCTGAGGATGTCGTCCGCCAGCTGGGCCTGGCTGTCAATGTTGACCGGCGTGGTGGCTTTGCTGCTCAGGAACTTACTGAAGATCTCGCGGGCCCTGTAGGAGAGCTGAAGGGACAGTGCGTGTGTGGGACATGCAGACCACACACATGTTTTCTGACACGGGTCCAGGCAATGGAGACACATTTTCTTAGGGCCTAATAAATATTTCTTGCTTGGATAATAACTAAAAGTACCAGCCAGTATGAAACTTTTCAATAAATCAGCTCCTCTCCAAATTTTGTCAAAGCGCATCTGAATGTTCCAAAGACCGGGGGCATCCGGGTACGGGCAGCGCAGGTGCTGTCGCATGGTGTGGTCTCGCCAAAGTGGGAGGGAGGTCCGGGCAGCACGGAGCATGAGAAGCAGAGAAGAGGCCTCCTCTGAGGGAGGGGCACAGGCTGCCTCAGAGCGGGTCACGCCGCGGATCAGCACCCACACCAGCGGGGGCTCAGCTGCCCCCACGCAGCCTGCAAGGGGGGGCGTACGGACGGGCATCCTAGGATGCTCTTCTGCCCAGGATTTTCTCTTAAATCCCCTTCCACACACGGAGTGGCAGCACATGTGCTCAAAGTTTTAGGGCCATTTATGCAAAAGCTATGTTTAGGCAAAACTAAATATCATATATATTAAGAAACATTCTGAAAACGAATTTTTTTTAATCGTGTGAAAATATTTTTACACGGACTTTTCAAACTGCACTACGTGTGAACCTACGCTAACATCACCCTGCCCTTTAACCACTCCCACTTCCCAGCCTGAAGAAACGTACCTCTTTTTTGTCGTGTGCGGGAACATGATGAAAATATTCACAGGCCTGCCAGAATAAAATGTTTTCTTCACTGAATTCCTTCCTTAGAAAATCCTAAGAAAAACACCATAGATTAACCTTCACACAATCCTCGGAAAAGGCAGGTACGTCAGTAGTGGCAGTGGGACCTCCCTCCTCTTGCGCTCTGTTCCATTATTCCCACTTTATTCTTATTTTCATCTTTCACAGAAACCACGGGTGCCAAGCGCCTCTGCAGAATTTACCTGGGAGCAAACTTAAAAGCTGCCCTCACTGGGACCACTTGGGCCTTCCCAGCTGTTTCCTTAGGAGCTGAGCATGCCTTCCTAGTAGCCGGCCTGGCTAGCAGGCAGCTGCTTCCAAGGGTTCACAAGAAGCTCTGATGCCCCTCACAGCAGAGAGAGGCGCCCTCCAGCCCCTGGGCCTGAGCGCCCGGGGTAGAAGCAGGAGGACGAGACGCCTGCCCTGCCCAACCCTGCCCTGGGGTCCGGCTGCAAGAGGTGCCCGCTGCCCGTCAGACTCACGGAAAAGTAGCGAACTCCAAGTGGGTCCTGCAGAAGCCGCTCGAAGGACACAGCCCAGCTGGCAACCCTCCGCTCACGCAGGCGCCGGCAGCTCTGCACGCTGGGGAGGCTGGCATTGCTGCTCAGGCTGTGGTTGCTCACGCAGTCCTTCAGGTCGGCGCCGTTCAGCTCTGCGGGGCCAGCACAGACCTCACTCACCTGCGGGCCTGTCCCCCTCCTGCCCACAGGGCCCTCACCATCTGTCTTGTACAGGAGGTGCGTTCAGCCGACACAGTGTGGTGAGTGCCCACACTGTGGCTGCATCGTTCTGGGCACCCTGGGTACCGGGCCGAGTGGGAACGAGACCGAACCCACCTCCTGAGGCCACGCACGCACACACCCAACAAGGATGCTCGTCACAGGTCGCGGCCGCCCTGGCCGCGGGCACGGCAGGGGCTCCGAGTGAGTCCACCTGAGGTCGGGACGGGCCAGGAGCCAGGGCTGGGTGACGGGCGGGCTGAGCAGAGAGAAAGGGGCACCGGTGGGGTTCCCAGGACCCGGAGAAACACGCACTGTTGCTAAGTGCACCGCAGTGCCCAGGCAGGGAACTGAGGACCAGGGCACACGGAACCACCTGGAAATGCTCTGCTTAGACCCCGACACACAAAACTTCCCCACAAGAACTGCTCTCGGTTTTGTGGGTATGTGACCGGAAACCCACTCCTCAACGCACGCTGACACACTCAGAGGCAGGCACATGCTCATACACGCTCACAGGCAGGCACACGCTCACACACACACACCCCAACACACTCAGAGGCAGGCACATGCTCACACACGCTCACGCACGCATCCTGACACGCTCACAGGCAGGCACACACTCACACCCTCCTCCCCTCTCTCCTTGGGGCTGGGGTCCTGGAAGACCCCACGTCTTCACATGTGATTTGTATCCAGTAACAGGGGCAACAAAGGACTAAACACCACAGACGCTCAACCCCCCAAATTAACCTCTCCTCCCAACACACTTCCCAGTACACGTTCTATTAGAACCAGACAAACTGAGTGTAAAGGTTCACGTGGAAACCCAAACATGAAATGCTGGAAAACTACACAAAACAAAGCACAGAGGCAGGGCCAGCCCCACCGAACGTTACACACGTCGCACACCCACACCCTGAACGATGCCGCTGCAGAAGCAGATGCGCCACTGGGACAGGACACAGCCGGATCACTCAATACACGCTACAGGGTCAACTGTGACCAGCTGGACAGTGACCAAGTTGGGGGGCTTGCAATACGCACTAGAATAAATGCCACACAGACCAAAGATTTAAACATGAACAGTGAAGTCAGAGAAACACTAGAAGAAAGCACGGGACAGTTCTCTGAGATACCTGAGTGAGGACATCCAGCAGGCTCCCGCCCAGAGCCGTCAGAGACAGACTTGAAGTCTCTGTGTGTGAGAGCAGACGGGTGGTGCCAGAGGCAGTGGGCAGGGTGGGGGACAATGTGGGTGGAGGGGTTAGAGGGTACAAACGTCCAGACGTAAGAGAAACAGGTCCTGGGGATGGATGGCACGGCACGGCGAGTGTAAGCAACAACACTGCATCGCGCACGCGAAAGGAGCTAAGAGACTAGATCTTGTAAGTTCTCATCACAAGAAAGAATTCTGCATCTGTGCCTGGTGAGGGAAGTTAGCTAGGCTCACTGTGGCAATCATTCCACAATATATACAAATTTTGAAACATTATGTTGTACACCTGAAACTAACATAATGTTGTATGTCAACTACACCTCAAAAAAGTAAAATCAAATCTCTGTATGTAAAAAATACTGTAAGCTAAGGCAAAAGACAAATAAGAAACTACGGGAAATACATGTAACACATTACACAGCTGAAGGACTAATTTTCTTTATATTTAAGAACACCTACACATCAATAAAAAAAAAAGATCAATAAACCAAAGGAAAGTGGAGGAAGAGTATGATCTGTCACTAAGTAGGGGCTTAAAATGCCCCCAGCCCCGGGGACCCCCACACGGAGCCAAAGAGAATGTGAACTGTGAACCAGCGTCAGGGGCAGTGTCAGGGGCCAAGCAGAGAAGCTTTCCTGCTACATTTCATGCTGATAAACAGGGTCATCCTCAAAAGATGAAACAGTCTATTTTAAAAACACTCAGTAAAGTATGAGCACCAAGACATTTTCCTCCAGCTTTTTTCCCTTAAGGCAATGATGGTTGAGCTGAGAGTTGAGGGATGAACAGAACTTAACCGACCTCAGAAAAGCGGAAAAAGCCTTCCACGAGGGGGACAAGCATGTGCAAAGGCCCTGTGGCAGAAGAAACACGGCTCACAGCCAGTGTGGCTGGGCGGCCGAGGAGCAGGAGAGCTGGCAGGCAAGGCCAGCAGGGCCGGGAGGTGGGCACCCAAGCTGTGTGTATTTCACCCTGGAGGACAGTGATAAACAAGGGAATGTCAAGATGGGAGAAAATATTTGCAAACAATGCAACCGACAAGGGCTTAATTTCCAAAATATATAAGCAGCTCATACAACTCAACAACAGAAAAACAAACAACCCAATCAAAAAACGGGCAGAAGACCTAAATAGACATTTCTCCAAAGAAGAAATACAGATGGCTAAAAGGCACATGAAAGGATGCTCAACATCACTAATTATTAGAGAGATGCACTTCAAAACTACAATTAGGTACCATCTCACACTGGTCAGACTAGAAAGTCTACAAACAATAAATGCTGGAGAGGGTGTGGAGAAAAGGAAACCCTCCTACACGGTTGGTGTGAATGTAAGTTGGTGCAGCCGTTGTGGAAAACAGTATGGAGGTTCCTCAAAAAACTAAAAATAGAATTACCATATGATCCAGCAATCCCACTCCTGGGCATATATCCAGACAAAACTATAATTCGAAAAGATGCATGCACCCCTATGTTCACAGCAGCACTATTCACACTAGCCAGGACATGGAAACAACCTAAATGTCCACTGACAGATGAATGGATAAAGATGTGGTACATATATACACACTGGAACACTGCTCAGCCATAAGAAAGCGTGAAATCATGCCATGTGTGGTAACATCAATGGACCTAGAGACGATCATACTGAGTGAAGTAAGCCATACAGAGAGACAAATATCATATGATATCACTTACATGTGGAATCTAAAGTATGACACAAATGAACTTATCTATAAAACAGAAACAGACTCACAGACATAAAGAACAGACTTGTGGTTGCCAAGGGGGAGGGGGTTGGGGGAGGGATGGAGTGGGAATTTGGGATGAGCAGATGTAAGCTATTATATAAAGAATGGATAAACAACAAGGTCCTACTGTACAGCACAGGGAACTGTATTCAGTATTCTAGGATAAGCCATAATGGGAAAGAATATTTTTAAAAAAGGATGTATATATATATATGTATAACTGAATTGCTTTGCTGTACAGCAGAAATTAACATGACATTGTAAATCAACTATACTTCAATAAAAAATATTGAAAAAAAAGTCATCACATCTATGCTAAAAATAAAACATTCCGTTAATAATAATAATAATAAAGAAGGGACTTTTTGTCCTTCTGGCTGCACGTGGAGAGTGGCCAGCGGAGGTCCGGCTGAGGCTGGATGGTGAGGGCAGGGTGGGGGGCAAACTGCAGACAGAGCAGCTGAACCCATCAAGGATGTCGCAGCTTTTACTTGTCAAACAAAAGGTGTGTGGATTACAACACGCAACAGGCAGAGCGATGTAGACCAGTGCACACAGGACACGAGGGAGGCGGGGGGTGGTCAGGCTTCCCAGGCGCCCAACCCCACCCTGCCCAGTGCTGCAAGTTTGTGGAAGGACTGAGTGAAGGACAAATGAACGCTGACCGAATACACGTGTTAAGGGAAAGATGACCCGTATACCAATTCATTTTTATAAGATTTAGCCAATGTGAATTACTTTTGAAGACTCATAGATCAATAACTGACACTTGAAAAGTCTAATCGATAAAGAAACATTACAATTAAAAGAAAGGACCCCCCTGGCCGCTCGTTGTGGGCTGCGCGGCTCAGCCGGCCAGCGGCAGGCACACCCTGAGGCCTGCCTTTTCTGATGCCTTGGCGGGAGCAGGGCGGTTCCTGCCGTGGAGTCTCAGGGGCACTGGTGTCCTGCACAGAAAGATGCGCTGGGCCTAGAAGGGGAGCGGGGGTGGCAGCGGGGTGGAGGGCTGGGGCTGGGCTCTGCCTGCAGACAGAGCCTCTCCTGGGAAGAGTCATTTCAGCTGGGGACGCAGGCCCTGGACCCCAGCTCCCATCTGACCCACGAAGTCAGAAAGTTATCCTGCGCTGGCTCCCCGGGCCTCCCCGCAGGCTCCTTTTGCTTCTTCTGGCAGACACACCCACACTGTTGCTTCTGGGACCTGAATGCCTGCTCCCTGGGCCTCAACTCAGGCACCAGGAGCTTCGAGAGGGGACAGCAGTGACCCTGCAGGAGCAGCTCCAGGGCCAGGCCACGCTGCCTGAGGCCGCGGCCCCGGCTGTTTCCCTCCACCTCGGCCAGATCTCTGGGAATGTGCACACACTTCAGAGTGGGAAAACTAGAGACAATGCCTGGCTGCGTAAAGCACGTCGGTACACAGTTCTTGTCATCATGAGATCTCCTGGTGAATCTTTAGGTGGCCGATTCTTGCAGAAGAACGTGAAGAGCCATGCGGTGGGTGCAGAGCCCTTCGGGGATGACAAGATCCTAGCACTTCCGTGTGTCCATGACACACGGAGAGTCACCTGGGCCTTGACAGCCATTGTCAAGTTCTGAATTTCATAATTCATGCCACCTTTAAACTCACTCTGGAGTTGCTCTCGACACACAGAAAACAGTGCACATGTGTGGAAGGACTGCCCTTGAACACAAATGAAATTCCTTCCAACGCCAGGATTCCTACCCCAACTCCAAGGCCAGAACAGGTGATGGAAGAAACCCCACTATGTCTAAGCCACTGCCTGAGTCTCTCTGGGGTGTCAGGTGCTTGGAAAACAACACACTCATCCTCCAGCCAAAGAAGAAGACGTCCATGGAAGACACCCCACATCCCACCTTACAGCTTCACTTTAGAGAATGTTTCCTGGTTTCTGTTGTCGCTGTTGGGTTTTTTTTTTTTCCTTTCAATTTACCAGTTTAAGTCAGAGTAATGCTTTCCTGGTGAGAAAGTTTCTGAAGTCTGTTTCAGATCTGCTGAAAACTAGGAAAGCCACCACCTTTACATTGGCTGGACAAACATGCAGATTACCGTGTTGCAAATAACTTGAAGAATGCCTTACTATTAACATTTTATAGATAATTCTGTAACTCAGGGCTTTCATCCATCATTATCTCACCAGAATATCTCATCCAAACCATAACCTCCAGCACTTTAAATATTTAAATCACAACTCAAGGTCAGGTAGTAGGGCTAACTGCCACCGGCCTCCAAGCAGACGGGCCCCCTCGGCACACATACCTGGAGACCGCGCAGTCTGCCTGCCCCCGCCAACCACGACAAGGCACAGACCAGAGGGACTTTACCTGGGCAGAGCCGATAAGAGCCACTGTGATGCCACTTAACCAAATACTTCCAACCATTCACCGCAAACCACCCCTCTGAATCCATACCAGGGTCAGCCAGCACAGCCCCTGGGGCCCCAGGCTCGGGCCACACACAGAGACATTGTTGCTTAGCTCACGCTCCCCAAAGAGGTAAATTAGTGCACTTTCTCCAGAGATCCCAGTCCACAGGCTGACAAAGGCGAGTCTCTCCCTTCGAGCTCACGGAGAAGGAACCACCAGGATACTTAACACAAAGCATCACAGAAGACGCATCCATAATTTAGAGCAGACCTTTAGCCTGCTGCTACCTCTGACGAACGTGAATTATTTAGCAGGCAGAACACAGCTCCAGAAGCTGTTCTCAGAGGCACAAAGGCTGAGGCTGAAGCCCTGGGGGCCTCTGGGCATTTGTTTTCTGTTAAACTAGCAGTGGCAAAGGGAAAAAAAAAATACTTTTTATAATAAAACTCTTAATTCCCCTATTTAAAAAAATTTAATCTCATAAACATAAAACTTATCTTTTTAATGAGAAGGTGATCACCAAAATTGCATAGTATCAGGAATAAGTATTCACTAAGTAATAAGCAACTACCCCAAACTGAACCACTTTTAAACCGTAAGGAGCATTTTGAGGTCAAAGCAAAGCATGCACATGACTGTTCCCTGAAAGCTTTGTTTATAAAAACTGGCAGCGGCTGGATCTGGCTCTCAGGCTGACCCGGCTATAGATTCTTGGATGGACACTGCTGCATAAACAGCTACAACTAGGTGACAGTTCTGTTAAAAAGGTGTTAAATCAATCTCAACATTTTCCAAGCAAACAATTCAGGAAAAGGGTTTAACGATGCAGCAGAGCCCCAGTGGGTCCCACTTTCCTATCAATGTCCTTTCTGACCTCACGTTTCTGAAGTGCAGCCATCTGCCGACGAGGCAGCAGAGATCAGAGGGCGCAGAGGCAGAGTCAGGCCGGGACGTGGGGTCCTGGCCCCTCTGCGTCGGGCCCCTCACCTGCCCAGGGACTCATGCAGTGCTCAGAACGGCAGAGGTACTAGCACAGCTGCTACACTGGGGGGACAGGACCGTGAACGAGGCCCAAAAACACCGCCACTGGACCCAAAGCTCCCCCTTCCTTAGAGCCACACGTGCCATCCTTTAGGGGCAGCTTTTAAGTTTGATATAAATCAACCTTGCAGAAAATTACAAAAACAGTAAAAGGAACGCCCATACACCCTTTCCCAGATTCACTGGTCGTCTACATCTTGCTCTACTGGCCGTGTCACCCTCTCTCCTCTCCCCCTCACTCCCTTCCTCCCAGTCTCCTTCTCTAAACACACAGGCCGGTAACTCTTCCCCAACTATTTGAGATTAAGGTGGAGACAGCACACCTCTTCACCCCTGAATACTTCAGTGTGAATTTCTGAAGTACAGGGACATTTTCTTTCACGACCACAGCACAGCCATCAAAACTGGAGAAAGTGACACAGTCCGAGTTCCAGTTTCACCAACGATGTCCTTTCTAGCTATTTCCCCGTCCAGGGTCCAATTCAGGATCGCTTAGTGGTCGTGTCTCTTTAAAAGCTCCCGGCCTGGGGCTTCCCTTAGTGGTGCAGTGGTTACGAATCCGCCTGCCAATGCAGGGAACATGGGTTCGAGCCCTGGTCCAGGAAGATCCCACATGCCACAGAGTAACGAAGGCCGTGCGCCACAACTACTGAGCCTGCGCTCTAGAGCCCGCGAGCCACAACTACGGAGCCCACGTGACACAACTACTGAAGCCTGCGTGCCTAGAGCCCGTGCTCCGCAACAAGAGAAGCCACCGCAGTGAGAAGCCCATGCACCGCAATGAAGAGTAGCCCCCGCTCGCTGCAACTAGAGAAAGCTGCTCACAGCAATGAAGACCCAATGCAGCCATAAATAAATAAATAAATAGATAGATAAATAAAGTTATTTTTAAAAAAAGAACTGATGATGCATACACTGCCAAAAACAAAACCACTAACTAGACTTTAATCTTTGTTTACAGTTCTTTTTGAGATAAAATCCACATACAGTGAAATATATAGTCTTAGGTGCAGGATCCTGTGAGTTTTAGCATCACGTCATTTACTTTTACGCGCAGGCCCAGCAGCCATGGCTCACGGGCCCAGCCGCTCCGCGGCATGTGGGATCCTCCCGGACTGGGGCACGAACCCATGTCCCCTGCATCGGCAGGCAGATTCTCAACCACTGCGCCACCAGGGAAGCCCACGTCATTTACTTTTTAAAGCCTGTACTTGTTCATCAAGTGAACTGGTCCACCCTTCAAACCAGGCCTTGAGAATATCTGCCATATGGCCATTTCAACAATAAAATTCAGTTCTGGGGGAAAACCCAGGTGGAGACTCAGGCCCATGATGGTCATTCTGGCTCTGGGTGGCATAATGCAATAGACTGCATGGGCCTGAATATCTTTATGTCTTGGTTTTCTCATTAGGGGAGAAATTGACAATTGCAGGGCTTGGGGCAAGAGTACAAGTTAAGATCTTTACACCATGCATCTAAATACTGAAAAAATATCAAAGAAGCTAACATGCTGTTAAGTAAGATATATTCTATTCTCCTCTCTTCAAACGCCCTGGAAGGCTAGGCTTGAACTTAGAATTCTGGAACTTGCCCGAGTTCTGCACTGAAAGGTGCACAGGGAGGGCTGCCCGGCCCTCCCCCCACCCCGCCCTACCCGCCTCAGCTGCACGTCCAAGTCTGCCACGTCCTGCCCACGCCGCACAGTAGGCTCCCTAAGAGTATTCACTCCATTCCCCAGCTGCAGCCCTGGCACGTCTTACAAATTTAAAGCAGCAGGCCTTTTCTTTTTCTCAAAGCTATCACATATGGAATCCCTGTGTGTTGGCTGGGCCACTGGGAAGGAAGAAGATACAGACAAGAACAGGTGGGACAGACCTCGGCCGCGCTCTGCTTGACCTGGTGCAGCCTCGGGCAGGCAGCCTAGCACCTCCTTCATGAAAGATCTGCCACTATTTACAGAGCCCTTCTGACGAGGAGAATGAAATGTCTATGGAGCCTGGCAGCACCTCCTCAGCACAGAGTCTGCAAACTATTGATCCATCAGCCCATTTTACAAAGGAAGTTGCTGAAGTGTGAAGCCCTCCTATGACCAGCCTGAGATTAGCTGGTGAAGGTGCTGAGACAGCGTCCATGTGCTCCAAGGGACGCTCCCAGTGTCACCATTCATGAGCTCCTGGCCAGATGTCACAGCCCTGGCGAGCAGGCAAATGCCTCACAGGTCTATAGGGCAGCGCTCAGTGTACGGTATCCTTCCATATACTTCCCAGGGCCATGGGAAATGTGGGCCCAAACACCAGAAACCTAAATGCTGAGTCTTTCCTGGAGTCATTACCAGAGAGTCGATTTATAACTGTTCTGGCAGAGCAGAGCAGAACAAACTTTCCGTGTCTGAAATGACACAAGTCCTTCTGGAGACTGAAATGCCAAGCAGATGGGGGTGAGATGCTGGGAGAGCTTGCGAGGCCGTGTGAGTGGGCAGAACCGTAGCCAAAAAGGGTCAGCGTGGGAAGTAACGCGACACGCAAAGGGGACGTGTCACTTGTCACATGAGTGCTCAGGATTCAAGGCGCAGCGCTAGCAACCGTGACCACACGTGGGCTGCCCACTAGCCGGCATCTGACCACAGGGGGCCTCCAGGACTCACCAGAAAGGGACGTGGGACACTTTTCAAAGATTAGCCCTAATCAAATTCATTTATTATGCTGATTTGAATGAAAAAAGTTCACATTATTCACTTACTAATTCCTTAGTGAAATCAGTGTATTTCATCTCAGTGAATAAAATACATACACTCTGTGAAGACCTCGTTTTATTTTGGGGCCAAGAGCCACACGTGAAGTGTAAACCCTCCAGCTGTGGCCTGACCCTGTCTGGAGGCCACTGCTCAGTGCAGAAGCCCAAGGACCCCAAATGGGGGACTCCACAAGGAAGACTCAAAACTGGTGCTCACCCCTGCCTGCAGCCGAGGCACAGGAGACTAAAGGCAGAGCTGCAGGCGCCAGGCCTGCACTGAGACCGTGTAGGTGGGGGGCCAGGCAACGGGCACCCTCCCCAACAGGACAGGGGGCTAGTGGGCTGACCATCAGAGAAGGAAAAGGATCAAGGGGATAAAATCATCAAGGACGTGTGGGGCAGGCACCACCTTCATCAGGGATGGCACTGAGAGGCCACTCCTGTCAGTGGAAAAGAGGTAATACCGAGACACAGGTATTTTACTTTTATGTCAGGTATAAACTGTACTTTTTGGCTATGGCATCCGTAGCCTGGGATTCTGGAACAGTTATGATTTCACATAATTTTAATAATGAAGATAATATGTCAGGTGCAAAACTAAACAAATGTAATACCTGTGTCTTTTACGTGACTTCCAAATAAAGCAATCAAATTCAGAAAGTCATTTGTCCCAGACTGGGCTCCAAAAATCTGGTCACCAGGCTGGCTCCTGTTCCAGGAGGGGTCCTCACCCCGCCCCCACCTCACCCCCAAAGAAGGCAGGCAGCTCTCCTGCCCCTTCTCCTGCAGGAGGCGGTGCTGAGTGGTGGGGCTCCCAAAGCCCCACCCCTGGTCTGGATGTCTCCAGTGGGTGGCGCTCAAGGCAGAGGTGACCCAAATTGAGGTAGCATCGACAAACTAAGGGGTCTGCAATCTTCACAAGCGGCATGAATGTCAAAAACAAGCGGAGAAGGAGGAACCGCTCCACTGAAGGAGATAAAAGAACCACGACAACGAAATGCCAAATGTAATTCTGAACTGGATCCTTTTACCATAAAGATGACATTTACTATGAATTGGCAAAATGAACAGAGTGTGAGGATAAGATGGTAGCAGTGTATCGGTGTTAATTTCCTAATTTTGATGGTTGTATTTTGGTTATGCAGGAAAATGTATTCATTTGTAAGAAATTTACTCTAAAGTATTCAAGATGGTAAGGGTATCATATCAGCAACTTACTTTCAAATGGTACAGGAAAAGTTCTTTGTCCTACAGCTGCAATTTTTGAAAGTCTGATATAGTTTCAGACTGAAAACAAATTACATGGTGCAAAAAATAAATAAAAATAAAGGTGTGCCCTCTCTCCCCGCCGCCTGCCCTGAGGATCTGCCAAGCCTGACTCTTCTATGGAATAAGCAGAAGATCAGGGCTCCACTACACGGGGGAACCCAACCATCCTCCACGTTCTCTTCCTCAAACTGGATGGGCCGTTAAAATGAGTAAGAAGTAAATGGGGCCACCCCCTCCTCCTCATTTCTCAACATACATCTGTTGAAGGTCTACTTTGTGGCAAGCTCTGTCCTGGGAGCCAGAGTCTCCAGCCCAGCTCTACCTGGCACAGCTGTGGTGGTTCACGGTGTGGGTTCTGGAGTCACACTGTCCTCCCCCTTCTGTAATGCTACAGTAACAATCGTGTACAGGGATGCTGTGAGAACTCCACTCCTCACCAAGTCACTTCACCTTTCTATAAAGCCACAGTAGTAACTGTATACTGGCATCATAAGAGTATTGTGACAAGTAGTACCAGGCACATAGTAGGCATTCAATAATATTGGTTGGATAAATAGATCACGTGTTCCAAATACAAGCTAATGAGATGGCACAGGCTGAAAGGCATATAACTTCAAATTATAAACATCTTGCAGTTTTAACGCACAATTCATAAAATATTTTCTACTTAAAATTTTTAAACATAAAAAATAAAATCCCTTATTGATCATTACCTAAAATTCTAGTCCTATCTCCCCTCCCTAGAGGAAACCCATCTTATTAATTTGGTGTTGATCCAAATTTTTGTTATGCTTTTATGAACATATATGTGTTCCTATCAAAACAATGTATATTGTTTAGGAGAGCTACTACTTTTCATCTTCCTGAACTCCATTAGCTCTAAAAGTCAGGCCTGGCCATGTGACTGATATGCTGTGGGTTTTCTAGTTAGATGAGAATGTTATTTGTAAATAATGATTATTTCGTTTCTTCCTTTACAAGTTTTAAATTTTATTTTTCTTGCCTTATAGTGTTGGCCAGAATCTCCAATATAATGTTAAATAGTTGCTAAGATATGAAACATCTTTGCCTTATTCCTGGGTCTAATGTTTAACTATTAAGTATAACTTTTAAAAAATGAAATGGGTATTAGCAGACTCACAGGTATAGAAAACAAACTAGTGGTTACCAGTGAGGAGAGGGAAGGGGGGTGCAATATAGGGGTAGGGGATTAAGAAGTACAAACTACTGTGTATAAAATAAGCTACAGGATATAATGTACAACACAGGTAATATAGCCAATGTTTTATAACAACTATAAATGGCGTATGACCTTTAAAAACTGTGAACTACTATATTGCACACCTGTAACCTATATAATATTGTACATCAACTATACTTCAATTTTGAAAAAAAGGAATGGGGACTTAATTTTATTAGATACTCCTTTGCCTCTACTGTGATAATCATACAGTTTTACCCCTTTAATCTATTAATATAACACAATCTGCTTATGTGACCGTGATATTCCTTTATTGAAGTGTAAGCGCCATGAAGGCAGGGACTTTGTTTTGTTCACCAATGTATCCCCAGTGCCTGGAACAGTTTTTAGAAGAAAGTAGGAGTTCTAAAAATAACTGTCAAATGAATAAATGGTGACTTGAGTGGAAAATTCTCTAATGTTAAACTATCCTTGCACTCCTTGAATAAACCTCACTTCATAAGGATGCATTTAAAAAATGAAAACACTGCTGGATTCAATTTGCTAAAATTTTATTTAGGAAGTTTCCATATTTGTTCACTAAGTTAAATTGGCCAATAATTCAATTTTGTGCCATCCTTGCCCAGTTTTGGTATCAAGGTTATGCTGGCTTGATATGAGCAGGGTAGGGTAGCTTCCCATCTTCTATACCCTGTGTGGTAGACCATGTTAAGTCCAAAATATTTGCTGCCCCTGCTTGTGAGAGGGTTACCCATGCCCCCCACCTCAGCATCAGTCTTGGCCTTGTGATGTGAGAGAGCGTAGCATGTAGTGCTTGGGAAGGAAGCACTGCCCGGCTCTGCCACAAGACTCACAGTGTCCCATAGAGGAACTGCTGCAACAGCGAAAACACACAAAGCAAAACAAGGCCAAACTGCAGTGGGCGTATAATGTAAGTAAAAAAGAAATTTTGCTTTCTTAGGGCCACTGTGATTTTGGAGTTATTTGTTATTTGCAACATCATTTATCCCAAGCTGATTGATATACTCACCTATAAATTGGTTTGGGCATGTTGCCTTTTGCGGTGTAGATCTTTGACTTCCAAATCATTTTTGCTTATGTTGATTTATCTAACCAAAGTTTCCTTTTCTTCTTAGGCCAACCATATTTTCCTAAACGTTGTCCAATTGACCTGGTAATCAGATGCATTAGTATAAAGTTATTCATAGAATTTTCTTATAACTTTAGCTCTCTGTTATCTTTGAAGTTATCTTTGTCTTCTTTCTTCCTCATTCTTAATGTTTTTCCCTCTTTTTCTTGATCATACTTACTGAAGACTCATTTTTTTGTTTTATTAATCAGTTATATACTGTTTGTTTTGTTTTCCATTTTGTTAATTTCTACTTTATGTTTTTCCCTACCTTATTTTGAAAGCTTATTTCCTATATTTCCCAACTTTTCTTTTTTATAATATATACATTTAATACTACAAAATTTTCTCTGAAAACCACTTTGACTATATCCCACTGGTGTTAATATGTAGCACTATAATTACTGAACAGTTCTAAACTGTATTATAATTTCCATCTTAATTTTCTCCTTGACCCATGGATTATTTAGAAATATAGTTTTAAACTTTCAAATGTACAGTTTATTTTGTATTGTCTTTTTGTAATTGACTTCTATTTAATTACACTGCAGACAGTAGATGTGATCTGTATGCTATAAATATATTTTTAATTTGTAGCAACTGCATTTCTGGAGTAGAATACTGTCAACATTGGTAAATACTTCATGTATCTTTGGGAAAAAAGTGTACTCTCTATTGGATGTAAAATTTTATATATATAAAATTTAAGTTGTCTGTTTTATAATTCAAACATTCTGTGATCTTACTCTATTTCTTATCAGCTTGATTTCTTAGTTTCTGAAAAAGGTATATTATAGTCTTCCCCTAAGAATACTTGTCCACTTTTACTGTAGTTCATCTAACTTTTTTTACAAGTGAGAGACTCTATTTTTGGTGCACATTGCCTGCTTTCTTCTTTTTTTATTGTTTTTTCACTTGAATTATTTTGTCTGGTGTTAATATTGCCATACCAATTTTCTTTTTCCTTAGTATCTACCTAAGAAAATAATTAATTTCATTTAATTTTTTCAATCTTCCTGTGTCCTTTTGTTTTAAAATTGAATTTTAAACAATCTAAATGGAGAGTTTTCTCCTTTGATGCCCTTTCTCTTACACTGATCTTATAATCTTCTTCAGGGCCTCTCCTAGGCTCTTTTCTCTATGTAGTTCTTCTACGCAATTTCATCCACTCCTAGTACCATTTATATTGGAAATGCAATTAAAACAGCAACAGTGATATTGACAATAATAATGGCAGCTATCATTTGCGTAGCTTTTCATTATGTGCCACGTACTGTTCTAAATGCATCACAGATATCAGTTCCTGTCATTCTCACAGTAATGCTGTAAGATGGGTCCTGGTACCCATCTTACCGACAGAGAACTGAGGTGGCCAGCTGGTGGCAGGGTCAGGGTTTAACCCAGTCCATGCTCTGACTCATTGGGTGTCTTATCACCTCTCACGTCTCCAGCCATCTTCCAGTTCCCACTTGTCTCATAGGTTTGAGACTCCTCTTTTCTGCATGATCTCTAATTACTCAAGCTTACCAAGGCACTAAATTCAACTGGTGGATTGATGACCCTTAAGCTCATGCTTTCCAGGCCCAACCGTTTTTGGCATCCATACTCAGTTACCCAACTGTCTACACCACATCTCCACCTGGAAATTGCGAAGTATCTCAAAAGTCACAGGTCCAAAGCAGAGCTCTTGTTATTGCCGTTGTCTGTTTCTCCCGACCCTGCTCCTTCCCACCCCTGCTGACGCCGTGACCGTCCCCCAGTGGAGGTCTCCTCACCCTGTGCTCTCCTCACAGACACAGAATCACCCTCTCTCAGGTTTCCACTACCCCAGCTGCTCCTTCTCGGCTTTTTCCTGGCTCTTCCCATCTCCCCAAACTCACATGAGGGAGAGCCTCTGCTCTCATCTCAGGGCTCGGCTCCGCTGGACTCGCGGGCCTCTGGCTGGACCAGGCCCTGCCGCCCGGCTCCATCTCTCCCACCACCAGCAGCAGCACATCCCGCGACAATCCACCATCTCCCAGAGGCAAGCACGGCCTGTCCAGCAGCCTCTCTCGGAGGCTCGGGTCACCTTACACGCAAGTCCCTGCAAAGTCTTGTACGTTACAAGGCTTTCCCTCCCTTCTCTGAACAACAGCATCTGTTTGAGGGTGACACGTTGGCCTGAAGTAATCTCGATTAATGCTGGTTGTAGATACTGATGGAGGTCACTCATCTAAAAGAAACAGTTTTTTAAAAGGCAAACAAAGCCAGATTTAGTATTTATTCCTGGGGGAATGACCTAAAGATTTTTAAAGAGCAAGACAGTAAGTGGCTACATAGTGAAGATCACAAATGTACAGTCACAAAACAATGAAAAAACCCAACTGCCCTAATATCAATGGCTGTTTGTGGCTTGTGCTACACTTCCAGTGAAAGCATCATACAGAGATTCCAAAAATGCTGTATCTCCACCAGCTCAGACAGAAAGAAGCAAAGGTGACTCTGGAAAACTGGCAGTGACTCACAAATTAGCTCCAAAATGTATATAAAATGCAAAAGGCCTGGAATAAGCAAAACCATCCTGAGGCCACACAACTAGATCTCTGAACACACGACAGAACAACAGTAATGACGACACAAAGTGCTGATCCAGTGACAAAGAGACCAATGGAACAGAAGCTGGAAGCCAGAAACAGACCCACAAATATATGATTACCTGATAAAGGTTCCGCTTCCTTTCAGTGGGGAGAGGATCGCCTTTTCAATAAATGGAGCTGGATCAACTGGGTCCCAGAGGGGGAGAATGAATCTTGTCCCCTAACTCACATCATACACAAATATCAGCTCCAGATAATCAGAACTTTCAACGCAAAAGATAAAACAATGATGGCTTTACCTTCATGATCTTCGGAAGGGCAATGCCTGCTCTAAAAGGATATAAAAAGCATCACAGAAAGGGAAAATGATAAATTGGATGATACAAAGATTAAAAATTTTTGGTCATCAAAAGAGACCACGGGGCTTCCCTGGTGGCGCAGTGGTTGAGAGTCCGCCTGCCGATGCAGGGGACACGGGTTCGTGCCCCGGTCCGGGAAGATCCCACATGCCGCGGAGCGGCTGGGCCCGTGAGCCATGGCCGCTGAGCCTGCGCGTCCGGAGCTTGTGCTCCGCAACGGGAGAGGCCGCAACAGTGAGAGGCCCGCGTACCGCAAAAAAAAAAAAAAAAAGAGAGACCACGAAGAGGGCTTCCCTGGTGGCGCGGTGGTTAAGAATCCACCTGCCAATGCAGGGGACATGGGTTCGAACCCTGGTCCAGGAAGATCCCACATGCCGCGGAGCAACTAAGCCCATGCTCCACAACTACTGAGCCTGCGCTCTAGAGCTCGTGAGCCACAACTACTGAGCCCACGTGCCACAACTACTGAGCCCACGTGCCACAACTACTGAAGCCCGCGCACCTAGAGCCCATGCTCCACAACAAGAGAAGCCACCACAATGAGAAGCCTGAGCGCCTCAATGAAGAGTAGCCCCTGCTCGCCGCAACTAGAGAAAGCCTGCACACAGCAACGAAGACCCAATGCAGCCAAAAATAAATAAAATAAATAAATTTAAAAAAAAAAGAGACCACAAAGAGAATGAACAGGTAAGCTGTGGGGGAGCTCACCTGAATACATAAATCCAATGTAAGAATCATTTCCAGGATCTATTTTTCAAATTTCCTACATACCAATAAGGAAAGGTAGATGATCTAGCAGGAAAATGGGCAGAAGTCTTGCATAAGCACTGAGTTGAAGAGACAGAGATTAGAATTAGGCCAGGCCAGGCTGGAATTTGCAGGTGCCAAGAGGAAAGCTAGTGAAGAAAGAGCTCCAGAAATCTCAAAAGAGACCCCTGGAGTCTGTTGCTGAATTCTAAGGTGTGTGCACACAGGGTGAAACCCATGAGATCAGGCAAAGAATAGCTGGGAGCTGCAGGATGAACGTTCCCAGAACTCACACAGGGTTGTGAGATTTCTGAGTCCCCACTAGCTCTGATTGAACGCCTGGCCTTCAAAGGAGACCCCACATGTGTCAGGCTTAAGTAGTGGGGCTAAACTAGCTTACAGTGAAAGCTACTTTAGATTTGCCCTAGGAAAAAAAAGCCTAAAAACAAGCCTCAAAAGGGGCCAAGCCAAGCCCCAAGTAGCTTAACTGCCAATTAAAACAAACCCCTATACTCTTCAAGGGAAGACAACAAAATCCTGCACCCAGTCGAAAATCACTAGACATGAGAAGATGCAGAAATGTGACCCTCGACTAGGAGAAAAATTAGGCAATTGAACAGACCCAGGAGTGACAGCAAGGATAAGTCATCAGACAGAGACTTGAAGACACTTAAAGATGTTGTAAACACGCTCTAGAATTTAAAGGAAAGCGTGAATATATGAGGAGAGAAGTGAAGGGTTCTAAAAGATCCGAAAGGAACTTCTAGAGATGAAAAATAAATCTCTGAAATGAAGAGTCCACAGGATGGAATTAACAGCATATTAAACACTGCAGAAGAATAGATCAGTGAACTTAAACACAGAACAAAAGAAACTATGAAACATGAAGCATATGGAGAAAAAAAAAAAAAAAAGACTGAAAATGAACAAGTCTCAGTGGCCTATAGGAAAAACCCAAGTCCCCAGAGTGGGAGAGGGGTAAACAATATCTGACACTCAACACGGCCCAAATGGCAGATACACAACAAAACCAACCCAAGACTCATCATAATTAAGTTGCTGAAAACCAGAGAGAGAGAAAATCTTACAAGCTGAGAAGGCAGGCCCAAAGGCATCTACTTTCTCTTCTTAGTTTTCCTAATCTGAATAAAAGCTGCTTAGGTAGAGCTCTTGCAAAAAGCCACTGAGCCCTCCCCAATCTCAAGGTCGACTTCTAGACCTTTCCCCTAAATTATTTTGGCCAATCAGATTTTCAACCCAATCTATGTAATACTTTCTCTGGGCAACTTTATACCTATTCTCCTGAGAGTGAATCTAATAAAATTTCAAACCATTTGGCAAGTCCTTAGGTAAAAAGCTTCAAGCATTTAAAACAATATTAACTATTTTAGTAAACTCTTCATTGAAGTGTAATACATACCAAAAAAGGGCACAAATCATGAGTGAACACTTGTGTAAGAGGCAGAACACAGGCTCTGGCGGGAGCTGCCTCAGGGTGACTGCTCCCCTGACAGGACACACGGCTTACTAGACCAGTCCTTACACTGCTCTTCATGCTACGGTTTCCTAAGAGACGCTTTCCCCCCAGGAATCAAACTAATCAATCCCCTTGGAGTGGAAGGATACACACCTGCTTCCAGGTAGGGCCTCTGCGGGGAGGATGAGGAACGGGCACAGGAGGGTCACAAAGGGGACCTCCACAGTGACTGCAGTGCTTTGGAAGAAAGGTCTCAGGCAAATATGCCCAAATGTTAGCCAGCGTGACTTCTAGGAGGAAGGTATGTGGTCACTGGTTTATTACTTTTGAACTTCTGTTTGCTTGAAAAAAATTTCACAGTATAAATAATTACTAATAAAAACTCTCTCCAAATATCTTGTAGAACTGGAAAGAAATCAGCACACTGGAAAGAATCTTGGCAGAAATCAAGTCTCTATCCTTCCAAAAACTAAAATCCAAGTCTGACTAGTGTTTACAAAATACTTAGTACTTCGTACCCTATAAATACACCATGTAACTCTGGGTATAATTTTTAGGTTCAAAGCAAACCATAAGGTATGTTACAATATATTAAACCAAAACAAAGACTTCTGGTTAAAACAACCCCTCTCATGCAGCAAATAACAAATTAACATTCCATCTCTACTAGTTAGCAAACATTTTTGAAAATGTGCAATTAGGCTGCACTGTTCTTCTGATGAGGAAAATATGGCTTCACCAGAATTCTGTACAAATACCCATGACACCACTCTGAAACCTGTACATTTCTCCTTCTCTTTCGTAATTTTACAGGATGCAAATTCATTGCCAAAAATACTAGAGATTATAGTACCTAATATTTTATTTTTAAAGATTTTTTTTGATGTGGACCAATTTTAAAGTCTTTATTGAATTTGTTACAATATTGCTTCTGTTTTCTGTTTTGGTTTTTTGGCTGCGAGGCATATGGGATCTTAGCTCCGTGACCAGGGATCAAACCCACACCCTTGCACTGGAAGGCGAAGTCTTAACCACTGGACCACCAGGGAAGACCCAATACCTAGTATTTTAAAGAAGGGTGCAGTTTAACTCCCTCAATTAACAGGCACGTAACCCTCACCGCCAGGCAGCTGCTGTAAGAGCCCCGGAAGCGGCCTGACGCGCAGGGCCCACTCCCGCACCGTGACCCCACCAGGCGGGCAGAGAAGGTGCCATCAGGCCTCGAGAAAAGACAAGGCACAGACAGAGAGAGGACGGTGGCCTGTGAGCTTCCCTCCGTGGCCGCGGAGCGCACGGTGTGAGTGGATTGGGGCGGGCAGCTAGCCAAGGAGTTGCCCGGGGGAGTCAGCTCTTTCCAGAGAATGACCAAAGCAACAGGAGTTTTTCTGTGCCTTGATGTATTCTCTCACACAGAAAGGCGTTCAAGGAGAGACCCTCTAAACCCCAAATATCTGAAGCAGTAAGAGTCACTTCTGGAAACCAAAGTTTACTGTGAACGTAAAGCGCGAGGGAAACAGAGCTGAGAGGCAGACCTGGATGGAGGGCTGAGGGTTGGACTTAGGCGAGAGGCAGGAGGGGTCCCAAGGCTGGAGGTGGGGAATGAGGACCCTCGGCTGGAGCTGACCCAGACTGTGCTCACCATGGCTCCCCGGGTGTCCAGCAGGGTCACGGAGCGGGCAGAACCGGGAGATGTGGCCCCGCAGCCATGCCCACTGAGCTACGCTCAGCCCTGGCCTGGTGTGTACAAACTTTTGGGAGAAGAGTCCTGGTGGGCCCTGGGAAGCGATCTGCTGGGCCTGAGACTACTCACCACCCAGCACCTGGAGGAACGGGTGGAGAGGACTGGAAGCTCTAGTCTGTGATGACCTACTTTCCTCTCTCGTTTCCTACTGAAAGCTATTTCAAAACAAGACAAGACAAACCGGCACATGGCAGCTCCCCAGGTAAGTATGGGCCAAGTGAAGAAGAGCCACCGACTCTCCTTTCCCCACGTCCAGCACAGGCGGGGGCGGAGCAGGGGGATTAAAAATCAGCCACAAACTTAGCAAAAGCAACCAAAAAATATGGCACAGTCTGATGCCATAAGCTTCAAACAAGAAAAAGAGAAAAGAGAAAGAAAAAAAGCCAAGAAAAGAGAAAAAATAAAAACGTTTTGACAGGTTCTGAGTCTAACCCATCCCTGAGTCCCCAGCAGGTGTCCTGGGGAAGGAACGTGCACTGACAAAATAGGGAAAGTCAAGGATACACCCTTGTGGGTAGAGCCCAACTAGTACTGAGGGTGTCAGCTCAGGCAGGAAGGACACGGGAGCTCAGCACTGTGGTCTCTCTGGGCTCAAGAATGTCAGTGCCAGAAAGCACAGTGATAAGGGCCATGGGGACTGCTGACATCCACAGATGGGAGGATGACGTGATAGATGGGTAAATGTGTGGGTGGGTGGATGGACAGAGGGACGGATGGATGGGTGGGTGGATGGATGGATGGATGGGTAGGTAGATGGATGTGTAGATGAGTGGGTGGACAGAGGAAAGAAGGTATAGACTATGCAAAAAGCAAACACAGAGTCTGGTCTGGAAGAAAATATAGCCTAAAAAACTTTAGAAATTCTTCATGTTCTATGAGAGAAAGGGGAAAAAGCACAGTTGATGAAACAAATTGAGGACAAAATCAATACTATTACAAAATGAATAAAAAGTAAAATAAGAGGCAAGATATGTCTGAAAAATCAAATTAATAACATAGAAAAAAACCTTTTACAACTAAATTGCCTTTGAGTATAACTGACTGGCTTTCTCAAAGAAGCAGAAGAGAACACTCTTGGCCTCTTAGAAACCTCCCTGGTGAGTGAGAGTAAAGAGGCTGATGGTCTGAACTGCTTAATGGTGGCCATGTGGTCAGAATTCCTTCCGAAGATTTGCAAACCTATCTGATAAAGGATTAATAAACATAATATACAAGGAGCTCATACAACTCAATAACAAAAACCCAAATAACCAGGTTAAAAAATGGACAAAAGACCTGAGGTGAATGTATACTTTGACACAGAAGACATACAAATGGCCAACAGGTACATGAAAAGATGCTCAACATCACTGATCTCAAGGAAACGCAAACCAAAACCACAATGAGGTATCACCTCACACCCATTAGTCGGCAGTCTTGTCTATTATCAAAGAGACAAGAGATAAGTGCTGGAGAGGGTGTGAAGAAAAGGAAACCCTCCTACACTGTTGGTGGGAATGTAATTTGCTGTAGCTGCTGTGGAAAACAGTACGGAGGGTCCTGAAAAAAATTAAAACTAGAACTACCATATGATCCAGAAACTCCATTCCTGGTTATTCATCCAGATGAAACAGGATCTCAAAAGATATATGTGTCACCATGTTCACTGCAGCATTATTCACAATAGTCAAGATATGGAAACAAGTTAAGTGCCCATGGAGGAACGGATAAGGAAATTATGGTGTATATATATATATATATATATATATATATATATATATATATATATATATATATTACATATAATGGAATATTATTCAGTCTTAAAAAAAAAGAAGGAAATCCTGCCTTTGCAACACCATAGATGAATCTGGAGGACATGCTAAATGAAATAAGCCAGACACAGAAAGACAAAAGCTGTATGACCTCACTTCTATGTGGGAACTAAAATAGTCAAATTCACAGAAGCAGGGAGTAGAATGGTGGTTGCCAGGGACTGGGGGGAGGGGACACGGGGAGACGTAGGTCAGGGTATGAAAAGTCTCAGCTGTGAGATGAGTAAGTACAGCGTGGTGACTCTAATTGTAGTGTTTTGTACACTTGACATTTGAGAAGAGAGTCGATCTCAGTGTTCTCACCACACACACAAAAGGTGCCTACGTGAGGTGACAGATGTGTTAATTAGCTTGATTGTAGTGATCATGCCACAATGTGTATGTATATCAAAATATCACATCATATACCTTAAACACATACATTTTTTTTATCAATTATACCTCAATAAAGCTGGAAAAAGTAAAATAAAATAATTTTTAAAAGGGAAAAAGAAAAACAGCCTTGTGTAGGAAGCAGTTACTGATATCAGAAGTGAGTCCAAACGACACGCACGGGTGGGTACCGAGCACGACCTAGGGCGCTGACCTCACCTATAACCGGTTTCTCTTTGGCTGCATCTCACAGCCCAGGTTTATGACGTAGTCCTGGTCACTAAAGGACCATTGGCTCGACACCACACACTCAGCTGCTCTCCATGTTGACTGTAACTACCGATGATCCTAACCTGCCGGCACAACTCTCAGCTACCAGTTACAAAGGAACTAACCAGCAAGCGCAGAGCCTCCACCAGACCCCCGTCCCCCTCTGCCAGTACTGAGCCGGCAGGACTGAGGCGGCTCAGGCAAGGCCCAGAGTTTATGGAGCCAACGTCAGTGCCCCAGGCTGGTGACACCCAGGCTCGGTGGTCAGGGCTCCTCAGCTGCCAGGTGACAAGGAGCCCCACCACTCGGCCTTCCCTCTCACTTCCTAACCTGCCAGCCCCCTTCCTGATGCCCTATCGCTTGGCTGAAGTTGTACTTTGTTGGAAAGGGGCAGACGGAGAAAAGCAGGGCAGACAGTAGATATAAAATCAAAGGCCGTCTCCATTCAGAAAACAAACAACAATTAAAGAATGCATGTCTTTCATCTCAGATATTATTTCTGATTTCAAAAGGTCCTGGTTTTTACGTTAGAACAATAATCAGAAATATTGCAAAGTACTGCTTATTAGTTTACGGCAACAGAGTTTAAAATCTACTTCAAAACGATTTGTCTTTGTTAATCAGAGGTAATAAACGGCAGCTTCTGGAGAAAGACAAAAGAAACTGCACACGTGTCCCCGTGGACACTGGCCCCCACCGGGTCCTTGGGCCTCGGATGCAGAAGCATCCTCAGAGGGCCTGGCCACACCCCACGAGTCCAGCAGACAGTTCTGCTGCTGTATTTTACAGAATGGGATTCTACTAAGCTTGCTTACTTGTTTTTTGAGAGGGTTTCACTAAGAAGGAAAAACTGTGAAAGCCACCGCCCTAATGGCTTAACGCAGGTCTTAGCCCCGAGGCTCTGGCCGCTGTCTGCCATACTGTAAATGCCCGAATTCAATTTTCACTTGACAAACACCTCCTGTGCCATCGCTGTGCTGAAGCCACCGCGCGAAGGTCACTGTCAAGTGGTTGGAGGGAGCAGACAAGCCAGTGACACCGATAAATAATTAAAATGACGGGACCTCGTCAGCGGTGTCGGAAGGAGATGAAGCCTAGGCTGACACTCAAGTGAAGGCCGGGGTGGTCAGAGCACGGCTCCGGGGGGCGCTGCCTCAGGCCAGGGAGACCACGCTGGCAGCGGACAGTACTATGCGAGCCCACCGAGACTCCACGCGTCTGAGGGGCCACGGGAGACCGGGGAGGAAGCCTGCCAGCCCGTGGGGCGAAGCGAACCGCGAGGGGCGGAGTATAGACGGAGGAAGTGGGAGGGGCCGGGATGCAGGGGGCGGAGACGGAGGAAGGTCACCGGGAGACCCTGGGGCCACAGCATGCTTGCGGAGAAAGAGCGAGGTTGGAAAGGCTAGGCTGGTATGTGTATGAAGCAGCCGGAGAGGACGTGCCCCGTGCCCCAGACCCCAGACCCCAGACCCCAGACCCCAGACCCCAGGAGTTGGAGCCGCGTCCCCCACGGACACAGTCCGACACCTGCCTGCAGATGCAGGCGTTTATTCGAAAGCTCCCTAACGCCCCAACTTCCCAACCTCAAAGGGCGGGTCCAGTATCAGCAGAGACAGCCTGGCCCTTCCAGGGTGTGGGAGCTGGGTGGGAGGGGAAGTCCTGGCGAAGCTGCCTGGTACTACAAAGTAAAAAAGAAAGAAAAGAAGAGAGTAAACTTTAATTACAATAAAGCTGCCTTGTGCCAAACCCCAGGTTCAGGGACTGGAAGGCTCTCTCCCCTCCGCACGGGAAGGCCTTACGACGCCACCAAGCTATGGCCACCAGCTCCCCAGGGTTCCGTTCCCACGCTGGGGGATTCGGTGTGAATAAGCGTTTGGATAATTTGCCACAAGGCAGATCATTGCATTTTTAAGCCTCTCTCACGTGCTAGGATGTTCTTCCTTCTCTTGAGGTAGAATCTGCCTCCCTGGACTCACTCCTGGTCCTGGTTTGCCCTCCACAGAGACTGACCTCTAATCCTTCCTTCACAGGGTTGTCTCTGGCTTTGGGCCACTCTCCTGAGAAATCGAAAAGACATACTTCTGGTTGACAAAGATTGTGAAAGTAGCATTGTCCAACTTCCTTAAAATAAAGCCACAAAACTATGTGGTGAGAACACACATAATAAAAGTATAAAGTGTGAAATGAGTCCAACAGTTAAATGAGTCCAAATGATCTCACCGACAAGGTTAACTGAACACAAAATATTTCTGAGTGATGACTTATTAGTCACCCAAACTAGGCCGACGACTAGGTGGGGGCCACACAGCTTGTGAAAAGGCTGCTCCCCAAAGCCGGCCCTGAGTCACTGCAGGACTTGTTTCCCATAGAAACAGTTTGTTCCTGGAGCCCCCAGGCCCCCAGGAGCCGGAATCTCCTGCTCAGCACAAACATGAAACATCTCTGTGGACACACGTTCTGAGTTTGTGCCTGGATCCTCTCACCAGCCCCGACCGCGGATGGGGTAAGGTGACCCCAGGAAGCAGGTGTCAGGAACTGGAGTGTCCAGGGCTGAGATGGGGAGCAGGGCACCGTGAGCCTGGCTCTGCAGTGAGGCAGACCTCAGAGCCTGGGTCCCAGCCTCTTAACTTGGCGTCTATGTGACCCTCTTTCTGCCTGGGCGCTTTTACTTGTAAAGATGGCAGAATATAATACATACCTCCTGGAACTAACATGCAAAATAAATGAGATCACTTTTTCTTCTTATTTGTAATCAGAAAAGAAATTGAAGATGGAAAATAATAAAAGCATGGAAAAACTCAATAGGACACATATAACTGTCTGGTGCAGTCCCTGAAATTGAAGGCGTGCTCAAGAAATAGCGACCTTGGCCCCTCCCTGCTCTGCCGCAGAGGACTCATGAGGGAGGGGCCCATCCTGAGTGGCCCAGGGCCTGAGGCAGGCAGAGGAGGAGGGACCAGGGGGTGGGGAGCAGGGCAGGGGAACCACTGCCACCAGCCAGGGCACCACTTCCTTAGAAAGGACACAGGGCTGTGAGTCTGGGGCTTCCCACACTTGGGAAGTTTAGCTTTCCAACAATTGTAAAATGAAGTATATAATAAAACTCCCCGGGGTTCCTGCATCTACCGCTGACAGAAGAAAACTTTAGAGATGAATAAAGCTTAATAATTATGATTAAATTGAACATATTAAATAAACTTCTCAAATGTATAAATTTCCTGCAGAAATGAATGCCTTCTACCAGAAAAGATAAATGAGCACACAGGAGAAAGGTTAACATAAACAGAATACTGTAAAAACCACTCACTTTTATCCTGGATTTGGTTACAGGTCCTATTTCCTCTCATTAAGGAAGTTTTTCCCACTCCTAGCTTAAGGTGATTAAATGACATGATTATTGTTGAACATAAGACAGGTAACATAATTCCTTTTATTAAAAAAATAAATCCCCAGACACAAACTTTAGGATCTGTCTGGTCTCAGCTTCAGGTATCTGCACATTTCTTGTACTTCCCACGGCTGGACTGACCTCAGCCGGCGGAGGGTGACCGGCGTCACCTTCCAGGCCGAGCCCCGCCACATACCTGCCACCCTGTCTAAGGCTCATGACTGAAGTCTGTAGTTGTTGGACAATAGAAACCCTTGGTTTCTCTTTAACTTACAATTAAGAGGGTAACCTTGAACCCCGTGACTCCCCAGCTCTGGCAGTACTTGGGACCCACAGCCAGCAAATAAATGAAAATAAAGTGCTGATACATTTTGACAAATTATAAAATTCAACTCTCAATAGACAGAACAGAGTAATTAAAAACAAGTAAAAAAAACAAAACTGTGAGCAGAGGACTTTTATGAGTATTATAAGAAATAAGAACATTTGGAAGAAACTCTCCAAATCATTTTGAAGAGTTTTTAAAACTCACGGAACTAAAATGATAAGGGTTACATCGAGAAATATCTTAAGTGAAGCAGGACATCTCTGGCCATCTGCTTTTCGGGCAAGTCCCATTAAAAGAATCCCCTGAACAAAATCATTTAAAGGCAGAAAGAAAGCTTCCTCTTCATCCCACACCTCTCCAATTATCTACTAAACTTTTCCTAAGAAAGGGAAATTTAGCAACTGAGCGTCTCACCCGAATTTCCAGAATTGCTCAAATTCAGCAAGAGCTCTAAAACCTTCACTTGCTGGTTTACAAGCTAGTTCTACAAGGCGGGCAGCAGGTCTTTACTTGCTGGCACAGGAATGCCAGGGGACGGGCGAGGGTGCTGTCACACTGAGCACGTCCCTGCAATAAACTTCCAAAACCCAGGTAGCAGCCACTGGGACGAATGGAGAGCTGCCCCCACACTGGCCCCGACTAAACCCTCTCCCCACCCAGGGATGCAGAAAGGCCAAGGAAACATCGTTAGGAGTGAGCCCACAGCAAATACACTCCACATTTGAAAACTTTGTTAAAAATAGTAAAAATATACATCAGAAATTGTGACTTACCACCATCAGACACAGTTGCAGACTGAAAGAAAAGAGAGAGAGACATGAGTTAATTGGGCCTCATGACAGGTCAGGAGATAGTACGTCCACGTGAGGAGCAAAAGCAGACTCTGGCCGCCCCCGTTCTGGGAGCGGGTGTCCAGGAGACTAGCCACCTCACTGGGGCGCGTCCCTGCGCTTCCTGGGCGAGCCAGGGAGCGGGCTGGGCGGAAGCAGCCCGTCTCCACTTGGGGACAAATCCCAGCACGTTTGACATCGCCGTCTTAGTAACAACCTCAGTGAGAGCAGCGTTACAAACTTCAGTCTGATCAGCCCGGGCTGGAGTCCGTGAGGCACACCCACGTCCAGGAGGCAGGCACCCTGCCCACTGTCCGTCCAGGGCCAGCCGCTGCCCTGGGCACATCACAGCCCTGCTCAGCGCTCTCACGCCGAGGCCCGGCCTGCGCAGGGGTGAAACCACCCCGGTGGTAGCAGAGTAGGGGCCGGCCCACAGCCAACCCCGACCGCCAGGCCCAGCCACCCTGAGCAGACAGATAGGGACAGGCCAGGACTGGAGGGAGGAGGCCATCGAGAGAGGTCCCAGAACGACAGGCGGGCTGGGCTCCCAAAGAGCTCTGAGCAATCCTCCGATGGGGACAGCTGAGCAAGACCCCCTGGGGACCCACCTGCGGGTCAACAGTTCTGAGGCTGCAACCCAGGGAAGGTCACCTGGGACATGCAGGGAGAGGGCTCCGGAGAAGGAGTTGGGAAAGGGAAAAGCTGGGCGGAGGCAGGAGAGGGTGTCGGTGGCACAGACACCAGGGAGCCTTCACCAGGGGAAGGGGAGCGGGCTTCAGTGCAGGGCAACCTGCTGCCTTGTTGACATGTCCTGGTCACAGCACAGGCACAGCTCCGAGAGCAGCAGGCAGGCAGGGCCCCAAGGCAGGGACGGGGGCCGGCGGGCTGTTGGTGTGGTGCCGGGCACCGGAGCGGGTGTGCTGCCCTCTGCGTCTTTGCCCAGCACGGGGCTGGGCGCAAGGAAACCTCCCAGCCACGCCCTAAGAATAAACCCACTGCAGAACCCCCAGGCCTTGCACGCCTTCCTCTCTGCAGAGGGAAGGGAGACCAGAGTGCATGGCGTGGGGAGTGAACGGGGAGCCCCTTCCCAAGTCCTGGGCCCCCCCAACAAGCAGAGGTCATATTTTTTTTAAGACCCCTAAGGCCAAAGCCAAACAAGTGCGGACAGAGGTGCCCCAGATTAGCTGCTTCCAGTGGAAGCCCCATCCCCCTGGGGGAGAGGAAGCATGTATTTGTGGCCGAATTTTGAAAAGAGCCACCATGTCAACTGCATCCCCTACTCACTGTTTGGCCCTCCCGTCGCCAGCGCCAGGGCCCCCCAGACCTTGCCTCCTGGACTTCACGGAAGACAGGGGACCCTCTTGGTCGCAGCCCCTCACCTTGTGGGACTTACACCTACCCTCCTGCCCCCAAGGGTCTGTCCTCTGACAGCGAGAGGAAGAGGCTTCCTGACGGTTTTAGGATGGGGCTCGTCAGCGTTTCACACCATCGTGAGTCCTCGGTCAGAAATACTCTGGAACTATAACCTGGTACCTTATCTGTATATTTTTCAATAGTAAAAACACAGGCTATTGTGGATCCAGCTTTTAAACCTTCATCTTGCCAGACAGGCAGGCAATGAGCAGGCCCCAGCGAGCTACCAGCCCTCACATGCCAAGGGTCTGGTTTTCACCGGAGAAGCGTGGGGTAAGTCTCCTTCCCAGGGCTGACGAGTGCACTGTGGGAAGCTATCCTTCTGCCCATGCTCACAATAAATCACCTACAATGTGTTGTAAATTAAATAATATCAAAGGCAAATTACTCCCATGAGATTATGAGACGAAAATCTGCAAGGCCATACACAAAAGAAATACTATCAATAATAATTTTGAAAAATTAGTCATAAAATGCAAAATCCACGAATGCGAAGGACGTGGCTCACTTCATGTTACAATCATGACTAAAACTAAAGTCTCAGGCTTTAGCAGACTGAACAAAATGCGCTAAAAGATCTCACACGTATCCCCAAAATGAACTGAACTCAAGATCCAGGACACAGGAGTGTGCCTGAAGCCAAGAAGGCAGTGGCAGCTGAGTGCGGGCAGCCCACGGGGAGGCGGGGTGGGCTGGGGAGCATGGACATGGCGAGCAGGGCGGGCTCAGCACATCTGAAAAGGCTCCAGCTGGGGGGCCGCCAGACTCCAGCGTGGGGGGCCCTCTTGTGCAGTGTGAACAGATCCAGGTAAAGTTCCCCAAATGTGCTTTTAGAGCAGTTTTAGATTTATAGACACATTGTGAAGCTAGCACAGAAACAAACATGCTTTCTAACATACTGCTGCTCCACAGAAGCAAGGGGAACCCCTGAGGGTGGAGAGAGGGGGAGGGAACGGAGAGCAGCCAGCAGACGCCAAGGCCACCAGGTGGGACGCAGGGCTGAGCGGTGCGTGTCCACTCACTCGGACGCTCCTGGGGCAAAGAGCCCCAACTCCGGCAGCCACAAACACAAATCCTCCGCGAAGGCCCACAGGAGCTCCAAGAGTGTGAGGCTGCCCAGACGTGAGCTCACAATTCAAAAATCCCCCCAAACCCAAGGAAACCCCACCACGAGAAAGAATCAGCAGAAACAGCAATTAACAGAATCTCAGACACTGAAGGTTCTAATACAGATGTCAAATAACCATGAAATTGTGAAGAAATAAAAGTTGCAATAAAGAAAAGAGGAAGTAAGGTGGTAGATATGAAAAATAACCCAACAGAATGATTGACAATGAAAACTACAACTGTTGAAATCAAACACTCAGTAGAGAGGTTAACAGAGAATAGAGGTTGAAGAGAAAATTTGGGGATTGGAAGACAGACCTGAAAGAAATCACACTGATGGCAGCACGGAGAGGAGGCACAGGAAACAAGCAGCAGAGACTAGGCTGCACTGGGAGGGTGCACAGAGAGGGTGGAGGATGCACAGGAAATCCTGGCCAGCCTGCAGCAGAGCCAGCGAAACCCCCTTCAGGAATGAGAGCTGCTCTGCAGATGGTCACCCACTGCCCACAGGCCGTCCCTCCGGGAACTTCTCCAGGATGCCCACTGGGAAGAGGCATCCTGGGTGCAAGTCTCAGTTGTTCCGCATTTTCCAGGAGGGGCTCAAAGTCTACAAGCCGCAGCCTCAGAGGAGGTACTTCCTTCCCTTTCCCCACTTTGGATAGCTGTGCCAAGAGTGCCTTCCAAGTACTAGGCGTCTGTGGAGCCACAGGCTGGTGGCCCCCATGTGCTGAGGGTTCTCCCGGAGCAGCCGGATATCCCCACCCACCCAAGGCCCTAAGCTCTGCACAGAAATCCTTGACGAGAGGCAAGTTCGCGCTGGGATGGCTCCTGACATGAATCAATGCAGAAGGATCGCCGGAACTAGGTACGCAGCCCTGCCTCGCCGTCTCCCACCTTCTCTGTTCACGACTTGTTATCCTGGCAACTGTTTCCATCCCAACCAGACGTTAATCTGAAAGTAAAGCTCTATGGAGATGCACTTTAATATCACCTGGACATAAAACTACTGTCCCCCTCCAAGTTTCCATACTTTTGGAGAAGTCGATGATGACTTCCTGACCAGATTATTTAATCTGCAAATAATGTATAATTATCATTAACCTAATTCTCCCATTTACTATCTAATATTTATTCTATTTATAAGCACACACCTGGGAGTGACAGAGCTGGGCCATCACATGGACCGACATGAGATATCCCCCAAAAGGGCCCGCTGGATCCCTAGTCAGAGTCTGATTCCTCGGCCATTTTGAGAAGGATATGGAAGCAGGCTACGGGGCACATCGCAGGGGCTTCATTATCAGAGGAGGTGAGGCTAAAAGAGTTGACACAGTGCAGCACGGGTGACAGGTGCTGTCATGGGAGGGGCAGGGGAGGGGGGCCAGTGCCTGGCGTAGGGGCCGATGAGATGGTGCAGGCAAGCAACATGCCGATAACAGCCTTGGAGGAAAGGCAGGCAACCCCCAAATCGTTTCTATTGACCTTGGGATTGACATGTCCAATTCTGACCAAATTACCCTTGTTAAGCCTGGCTTGCATTTTTCAAGCACATCTTGGTTGACGGCGGAAGCATCCAAAACGGCAAAAATTCAGAAACTCCCATAGATAATTCCCAAAGAAAATCCCCCACAAAGGGTAAGAAGGACTAATTGCAGCTCAACATGACTTTTGTTTGTTTATTTGTTTGTTTGTTTTTTGCGGTATGCGGTCCTCTCAGTGTTGTGGCCTCTCCCGTTGCGGAGCACAGGCTCCGGACACGCAGGTTCAGCGGCCATGGCTCACGGGCCCAGCCGCTCCGCGGCATGTGGGATCTTCCCGGACCGGGGCACGAACCCGTGTCCCCTGCATTGGCAGGCGGACTCTCAACCACTGAGCCACCAGGGAAGCCCCAACATGACTTTTAAAGTTAGGCATCCTCAAATTTCCTGGCATGCTTAGACCACTATAAACATTTTCACAAATTAAAACTGAACTCGCCTAATGTTTGTTCTGATACTCAGTATAATTTGTATCAACGTGTTTTCATTAGCCTGTACTTCTTGGGTTCTTCTCACATTCCCATATCACACGCTATTCTTATAAAAAGTACAGCTGCAGAAAACAAGCTGCCAGTTAAAAGGTGCCAGAAAGTGAGCATTTTTCTGTGCTTACAGTTTAAACACATACCATAACTAAACAGCTCTAAAAAGGTCTATCATATGTCTCCAAGACTGGAGTTTACACTAACGTAAATACATTTGTTTTTAAAAACTTACAAAGTATTTTAGATATGTAATTTAAATTCAAACAATCTCCATACCTCAGGTCAGCCTCTTAAACCTGATAGTTCAGTGTTAACTGATTTGGATCTATTCCCAGCAGGAAATGTGTCTGGACCACACATGTGAATGGATATTTTATTTTTAATTAATGTTTTGAATGTTTTAGATAATTTCTATGAAGAGTGCTATATGATTCTGGTTTATCAAGGCCGATTCTGTCAGTAACATTTGACAATAGCAGTTATGAGAATATATCATTTCCTAATTACACGATACATGGTAATATACAGATATATATTTTCAGTTTTGAGCTACTGGCAAAATTTCCTACTTTGAACATAAATATTAAATAACCCTCTCTGGTTCTTAAAATAAGAGACCAAAGGCTTGTAACCTGCCCAAACATTTTGAAAAAAGAGATAATCCCAATGATGAAAAGCCTTAAGAATCTAACAATTCAATTTGCATCTAATTTATATTTATTTGGCCTTTTAAAAGCTTGATCCTCTAAGTTTTTTTTTTTAATATTTATTTATTTGATTTTTATTTGGCTGCACCGGGTCTTAGTTGCGGCACGTGAGATCTTTAGTTGCGGCATGAGAACCCTTAGTTGCGGCATGTGGGATCTAGTTCCCTGACCAGGGATCGAACCCAGACCCCCTTCATTGGGAGTGCAGAGTCTTAGCCAATGGACCACCAGGGAAGTCCCAATCGTCTAAGTTTTAAAGCGACTGCTCGCTGGATGAAGCACAGAAGAGAGCGGGTGGTATGGGGCAGGAAGACCCCAAGGGGCAGGATGAAGGGCCATCAGACAAGGGATGGAGGGCCACTCTGCTAGTCCCACCCACACGCCAGCCCACCCTCTGCTCCGAGAGCTCAGGGGTCTTCACACCAGGCCACGACCCTCTAAGGAGCTATCAAATCAATTCAGTGGATCGTTAGCAGCATTTGTGAAGAAATGAGATAAGATGGGATAGAATAATGTGAAGGAAAAACACCACGAATGCCCCGGGGTCTCCGCTGTTTTAGAGCCTGGCCTCAGAGCTGCACGTCTGCGTGCACGTGAGCACACACACCCCATGTGTCCTGATGTGACACGCATCCCCCGCGCAGGCTATAGTCCTGGGGTGGTGCGTGGAGAGCACCTGTGCAAACGTGGGGAAGCCGTGTGTGAACAGCTCTGAGAGCAGAGAGGCAACCTCTCCCTCCCCTCGGCCTGGAGCACCCCGCCCGTTCCCTAACGCTCACCTGCAGCCTCACCTGGAGAGCCCGCTACCTGGGCTGCAGCTTCACCCACGCCTTCTCCAGAGAAGCCTTCCACAGCCACGACGCCCAGTGCTCCGGTTACATACAGGAGACAGGGGTGACCTCCCATAGACCTCGAGGGGCCCGAACCAAAGGGGCAGTGCCTGCGCCCCAGCCCACCCAGGATCCACAGCATTGCACATACACTGTGCACTCACACACACCCCGCACTGTTCCTTCCCAGCAGTTTCAGCCAGAGATACCTGGACACAAGGCTCACGTGCAGCAAGGAAGAGGCAAGTAGTTCTAGGTTCAAACCACGACTTCACAGCAGAGGGTCTCTGCGATCCAGAGACTGTGGTGACAGCAGGACGACAGCACCACAGGTGTGTTCAGTGCTGCCCAGCGACCAGCGGGGTGGCTGGACACAAGGCAGGCTGGGGCTCACCAGGCAGCTCATGGCACTTCCTGTGAGGGGTGGGGACAGGCAGTGGGGGCCTGCAGTTGGAGGGCGCAGGGGCCCCGGCTCAGAATGCAATCTGTGCGTCTCCTGTGTGTGTGTGTGTGTGTGTGTGTGTGTGTGTGTCCCAAAGAGCTCTTCAATCTCCAGTAAAATCAGAAAAAAATGAAAACCCACAATCACAGCATTTTCCTAAGAATTTAACAGCTAGTATTTCCACGTGCCCTTGGAGAAGCCTCCGATCATTCATTACAAACACTTAGAAGCCCAAAGGAACACGGACGAGGTGGCACACGGGCGCCACACTAACGCTAGGGGTTTGGGGTAAGCATCCAAATTTACACGAGAACCCTCTGGCCTCACTGCTGAAATGAAGACAAAGACCCCTTCCACACTGGCCAGCCCAGCAGAAGAAAGACCCGCATCCCCACTGTGTAGACAGGGAGGGAAGTCTCAGAGGGTCTGGGACAACTTTCACGTCTGCATCCCCACAGGACAGCCGGACTCCTGCAAGTCAAGTTAACGTAAACACTGGCGTCCTGGGATGTCCTGGGTAGGAAGTGGCACTGAGTATAGCCTCAGACAGGCTCGCTCACCAGGAGCTCCTTCTGGATAAAGAGTCCACCGAATCCGAAGCCCCCTCTCTTCTGAACTTGGAACCCAGGAAACGTTTGAAACGTTTTCTCATGGAGGCTGAGATGTAGCCACCACTTGAAAACCTCCGTTCGGCGGAGCTGGAGCCCCTGTTCCCCAGGCGGGCCAGGGGCAGTGGGGGTGGGGAGGCGCCGGCCCTGGGGGTCAGGGAGCGTGGGAAGTGGGGAACGTGCTGGGACGGCTTCCACTCACTCAACAAAACGCACGCTCCTCCAGATGCCGGGTGCCTGCCACAAACCTGCAACCCAGGCGCTTATGCGAGGGTCCCCGCCGTCCCGGGGAGGCAGGTGTCCAGGAGCGCATGGCACAGAAGGGGGTGACGTGGGGCAGAGCGAGCAGGGCCCCCAGGGCCCCAGGCAGGAGAGTCAGCGGGTGAGGAAGTATAAGGTCAGACAGACTTGGAGGGTCTCGGAGGGTCGAGCCCAGGGGCCTGCTGACCGCAGGGCTCCGGGGTCGGGGACCCCGGCAGGAGCAGGGCTGGGCCCTTCCCCCAGGCCTCCCGCACGTCCTAAGGGATGTGTCTCCAGATCTGCAGAGGTGGGGCGGGGAGGGCAGCCTCGAGTAGCAGCGGGATGCTGGGACACAGACAGGTCCTGCTGTTTCAGGAGGAGGTGGGCCCAGCTTCCACGCCTGCCAGATGAGAACCGTGTGCTCAGAGTCGAGGGGAGAAGCGCTCACTGAGAGGACCCAGGAGAAAGGAGCCGACTGCGGCCACGCAAACAAACAAGAGAAAGGAGGGACAGGATGCAGGGGAAGAAGCCCAGTTCCAAGTGACCAGCCTCTTACAGAAGAAAGGGAAGATGTGAACAAAAGGGAAGATGATCGTTTCCTTCAAGTATACTAGGAGGCCTTCTACAGATAACAAGAATCAGAGTGTTAAAAAAGGAGAAAAGAATTTGTGTAGCCCACAGATCAAGTGGGGAACAGTGGACGGTCCTGGACAGACTGAAGCCACTGCCCCATGCAGTTTTCAGACGAAGAGGCCTGGGGCAGAGCAGGCCTGAGCGACTGGGGTGCACCCAGCACGACGGGATGCCCGCTGGCAAAGACTGCTGGACACGCAGCCCGGTGCCACCCCGGCCAGCTCTGGTCAGGACCACCCAGGGCGGCAGAAGCAGGAGAAGCTGACGTAGGGGGAGAGGCCAATGAGCACAAGTCAGCTCATCTGAGCTAAAAAGAAACTCGGTCAACTGAAGGGCTCGCTGACAGCCCATCAAGCTTCTCCCGAAGAGGTTCAGAGAGAGCGGGCCCAGCGCCTCAGACACGCCAGCCCACAGAAGGGCACGAGCTCAGATCTGCCCCCTGCCCACGCCGCCCCCAACCAGGAGAGGGCCAGTGGGGTCCTAGTGTGCGCTCTGCAGGGAAGGAAGCAGGGGCCCACGCCTGGCCACCCCTGCGCCTCCCGCTTTAGGCTCTCACTTCCCCAGCACACGGAGCTGCCTTCCTCAAGGGCTCCTCCCCGGGACACGCTGCTCAGCATCCGCATTCCCTCAGCTGTGCTTGGACCACGCCATCCCCTCAGCGGGCGCCCGCAGCCTTGACCGCTGCCGCCGCCTTGACCACCATGCAGCCCGCCCACTGAGGCTGGTCCTGACACCTCCCTGCTCAGCACCGCCCAGAAAAGACTATTTTCCAGTTTTTCACAGGGCAGACTTTATTTTCAAATCCCACCCAGAGCCCAGCACACGCAGGGGTAAAGCCCTTGGTGTCAGGCAAGCTCTCTCCCTGGGACTCCAGAGCCCAGAGGCACCTGCCTGGGCAGAGGGAAGGCCACACGGAGCTGCCACACCAGACTCTCCCAAAGACCGCCCGAGTGCGATGCGGCAGAACCTGTATGCACGTCCGGGACCCACAGGGCTGAGCGCCCTGCCGGAGCAGCTGGGCCACCGGAGCGGACGCCCAAGCAGGCCGGACATCTCCGCCCGGCGGCACTGGGTGCTGCGGACAGGGACTGTGGGTCTGGCTCAGTGAGAGCAGAGCGGGGACGCAGGGTCAGGTCGGCCGAGGTGGTGCCCACGGCGGTGCCCGGGGCCCCCGACCTCACGGGGGGGCTGCTCCCACAGCCCAGAAGGCGGTGTGGAGCCTGCCGCTGGCTGCGGTGGCGCGGGGTCACCAAACTCTCCGGCCCGGCGCTCTGCCTGGCAGGGCTGCGTCACCGGACGGCACATGGCCAATTCTGTCGCAGCCCTCCTGGGCCGCGGCCCGGCCACAGCGTGGAGCACCGCCGCAGCCCCCCACCCCAGTGAGCCAGTCAGACACGGCAGGGGTGCTTGGGCGCCGCTCCAAGGTCCGCAAGGGGGTCCAGAGAGGGAGCCCACTAAGCTTTCCTTCTTCCCGCAACAATTTCTTGTGCCTCCTCAATATGCAATCTTCCTAGCCCCTGAGGCTGTAACAGCCGATCGTGGTGTGGTTTAAATATGATGGATAGCGTTGTTTTGGCAAAGGGGCAGATACATTTCAAAGTCTACTTATGTTGGACCTCATTCCTAAAAGATGGGGAAACCGACAGGTTCATCTGGCCAGTGAGGGCCTTGCGTTCCTGCCGGGTCCGCATCTGTCAGCTTCCCTGTGCGCTTCTTAGATGGCTACGGGAGATGTCTCCTCTCAAGGCTCACAGGTTCTCCTCTCCAAGATGAAAGGCGCTACGAGAGACACAGCGCCCTTCACAAGTCACGGCTTTCCTTGAGGACATGCACAGTGGACGGGGCCCGTGACACACCCATGGTAGAAATGGACAATCTGAGGCTCGGGGGAGGCACAGAGCTGGCAAGGGGAGGGCGGCCTTCCCACACGGACCCCCCAGCCCTACTGCCCTTCACCCCGAGACGTCTCTCGCTAGGACTGACCTGGAGGCCACGGTGCTTTCTGCCCCCTTTCCCACCGGCCCGCAGGCAGAGCCGGCCAGACCCGGAGGACTGCACACTGCCCTACCACCTTCCAGCCCATTTCCTATTGCTTAAAATATGACCTTACCAACCAGATTGTTATTTGCTGGGTTGAGCATTTGCAAAATTTCAAAACGAATCCAAATCGCTTATGTAGGCAAGTAAAAGGCAGATTTCTAGTGTTGTTTTTTTTTTCACTCAAAAAACATTTTCTAAAACTTGCTTCTATATACCATGGGAACGAAAATGCAGCCTACATATATGTACAAGTTAGTAACTGGTCAATTGGTGCATATATTGGACACAGTGTATCCAAAGTTTCCTTTTCCACCAGGACATGAAATGGAATGGACAGGAAACGTTAGTACTACTCCTGCAGAGAGGGCCAGAGGCGGGCCGTCAGCAAGCACTCCCGTAAACATCAAAGCCGCCAGCCCACCCCCTCAAGTGAGCTTTATCAGTACAAGGAGTTTTCAAAATACATAGTAAATATTTTTAAAATCCATTAAAATCTGCACTTCCTTCACAGGCATGACTCTTGGCCTGTCCAGCAGACCTACTTCTATTTTCTATTTAAAGGGAACGATGCAGTCATTTTCCTAAACCCAACGCCCAAACCAGTCACTTCTGAGTGAGTAGTTCCTCCTGCTGTTCTCTACAGAAGGCTCTAACTGATTTCAAGAGAACATTTTAAGACGAAACAACTCTCAGAAAAGAATGAATTTAAACTGGTACCCAGTAACTAGGAACAATCTTTTGTAAATAATTTAAATTTATTTTTGCCTTTACATCAACACAGCACAGCCACGAGAGGAAAGTAAAAATTATTCTTTTTATTTAATCTCAAATCTTTTAAAAAACAGTTTATAGTAAGTTCAACTCTATAAGCTTAGATACTAATCAATCATTCCATACGATTGCCAGTAAGTAGTTCCCCAAGTATGTATATGAAGCAGAACCAGCTCATTACATTTAAAAATGCTAGATATATGCAACCAAATCACTTTGCTGTACACCCGAAACTAACACATCGTAAATCCATTTAAAAAACTAAAACTATACTTCAATTTTAAACAAGAGAAAATGTTAGTTATAAAACAGTAATTTAAAGAGTAAGAAAAATTGTAATACAGGTATCTGGTCGAAATTGAATATCTCAACAAAATTAATTCACTCATCTTCAAAATCTATTAGAATCACTATGGTAAGGACAAGGAAACATGGATGCTCTCTGTAAGCCTGACTTAGAACGCGTGCAGTGTCCCCCGAAAGGTTGGGGGGGACCCGGTGTGACTGACCCCCAGCACAGCCTCGCTCTGGGTGTTGGTCTGTGGTCCCAGAGCCGGGCTTTTACCTCCACGGGACTCACTTCAGGCTCCATGATGTAGACACAAGAAAGACATTTTCAAAGTTTACACTTAAAAGCTACCATTCTCTAAACACGCTGAAAATAAAGCAGTAACCAAGATGCCAAGTTTCCTTAAAACAATTCCGTTTAAGTGACGAGAAACATCTGGAGTAGCTTACCTGCTGACTGTTTAAAACGTGAGTCTCCTTTGGCAACCCTTTTTCCAAATTCATCTTAAGACAGGAGAACTTCTGACCCGCACCAGGCACGCAGCTCTAAAACACACCATGCAGCCCCGCCGCACGCCTGTGCACGTCAGAAAGTTTAAAGACATTTCAGATGAAGTTCCATCCCGCTCCCTCCGTAACCCATGGCAACAGGACACTGCAGGAAGCTGTGGTTTGCCAGGGATTCAGACTCTATCTCAATTGTCTCGTAGAAAGAAAAAAAAAATTCCGTTTACATAAATCATGCTGTGAGATCATTTTAAAAGTATTTCCTCTACCAAATCAGAAGAATAAACCTTCAGCTGATAGGGGTAATTGCTCAGTCAGTACAGCAGCTGCAGAGAATTTGTTTTTTAGCAGCGTGGTGCAGTGCGCCGCCTAATTACAGAGGCTGACGAGTCTATTATGAGCTCCACGTGCACATGTGTGCAGGGCCAGCCCTGGGAACCTGCCGTGTTCCTAAGACCTGTCTCGGGGCCTCGGCCCCTGCTCCACGATCTGCCGTCTGCCTCCCAACACCTGACACAACCTGAACGCGAGGGGGCCATGCAGGTCCTGGTCTTAAAAGCAAGAAGGAAAGAAAAAGAAAATTGTTTCCAGAACCTAGGTATCACTGCAGAGCTACCTGCTGGCTTTCTGGACATTCGGGATAAACTGCTCTCCCCAAGGTGCTTCCCTGTCAAAACCTCTCCGCAGCAGGTGCCCGGGGTCTCGTCTGAGGGGCTCCAGGAACGGCCCTCGCTCCTGGCGTGTTAGACCGGGAGGACCTCGGCACGCATCCTGTCCAGGGCTGCGGGCACAGTGGTGCCCACGGGCCAGCGGGCGGGGATGATGGCCTGGGGCTGGGGGTCAGGCCGCCAGCCGGAACACGCCGAGCCCACCCTACTCTGTTTCCGTGGGAGAAACTCGCACACGGCCAGCGTGAGTGTCCTGTGCACGGGCAGAACTCTCAGAGATAACGAGCGGGCACTGGCTCGCGCTGCCTCAGACAGGCTTTCTCACGCAATAAATGTACGGAGGCAGGAGAAGGGAAGGAGCAGAGGCTGCCACGGTCACCCTCTCCGCCACCACGGGGCACAGGAACAGGCCGATGGGAGGCTGGGGGCTGTGGTGAGCCAGCGAGAGGGATGGGGGAGACCTCGGCGGCTGGCGGACAGGGAGGGAGGGCTGTGTGGAGGGGCAGGGAGGGGACCCGCAGCCCCGCCTCTCCCTCTGTGCAGCCGCCCCCGCCCTGCCCCGCCCCGGGAAGGGGGCTCCGGGACATAAGAAGCCACTCCTTCCAGCTCCCGGGGTCCCCGGTGCCCGCCTGGCCTGGAGGGGCTTCAAACCCTTTCCTTGGCAGGGCCTCATCTCTAAGGAAAGGGGGGGTGCCCTTACAAACGAGGCCCTCTGGGCACACAGACGTCACGGCGGGAGGAGCTGTGAGGTACGCACTGCAGGCCTGCAGGGCTGAGACGTGGGATCAGACACAGCGACATCCTTTCCACTGCCCAGCCACCCCTTCCAGCACGCACACACGCATACACGCACCCATCCACGTGCACACACGCACACACACCCATCCACCTGCACACACGCACACACCCATCCATGTGCACACCTGCACACACCCATCCACATGCACACCTGCACACACACCCATCCACATGCACATGTGCACACCTGCACACACACACCATCCACACGCACACGTGCACACAAGCACATGTCCAGAGAAAACCTGCCGGAGGGTTCTGGAAAGATAACCATGGGGTTTTCACAGCGATCAGCTGAGCCCGTGACTCTGTGACCTGATCCCCCTCCTCGCTGATTTCCGAGGGGCCTGTACTAATTCACAGGGTTTTGGAGGAGGTGCTGGCCTCCTAGCCAGAGCGGGAGACAGCAGCATCCTAGCCCCAAAGGCCCACCAGACAGACCCTGGAGATGACCACCAGGGACCAAGAAGGGCAACAGACTGCACGATAGGCCACGCCCACAGGGAAAGCAAAGAACCTCCTGGGACCTTGGGAAAACCCAGCACCCAGGTGCTGGGCCGCCCATGGTTACCACTTCGGTGTCAAACTTGTCTTTATTTTAATCATTTCAGACAGAAATACATGTGTCCCTGCAGAAGCAGAACAATTTCACTTTGCGTGTTTTATCATGTTCAGCCCAAAAAGGAGCCCAGGACCATCAGGGTCCACGTGCAGCTGTGCCCTCTGGGTTCTTCTGTCCCTTCAGGCTTTCTCTGTCTCCTCCTTTGCTGTCCGTAAGGCAAGGAGAGGAAGGGGTGGGGCGAGAATCTGGCCACAGACTCCCCGGTACTAGATGGTGTCCTGGGCAGCCCAGAGCCCGGCTCACTTCCTGGGGAAAGAGAGGTGCCCGGAGCTCCTGGAACAAGTGACCAGGACATCCTGAGCACCAACCACACCCACCATTGCATCCTCCTTATTCTGGTGGGAGTGTTGACCCGGGGCCAGGGGGTGGCGGCTTCAGACCCAGGGCCACAAAGCCCAGCACAGCCCCTGACAAACCCAGCAAGTGCTGGTTCGGGCAGGAGAAGAAAAGGCTGGTGGCAGCGGACGGCGTGGAGCTGCCCAGCTCGGCCTTGACAGGACAGCCCCCTCTGTGAGCTGAGGCCAGCCACCCTGTTGGCACCTCCACAAGAGAGCAAACGGCCGGAAAGCAGGGGGGTCTGGGGGGCACCCCGGCCCGGAAGCCCAACGACAGCACCCACGGGCGAGTCCTGCAGCTGGAGGAACCCAGAGGCCTCTATTCCCTGGGGCCGCACCTGCCCAGGGGTCCGTCCTGAGCTAAAAACGGCATGAGAGTCCCTGTGGGGTGCGCGGACCGGGGTCAGGGCAGCTCAGGGAGTATGCTGGGGAGGGATTCCGGCCAGAAGGGACAGATGAGAGGGAGGGGAGGGCGTCCAGTGGGAACTGGGGACCCTGGCGAGCTGCATCCCAGGGCCAAAGAGCTCCTTCTTCGTTCTGGGTTCCTTGCAGACTCACCTGTCTCCCCAGGAGCCTCTGACCAGTCACCATACCCCGCCCCACGCCAGTCCTGGAAAAGGGAGGGTATATTCTCCTTAATACCCTGGACCCACCAGGGCTTCCAGAGGCTTCCGCCCAGCCCTGGGCACAGTTGGGCCTGGAGGGGACAGACACGCACTTTACTCAAGGTTCAAAGTAACCAAAGGAGATGAGCGCAGACAAGCTCAGAGACAGGCTTGCGTCAGCCTGCCTGGCCCCTCGCCCCTTCACGAGGGCAAGGAGGCCGGCGAGGGCCAGACCACCCTCGCTCGGGGATGCCCAGACTTCCCGAGGAAGAGGCTAAGTGGGTAAAGGCACAACCAGAGGAGGGTGCACAGTGACCATGGTGACCGCCGTGGGGAGATGCTCAGGAAACGCGGCCTCACCTGCCCTCCCAGCTCCTCACCCCAGGCCTCCCGTGGCCGCCTCAGGGTCTCGGCTGTGACCCTTGTGGGCGGGGACCCTCGAGTCTCCCCACAGTGCTGCCCTCCATCCCTGATCCGAGGTGAGAAGTCTGACCATTCGCCATCTACCTGGCCCCAGCCCCCCACTCCCCAACCCCTCCCCTCACCCGGACCACCACACGGCCCAAAGGGTAATCCTAACTGTCCCCTTTCCCGCCCCAACACCCCTACTGTTTATTCTCAGCTTAGCAGCCAGAGGGACCCTTTCTAAACCCTGAAGCTACTCTGCCCACCTCCTGCCCATCCACAGCACCTCTGCCCCACCTCCCGCCCCTCATGTCCATCCATCCCTGCTGGGAGGCCAGCTACTCCGGGGCAGGGGTTGGTGTCAGTTTTGTCCAGTGCTGTCCACAGAGCCAGAATAACGTCGGCACACAGTAGGCGTTCAAAAAACAGTCACTGAATGAGGAGACACTCAAGGTACTGAGAAAACCTAGTATATGCCCCTGAGTTAATAGGATCTTAAAGAGAATTAAGATAATTTCCTATGTAAATAGTTTAAAGAGTAGACTAGCATGTGAAAAACCAAAATAAGCAAAAACTGGGACTTCACTGGCGGTCCAGTGGTTAAGACTCCGCACTTCCAAAGCAGGGGGAGCAGGTTCAATCCCTGGTTGGGGAACTAAGATCCCACACGCTGCACAGTGTAGCCAAAAAAAAACAAAAACAAAAAACTAAATAAAATTTTTAAAAAAATAAGCAAAAACTTCAAAGTTAAATTCCCCTAGAAATAGCAAAACAGCAAAAGTAAGAAATGGGTAAAAAGAGCTTGTTTTGAAATGTCTGAGTAGATTTCACCCTGGATAATGGGACTTCTGTAAATCGCCCAGAGTGTCCCAGAGGTGAGCCAGAGGTGGGAAGGAGTGAACCAAATCAGACAAGTGGCCACAGCCGGCAACTGGGCTCTCAGTCTCCAGTCTGAGGCCCAGCTCGGGGTCCTGCTGCCTTTGCTGTAGGGGGTCAGTCTCAGGGGCCAGCCCAGCATAGCTCAGGGAGCCGGTGTAAAGCAGCTCACTCGACCTCAGCCTCAGCATCAGAGGGACCAGGCGAAGCCCCCTACCCCCCAAAGCCCCCCTCCCTCCAGAGCAGAGAAGTCTGGACAAGTGGCCAAGGAGGGAACCGCGTGGCCTCAGCGCCCCCTGCTGTCCAGGCCGGGCACTGCCAGTCCTGCCAACAACCCCTGGGCCCGCTCAGGTGAGAGCAACCAGCACAGGCTGTCCTTGATGGAGGGAGCAGCCAGGCGCGGAGAAACTCCTGCCAATGGTCAGCAGTGGCTCAGCCAGCTCCACGCACAACACGGGTCAACAGCCTCCAGTGGGTGATGGGGAGCGGCAGCTCCCGGAAACTGGGCTGGGGCACTGTTCCCTTTTAGGCCTGCACTGCTCAGCTTGGGACCCCTGCACCCGGGCCCCGCTTCGAGGCCCTGGGCACCTTGAAGATGTCCCAAAATGCAAGGCCCTCTTTCTGAGACTGTCTCTACACACTGCAGGCAGAGGCGGGCCTGCAGTGCAGACTCCACTCTTCCTGCCCTGCCTCTCGGGTCCCGCGCTCCTTGGTGACCGTCTGCCGTGAGCATGACCAAAACTCACAGAAACCCACCCGATGCTTCCACACCTCCCGTCTCGAGAGCCCTCCAGGGGGGATGCCCCCCACGCCCCCCGCCTCCCCCCACCTGTCACCAGCTCCCCTCCCCTCCCTCCCCCGTCGCCCCCTGCGACGCAGCCCCACCAAGTCACAGGGAAAGCATAGCCACGTCCCCGCTTCTCTCCATGGTTCTGCACTGGACATGCCACCACGAGCCACGGCCACACAGATGGAACTGTGCAGACGCGTTCTCTGGTGTCCACCTGCTCCCATGACACACCATGCGGCAGCCACAGGGCGTTCCAGCACGAGCCGGTCACACTGTGGGTGGGAGAGGCGGCCTCGTCTGGGAGCCTCACGACAACGCTGCCTCGAATTGCTGCCTGTCCCATGGTCCACACGATGCCATCTCAGACACGAGGGATGCTGAGTCTCAGGACACCTGTGTCTTCAGCGTCCCTAGTGATGGCGAACACTCCCCCGTGCTTGGCAAGAGTCCGGCTGCTTCACGTCTGCACCAACATTCACGCCATCCGCCAGTCTTTTCCACTCCAGACCTCCTGGGATGTGGACCCCACTGGCTGCAATTTGCCCCCCCGGTGACTAATGTGGTTGGAAGCCTTTCTAAGGCTGCATTTGCCACTGTGGGTCATCTCTCATCAGAGTCCTGTTTGAATCTCTTGCCCGCTTTGCTTTGGTAGGTGTTGTGAGGAGCCTCCGTGGGTCACCACACTCGTGTCCCCCCCATCCTTGCCCTCGAGGGAAGGTGCGCTTGCATGAACATAGGTTCCGAGTATTCGCTGAGTCAGAGTCAGCCTTGGTCTTTATGGTTAGTGCGTTTTGTGTTCAGCTAAAAAAGTCTTTCCCTCCCCAACACCACGGACATGCGCATCTACTTTATCCCCTACTAACTCGCGTTTTGCCCTTCCCAGGGAGATCTGCGACACAGCTAGATTAACTGCGTTTGCACGGCGTGAGGGAGAATCGGGTTCTCTTTCACTCTCTTTTTCCATGTAGACCCCTACTTACCCCAGCACCACTGAAAAGACCACACTCACCCCTGCTCTGCACACACGGCCTGACGTCCACAGGTGCCGGATCTGTTTCTTGCTCTCTCCTACTCCACTGTCTGTCTATCCATCTATCTGCGTGCCGCCACTTCCATAGTTTTACGTTTCTCTAACTTTATAAGTTTCAGCAGCTCATAGAGGAAGTCTTCCTACCTTATTCTTCTTCAACAATATCTTGGCTACACTTGGCCCTTTGCATTTCCCCAAAGTTTTTAGAATCATCTTAAGTTCCACAAAACAGCTGTTGGGATTTTGGTTAAAATTACATTGAATCTACATGTCATTTTCCAACTGTCCACAACTGATTTTTGTATAGTGACCATATATCCAGCAACCTTGCTAAACTTACTCATTAATTTTAAGAATCCATAGATTCTTTTGGATTTTTCCATGTTACGATCACATCATGGGAGAATAATCACACTGTCATTTTCCTCTGCAAGTTTTTTTAACCTCCATTGTTCTACTTTCTTAGTACACTGACTAGGACTTGCAGTAAACATTTAAATGGAAATGGTAACAGCAGACATCTTTCCTCGCTCGATCTCAGAGGGAAAGCTTAAGTCTGACACATGCTATAGGCTTTTTTATATCCTTATCAGGTTAAGGACGTTCCCCTTAATCCCTATTTTGTTAAGGTTTTTTTTTTAACCATGAACAGATACTGAATTTTACCAAATGCCTTTCCTGCTTCTGTTAAGATGATATATGATTTTTCTACTTTGTTAATGTGGTGAATTACACTGACTGATTTTCAAATGTTAAAAAAAACCACTGTCCTTGGAACAAACATGAACAGCTGGATCCAGGAGACATGATATAGTTTAGGACCTTCCACCTCTCTCACCAGTGAGCTGCCCCATAACCCTCCTTTCCTCTAAGGTGTCTCTCAGGTTTTGGTGCCAAGGTTTTGGAGGCCTCATAAAATGAGTTAGGAAGTAATGCCTCTTTACTGATTGTTTTGATAGTTTTCTGTTTCATTAATTTCTGCTTTGACCTTCATCACTGTCCAGCTTCTACTTCCTTTGTGTCTGTTTTACAGCTCTTTTTCTAACCTCTTGAGGTGACTTCCTACTTTCCTTCATGTCTAACATTCACTCATAAAGCTACAAATATTCCTCTAAGCTCAGTTTTAGCTACATCCCACAGGCTTAGATGTATTTTCTTTATCATTCAGAATATATTCTAATTTCCACAGTGATTCTTCTTTGAACTCTAGATCACTCAGCCTCTCACTCTGGACGTGAGTGCGGTATCTCCTCTTTGCCACTGGTTTCTGCTACACCTGCCTGTGGCCAAGGACAGACTCTGGATGAAGAGACGTCCATACCTGTTGAGACTTGCTTTATGGCCCAGCACATGGTCAGCTTTCCTACATGTTCCACGGGGAGGAAAGGATGAATTTACTGGGTGCCGCACACATAAGTCCAGCAGGTCAAGCTGGTCAGATCCTTTACCTCTTACTGAACTTTTCCTGCTCAGTCTGCCAGTTACTGAGCAAGGAGTTAAAAACTCTCCTACTGTGAGTACAGATTAGTCCAGTTCTGTTCCTACTTCCGTCAGTTTTTGCTGTAGACGTGTTGAGACTGTGTAACTGAATGCAGACAAAAGTTATAACTGCAGCTCCCTGCTGCCTCACTATGACGGAGGCTCCCTGTCTATCTGTGGGGCGCTCCGCCTGGGAGACCACTTTGAGATCAGTGCGGCCCTGCTACCAGCCTTCTGATTAGTACTGCACAGTGTCTCCTCTTCCGTTCTTCCATTCAAGTTTAATGTGTCCTTAGCAAACAGCATAACCAGACTTTTAATGCTGCCCTGACAGTCTCTCCTTTCTAACTGGGATATTTGACCCCTTTACCGTTATTGTAACTACCAGCACAGTTGGACTGAACCCCCTCACGGAGGCTGCCTACGTGTCCTTCCTGCTCTTCACCCTTTGTCTCTCCTTTCCTCCTGTCTCACCTTCTTTCAAATTCAGTATTTTTTATTATTCCATTTTTTTCCTTCCATTAATTTAAAATTTACTTATTATTTTATTGTCTTAAGTTACCCTGGAGATTACAACATGCATCCTTACCTTATAAAAATCAAATTTTAATCACACCTTTATCCTCTTCCTAGCGGAGATGAGCACCCAGAAACACCTGACCTCCATTCCCCTCTGCCAGTGCTCATCCTGCTGTGCTGTAATTTAATTCCATGTACTTTCAAACCAAACAAAACACAATTCTTCTTGTTTTACACAGTCACCACTCATTTGGATTGATTGATACATTCACCATTTTATCGCCCCATTCTGTGCGGTCCTTCCTGGGTCCTCCTCCTTGCCCAGCGTTTAGAGGGCCCTCCATCTGAGTCTGCTCCAGGAGGCCCAAACTAAGACACAGTGTCCCAAGGGCCCAGGAAATGGATTCGGAACTGGCCTCGTGCAGAAGAGCCGGGCTGGTGGCAGCCGCATGCAGAGGCCCCGTCAGGGACAATTAAAGGCAAGATGTGAAAGCTGGTGCCTCTGGGGAGGGGGCCAACCAAGGGTGTGAGGCCCAGGAACAGGGATGGCCCAGAGGCTGCCTAGCACACCTGCCGAAGAGTGTGGGACAGAGGGAAGAACAGACAGACAGGGCGTTCAACAGGCTTCCCAAAGGTGAGTGTTAAAGTTATTTGTGCTTCTACATTTTGAAATCTTCAGGCAAAAAGGTAGCAAAGATTGAATCCCATGTCTCTAACATACTATTTTGACAAAAGAGGTTCACAGGTGATAGAAAGATCGTGTGCTCTGCAGTCCGTGATCTAAAGGACACTGTGCCTGCACGCAGCTTCTCATCTGTGAAATGGGGACACTCAGAGGGAAAGGGTAGGGGAGGTCCAGCCTGCTCTCAATCAGCCATGCAGATAACAGCAGACCCCTGGGTGTCTGTCGTGATGAGAAGTAAGCGGTGACTGCAGGGCCTGGAGCACTTGTCTGGAAGCAGACCTCGAGCCACCACCAAGCCACATGCGCTGGCTCCTGGTCCCCTGGGGCTCAGGCCGCTGCAGAGACCCTTCTCCCAGGACGATGCAGAGATGACACCTGACCAAACTCCCAGAGGGAGAATGCAGGTTTGGCGGGGACCCCTCTTCTTGGGACCCCGGAGCCCCGAGGCCCTGAGCAGGGGCCTGTTCCGGCCTCAGGGCCCCCCGGGGCTGCCACATGGCCGCTCCTGCTCCCACCTCCCAGAACCATGTGCCCCGCCACCCCAAAACCCACCCAGGGGGCTTCCCTGGTGGCGCAGTGGTTGGGAGTCCGCCTGCCAATGCAGGGGACACAGATTCGTGCCCCGGTCCGGGAAGATCCCACATGCCGTGGAGTGGCTAGGCCCGTGAGCCATGGCCGCTGAGCCTGCGCGTCCGGAGCCTGTGCTCCGCAACAGGAGAGGCCACAACAGTGAGAGGCCCGCGTACCGCAAAAAAAAAAAAAACAAGCAAACAAACAAAAAAAACCCACCCAGGACTCTCTGAAAATCCTCTGGCATCAGTCCCCCTTCTCATCTGGATAATGAGGTGATTTCAAGGCCCTTTCTAACAGCCAAGGATTCCAGCTTAGCATCAGAACACAAATTAACTTACTGTTTTAAGCAAAAAAAAAAAAAAAAACCCAAAGTCAAGTTATTCCAGATAATTGTTATTGAGTTTGTAAGAAATTATGGTTAATTTTTAAAACATTACTGAACTCGAACAGATATTTGCATACTCATACTCACAGCAGCATTAGCCACATTAGCCAAGAGGTGGGAGCTACCCAAGTGTCCATCATCAGACAGATGGATAAACACAATGTGTGGTCCATCCATACAGTGGAATATTATTCAGCCTTAAAAAGGAAAAAATTCTGACACCTGCTACAACATGGGTGAACCACAAAGATACTCTACTAAGTGAAAAAAGCCAGACACAAAAGTCAAATTCCTGAAGGCAGAAAGTAGGACAGTGGGTGCCAAGGGCTGAGGGAGGGGAGGGGGAGTGAGTCAGTGAGTGATGGGCACCGAGTTTCAGCTGTAGGAGGTAGGAGCCTTCCGGAGTTGATGGGTGATTTTTGCAAAATGATGTGAATGTACTTATTGCCCCAAACTGGACACTTAAAAATGGTAAATTTTATGCTCTATTTTACTACAATTAAAATATATATCTATTGACACCCTAGACAAAGGCAGAAAAAAGCCAAAAAGAAGATATTTTCAAAACCTTTATCTGACAAAGGATTTGTATCCCCAAAATGTAAAGAACTACTACAAAATCTATTTTTAAAATAATAAATAAAATAAAAATTTAAAAACTACAAGAAGGACATGAATAGGCTACTAATTCAAAAAAGAGAAAACCTGATCAGCCAAAGAGCCCGTGATGGAATGCTCAGTCTCACTCACAATCAGTGAAATGCAAATTAAAATGAGTTGGCATTTTATTGAAACAGGGAAAATTTCAGTTTGACAGTACCAAGTGTCGGTGAGCTGGGTAGCAAGGCCCCTGGCCCTGCTGGCAGCCAGAGCCTGGGTGAGGATCGGCCGAGACTGTCACAGCAACTGACTCCCCAGAACACGCTCTCACAGCCCCGGCTGTGCACACGGGCACCTGCATGACACTGTCCGCTGCAGCTCCTCTCAGAGAGGTCTGTTCCCAACCTTCTATCATGTGGCCGGCAATAGCAGAATGGATAAAAATTTGTGACATATTCATAATGGAATGCTACATAACAAGTAAAATAAACTAAAACTACAAGGTAAAGCTTGAAAGCATAATACAATGTTATAAAAGTGGCAGGATAAGACATGCAGTATGATTACAACTGTGTAAAATTTTAAAACACACAAAATGAACCAGTGAAAGGACCACAGCTGCAAGGTCCAGGGTGAGCAGGGAGGGACGACCAGGCGGGGCACCTAGGATTTTAGGGCAGTGAGACTGCTCTGTGTGACACAATGATGGTGGCTGTGTGACCTCAATCCATCTGTCCAAACCTTTAGAATGTACAGCACAAGGAGTGGCTTCCATGCACGCTATGCAACCTAAATTAATAATCATGTACCCAGCAGAGCGGCACATGGGAACTCTCTGTACTTCCTGCTTAACTTTTCAGTAAACCCCAAACTGCTCTGAGAGTAAAGTCTATTAATTTTTTAAGGATTACATATCAAAGAAGAGAACCACACAAGAGGATACTCTCAATACGTGTGGATCAATATCATATCTTTAAAGGGGGTATGGGGCTTCCCTGGTGGCGCAGTGGTTAAGAATCCACCTGCCAATGCAGGGGACACAGATCTGAGCCCTGGTCCGGGAAGATCCCACATGCTGTGGAGCAACTAAGCCCGTGCGCCGCAACTACTGAGCCTGTGCTCTAGAGCTCATAAGCCACAGCTACTGAGCCCACACGCCACAACTACTGAAGCCCATATGCACCTAGAGCCCATGCTCCACAAGAAGAGAAGCCACTGCAAGGAGAAGCCCGTGCACCATAACGAAGAGCAGCCCCCCGCTCGCCGCAACTAGAGAAAGCCCACGTGCAGCAACGAAGCCCCAATGCAGTCAAAAATAAATAAATAAATAAATAAATAAATATTTTTTAAATAATGAAAAAAAATAAAGTGGGTATGAAACAGAGCAGGACCCTGGGGGGACCCCCTGGGGACGCATCCCCAGTGCCTCCCCCCACCTCTTTTCTGTAGAAAAGCTTTAGCCTCCTAGGCCCTCCCCAAATTCCAAACAGCAAATTTAACCAGAGAAGTGAAAAAATTCAGAATCAAAAGAAAACAGTCAAGCAAGACAAAACAACAATAGTTTAGCCACTGAACAGTGTCAAGGACCTCTAGTTCCTCCTCAAGGGCTCCAGATAACATCCTGAGCTGTGTCCTTGAGCTGTTTTGCAGATACTAAAACCCCCACCAGGTGGAAGAAGTTATGCAGGCTGCCCACCAGCACGTAGACCCCCAACCGGCTGGAAGGTTGATGGTTGAGATTCCTGAAACATCACCCAGTTACCTCACCACCAACCAATCAGAGAATTGTGCACAAGCTGATCACATACCCCATGACCCCCTACCTCACACTGTCTTTAAAAGCCCTTCCCTGAAATCCATTGGGTAGTTTGGGTCTTTTGAGCATGAGCTACCCATTCTCCTTGTCTGGTGCCTGTACTTTCCTTCCCCACAACCCAGTGTCAGTAGATTAGCTTTTCTGTGTATTGGGCAAACGGACCCAAGTTTGATTTGGTAACAGGCAATGATAGGCCCCCAGAGGGTTCTTGTGTCTATTACGGCATCTGGCACGTAAGAGAGGACGGGACACACCCTGATGCTTTGTAGACCAAGGAGCAAAGGAAGAGGGTCCGGACAGGGCAGGAGCGGGTGGGGCAGGGGAGGGGCTGGGTGTGCATAGAAGCCCCACTTGAAGATTGAGTTTACAGGAGAGGGAGAGGTGGTAGAAAATGGGTGGTATTCAAAGGCGATTCAGATGTATCAGTTTTTAAAACCTGGAGAATGAAAGAAGAAACCCTAAAATGAAGTTACCTCAAGATCATCGAGGGAGCGGGTGATGCTCAGCCTCCTGGACCTCCCGAAAGATCTCCGGGCAGAGGTACGCTGAGCCGGTGGCAGGAGTCCAATGCCCCGCCCAAACTTTGAGCCCTAAAACAAGAAAAAGATGTCGTTACCCTCTTGGGAGGAGACACTAGTTCTGCCTGACACACCGCCTGGAGAGACCGGAGGAGAGGAGGCCTCAAGGTCGTCCAGGTCAACCTCACATTACGAACGAGTCACCACAACCCAAAACGCAAAGTTGAAAAAAAGAGTCATCCCAGGGCCCCCGAGCGTTTGCTGTGCCACTTCCAACTATGTGTCCAGAGGACAACCCCAGCCTCAAACTCCTCGTCCAAGGGCAACGGAAAAACATGTGCGCATGTCTAGGAAAGCACAGTGGGCGGAGGAAATCATTAGTAATATAAAGGCTGGTTTTCAACAAGCTCGTGCTTTCACATAATTTTAGAAGCATTTTAGGAAATTAAAGAATCTCTAGACATTCAGCTGGTGTCTGAAGACCAAACCAACCCAAATGCATGAAATAACCAGCCATTAAAACATCTTATTCTTTCTCTGGGAAACGACCAGAATTAATTCACTGTCATTATGCCAGACATCTCCCCAAATGTGGTTCCAGCAAATGTCATCACATTTTAAAAATAAAAAGCATCACAGCTGAAAATCTCTGACTTCCTGGGTACTCAAAAGCCTAAGTGACCGGCTTCAGGCATAAAGGAAGCTACGGGTTTCTAAAGATTGCGAGGCCTCAGGCTCTCTCTGCTCCCCACCTGCGTAGGGACGCCGGCATCTTGCAGAAAGACAAAACCTTGCAGCACTCCCTTATAAAGCTCTCTGGGCTAAGTTTCTGCACAGCCAACCTCGCAGACACCACCCCCTGCAGAGCAAGCGGAGGGAGAGAAAGATCCAGAACGAACTAACAGGGAAAGAGAGGGAGGGAGGGAGACACAGAGACACAGAGAGCGGCGGAGACAGAGGGAGAAAGGAGCTGACTCAGGGAGAGAAGACGCAGAGACAAGCCAAGGCTCCATCTCAGATGCGTCATCACCACCAGCAAAGGGCTCCCAGGGCGTAGTATCGCGTCACCACATGTGTTCAGCAAACCCTAGCATCCCAGCAAGAGCCCAAGAGAGAAGCCGTGTGCACACTGTCCCAGCAAACGCATCCTCCGTCTCCGTATGTCCACACCAGGCGGTGATGTGCCGCCAGCCTGCCCACCCGCAGTCCCCAGGCCAGTGGCGGAAAACAAGGGTGACACAGAGGGTGCTGGGAGCACAGAGGGCAACACAGACGCCCCACGGGGCTGCCGTGGAGCTGGGGCTAAGGGCAGGCGGGGGCCACTGGAGGGAAGAAGGCAGTGAGGGTGCCCGGCCACAGCCAGACCCCCATGGGCTCGAGAGCGTCACTCTGAAAGGGACAATGGCCATGGAGCCATGCAGAGGTGAAGCTGCATCTGGGCTGGGGCTTGGCCAGGATGCCTCTAAAGAAATCAAGTTGCACAGAAGTCCTGCCTGTCCCCAAATGGGCCCGGGGGACTGGTCACACTGCCTCTCAAAAGCTGAGGAAAAGTCTGTTTACAGGAGCCTGGCCTCCAAGAACCCCACCCCTGCCCCGAGCTGGGTGAGCCTGTGGTTCCAGTTGTGCTTCGCTCCCGGGGACAGGGACAGGCGCCCAGGCCCCGCCCCACAGGGCTGCGCTGTGACCACTGATAAGCCCACTCAGGCCTTGTCAAGACCCACACCCTTCCCCGCATCTGTGTCCAGGTCCCCCCTTCTCCGCCCCCACCCCACCCCCAGGAGCAGCACCCTCTGCTCACTGTGGGGCCTTGTTAGCAACTTACTAAATTTGACATATTTTCGAGAAAGATTTGTCTAAGAAGTGCCTTTTTCAAAAAATATGCCCAAAGCTGAGTCCATGTGTAAAATGTACCTGGAGCCCAGCGATCTCTCTAGAGACCCTCACCCCTGCCCCAGGGACCCTCCTCGCCGCACGGTGTGCCCCTTCAAGAGCCCCCTTCAGCCCCTTGCTGGGGGGCGGGGTGTCCCAAGGCTTCCACTCTCAGCAGGAACTGGAACCACAGGTCCCCAGCACCACCCCCCTGCACCATCTCCCCAGCTGCCTGGAGGCCGCGGGCAGCAGGGGCCTTTGCTCTGTGTGTGCTCCCTTCTGGGACTACCTGCCTGGCCGGGTGGCACTTGCTCAGAGAACGCACAAGAGCAAAACTGCGTGAGGACCCGGGTGCCCAGTAACAGGGAGCCCATCACTGGGGACAGGGGGTCCACGCGGCCGGAAGGAAAGCAGCCGTCTACACGTGGCCGTGCACGGGCGCATTGCGGGACTGGGGCCTCAGAGAAGGAATAACGCCTACAGAGGTGTGAATCGACCCCGTGGTGACATTTCACCAACAGGGAGAATTTTCAGCTCTTATCGGCTGCTCCTCAGCGAGAGTCCCTGGCCCCCACCCCAGTGTATGAAGACGGCTGTGCATCAATAAACTGCTGGAAAATCCCCGCTGATCTGGCGCCCCCTGCTGGCACTACATCACTCACTCTCCCCAGACAGAACTAAACAGTAGCGATTAGGCAAAAATGGCTACAAATACGCTTTCTTCAAAGTCAGCTCCACTTCTTAAATCGCAAACTCATCTCAACTGCTTGCGAAGGTGAGGGGCTGAGGGCTGTCCCAGCTCCACCTCTCTGCCCGCAAGCGCCCTGTACGAGGGCCAGCCGCCGGCTTGGACCTCAGCGTGAGCCCTTCGTGCTCCTGGACCCTGCTCTGGATGGTCAACTCAGAACAGGAAGGCAGAGGGCCCCTGAGGGAAGCCTTCGAGAGGAGAAACAGCCAGCAGATGGAGTGAGGGCAGAACCGGGCCGCTGACGCCTGCCCGCCTGCCCACTGCCCAAGGAGAGGTCTCATTTTAGCACAAGCAGTGACCTGGACCAGCCAGTCCAGCCTCCTCAACCTACAGATGAGAACCCGGCAGCCTGTGAAGGGCCTGCTCGGGCCCACACAGCCAGCAGGGCCCAGACCCAGATCTCGTTGCACCACAGTCAGAACCAGAAACTCCTAACTTAAGGGTATAAACACTAGACCAGAAGCCCCATGGCTGTGTCCCCCCTCAACAGTGCGGGGCACACAGCAGGTGCTCAGTAAGCACTTACTGAACAAATTAATCAAGGATGCCATTTAGCTTAAAACAGAGACCAGATCATCTGAAGACCTGCCCAAGAGAAGCCGAGGAGTAGGATTTCCAGCTGACATACTTACTTCTCCCGTCATATCAGTCAGAAAGCAAAACCATAGCAACTGCTCAACAGAGAATTTCCCACAAAGAACTGCTAACCAGGAATCAGAGAACTGAAAGGGCAGAAAGAGACTCCAAGATGCCAGGACGGGAAGCGGCTGCACCCACGGGGCTGGGACAGTATGCGACGAGGAGGATTTATTTAAACTCTGCAGCCAGATGAGGGGCAGGTGGGACCCGGACCTCGGACCTCAGAGGGGGCACAAGCAATGGCTGGTGTCTGGGGGGTGACAAGACCCCAGACAAGGCGGGGAAACCGCAAACTGGACTCAGCGGCAGCGGCAGGAGGACCCTCCTCCTCTCGCCTGGCCGCTGGGAGCAGAGCCAGGTAGGGACCCAGCTGGCAAGGGGAAGAGGGCACAGACCCCCGTCCTAGAGCCCATCACAGAAGGCAGGCTTGGGGCTGAGGGACAACAGCTGAGTAACAAGCACAACTTGTGAGATCTGGTTCCTACAAAACTCTCCATATCAGGAAGAATTCTAAGCCCAAAATCAAATCAATTTTAAAATCAACAAAATTCCATTTCCAACACAACACTGGACAAACACAGAGCGGTGACTCTGGAATAACATGTGGGAGCTGAAGAGGGCTCCTGGTCACAGTGAATCACCTTCTCGAGAAAGAAGCCAAGACTAGGTGTCCTGCTCAAGGAAGAAAAGGGTGAATATGTAGGAAAGGACATCCAACTCAAGAAAGAAAATTAAGGAATATGTTTGTTTATTCAATAAATATCTAAGAGCCAGGCAGTCATCAAGAGTGAAAACCTTAAAAAGACAGAAACAAGGTATGTGGCAAAACTTCCAAGCCAATAAAGGAGGTGATGAAGAAAGCAGGAAAACCAACAACAGCCTTGAAAACAAAACACACAAACAAAGGCAGGAAAGGAGGAGAGAGCCTAGGAAAATACAGACTTACAGAAAGTATACAGTGATATCATGGAACCAAAACTACACATGCCAGTAATCCCAATAAATATAAATGGACTAAATTTGCCAATTTATTACAGTCTTACTCTTGAATCTCAGAATGTCAAAATGGATCAGGAAAAACATCCAACTACCTGCCACTCATAGTAACAATCCTAGAACATAGAGAAATGGAAAAGTTTAAATAAAAGGACAGAAAATGCTGACTCAGAGAAAGCTTGTGTAGCTATGTTAATAACAGACAAAACAGATTTCATCTCTAATAGGGTTTTTAAATAAGAGATTCTATACACCAAAAAGGAAGAAAGTGAGGAAGAGAGGAGGAAAAGGGGGAGGAAAATGCCACCATTGTTTTTATAACTTTATGAGGTTAGAATAAACTTGATACCAAAACCAGACAAAAACAATGAGAAAAGGGAACACTACAAGATAGTCTTACTCATAAACACAGATTCAAAAATTCTACAAAAATACTAGCAAACCAAACCCATTAGTGTATAAAAAGATAAGCACAAGTTAGGCTTATTTCAGGAATGCAAGCATGGTTCAATATTCAAAACTCTATCAGTGTAATATACCATGTTAGCATTTTAAAGGAGGAAGCCCATTTGATTGTCTCAATGAACACAAAAAGAACCAAAAAAGAAAGGCCAAAATTCAACACCCATTCATGATGACAAGTATTAACAAATACGAACAGAAGTAATCCTGGCAAGGCAGCTGCACAAAGAAAGCAATGAATCAATTGTACTTTTATATATCACAAAAGTTGACATTTACAATTTTTAAGTAGGTACCCATTTACAATAGTAATAAAATGTATAAGGTACTTAGGAATAAATCTGGCCAAATAATCTAAGAAAAAAATCTAATTAACAACATTTATGAAGGTAGCTATAAAACTTTACTGAAAGAAAATAAAGAAAACCTAAATAAATGAAGAGAGGTACCATTTTCATGGATAGGAAGACTCAATATCCTACATATGTCAGTTCTCCCAATAAAAAAGTCAACAGGGCGTCCCTGGTGGCGCAGTGGTTGAGAGTCTGCCTGCCAATGCAGGGGACACGGGTTCGTGCCCCGGTCCGGGAAGATCCCACATGCCGCGGAGCGGCTAGGCCCGTGAGCCATGGCCGCTGAGCCTGCGCATCCAGAGACTGTGCTCCGCAACGGGAGAGGCCACAACAGTGAGAGGCCCGCAAACAGCAAAAAAAAAAAAAAAGTCAATAGCATTTTTTTTTGGAGAATTTATTAGCTGATTGTAAAATCTATATGAAAGAGCAAGGCTCAAAAAAAAAAAAAAAAAAAGGAGCAAGGCTCAAGAAAAGCCAAGATCAGAAAAGGTGATTCGGCCTATCAGATATGAAGACTTACTACAAAGGTACAATTTTGAAGGTAAAGTGCAGTTGGGGTATTGACAGTGGAGGACAGAGAACTGAGACCCATGTATGTGAACACACAGCACACAGCAGAGGGCACCACTGGGCCTCGTGAGAGCCTGAATTTAGTGCTCCAACAACTGGTCTTCCACATAGAGGAAGAAATGAACTTGCCACCCACATTATTTCATTCACAAAAATCAACTCCAAAAAATTTTAGGGGAAAAAAAAGGAGAAAATCTTTCTGTCCTCAGGGTAGTAGTGAATGTGTTATGTCAAAAGTGCAAGATAAAGGCTGACAAGCTGGACGACATTAAAGTCAAGAACTTCTGTTCATCAAAATGCCACAGCACACGGAACATGGAGAGGGCATTTGTGGAACGCTTGTAATCGGCAAAGGTTAATAGCCAAAATCTGTAACTCCTACCAATTAGAGAGAAAGACAACCCAACAGAAAAATGGGCAGTTTTCAGTAGGTGCCTCACAAAGAGGAAATCAAATCTTTGTGCTCGAGGGAATGCAAACTAAAGCCACAAGAAGATACCATTTTACAACTAATAGATTGGCAAAAACTGGAGGAGTCTGGCGAAGGCAAGCTTCAGCAAGGATGTGGAGCGATCTGAGTTCTTACAGTACCTGGTACGGGACTGCCAGGAAAACAGCATGTTTCTGCACGGTTACAGCATTCTGAGCAAATTTTACTGAGACTTGGGACCTGTACTAAAAGTTTCCACGTCCTGGGACTCAGCAGTTAAATTATGACCAAACAGATGGTGAGAACTCCAGGTGAGACTGACATTTCAAAGGAATGAGGCCTGGAACACCTCCCAGAGAGGCTGATCTTATGTCCCTCCTGAAGACACCCACCTGCACTGCAAAGGGTGAGAGGAGAGACCCAGGATTTTTCCCCTGTCTACAAAGAGGATTTGCTTAGAGTAACGGTTTCTCTCCCCCTTAAGGAGGGGAAGGGGGCAGCACGTGTATAATCTCCTGGATCCCTGTTTTGGGAGTTGAGGGGTGATACCCGATGTGGTTCTCGTTGCTCCAGTCCAGGGCAAGGACTGGGCATGAGGGAACCACTGTCGTATTGCACATCAGTAATTAAAGCTGAGTCTGCTCCAGAGACCTGTCTACTGTCAATACAAACGGATACAGAGACCAAAAGCTTAACACCCGGCCCTGATACAAACCGGCCATTCCATTCTTTGGATAGACCCTGAGAAATGTCTTCATATACATGCCTGGAGACGTGTGCGAGAATGTTCACCAACGCATCATCAGTCATTTTGTTAATGGCTCTGTGTGTGTGTGTGTGCGTGCACACGTGCGTGTGTGTGGTGGTGGTATACTCACACGATGGAATGTTACATAGTTAGAATGATGAACTGCAGCTGCAGATGGTATCATGGATAAATCTTTGAAATGATATTCAGTGATTTCAAAACAGGTTGCATGAGACTGTGTTATAAAGCCATTTTTATAAAGCTGAAGAAACAGCAAAACTAACCAATAAGGGATTCAAGCACTTCAAACACTTGTTTCTGGCAGTGGCCACTTAGCTCTGAATATTCTCACTTTTCCTGGAAACTATACAAAACCAAAGAACAGTAAGGGGTGGCATTGCTTTCTGTCTCTGCTCCTTTGCTCCCGTTTCCTTCACCTCAGTGTTCCCCACTCTCCATCCTACAGACTGCATTCAGCTCTGGGAAGCCCTGCCGTGCCTATTCCAGGAGGGCCCAAGCGCTTCTCCCCTGCTCCCCCTAGCACCTCCACCGGCCTGGGTCTCAAGGTCCACATGCAGCACCGAGCCCCCCAGAGAGCGCTCAGTGCACGTGGTCAGAAGGAAGGCCTTGTGGAGAGCGAGCCCGTAGGGAGCTAAGGAGCCCAGAGTGCCCTTCCCAGCCCACCCCCGGCCCCGGCCCCTCTGCCCGGTTGTGTTATCTCCCCAGACCGGCTGGCTCTCTCCATTGTTCGCTTCCTTTCCTCTTGCTTGGGCAGAGAGTGATGCAATGTTGCCCAAGGGCATTGTTTACAAGGCGTGAAGATCAAAGCTGCTGTTTTTAGAGGGAATTATATCATGGGGCCCTAACCTGGCCTTTTTAGTATTCTCCAGAATTTTTTAGAATCTATTTTAAAACTTCCTCTCATTGTACTAGAAAAACTGCACAAGATCTGTCTGTTGAATCCAATACTCTCCTGGCTGGATAGCTGATGAGCCTGTCATTAGCAATGCCATAAAAATACCACTACAGCTTCCAGTACCAATCCTCACTTTGATCTCATTAAAAGAATTAAGAAAGTAATTTTCATTTTTTTCTCCTAAGGCATTATTTTTAGTAAGTAAAATATGTTCAGATTCCCATAATAAAACAATCAAAACAATACAAAATAAAATTATAGTGTCCTGGACCCTTCCCAGTTTTCACTTACTAACCTGAGGTAACTACTACTATCTGTTTGGAGTGTTTCCTTTTAATTTTTTCTATGTACTTACATATAAACATATGTATGCTTTAAAATGTCATAGGTTTATTTGGAGGGTATTGAAATACGTTACACAAAAGCAGGATCATATTAAATATGCACATGTGACCTGCTTTTTCACTTCGGGCGCCTTGGGGGGCTGTCCACGTGGGTAATAACCCGCCCCACCCCCCCACGGCAGAGCCCAGAGCCACAGTCCCCTCGGACCAGTGATGGACATCTGGGCTGCACACCTGCCTGTGCAGCCACACTTCCCAGCCCCCCTTGCAGCAGGGTGCGGTCACGTGAGGAGGCCTGGACAATGAGGAGCAGCAAAAGAGCTCCTGCAGCTTCTGCTGGGACTCCACCGCTCCCTCCCCCCCTCCTGCAGACTCCCCCTCCTCCTGCAGGCTCCCCCCTCCTGCAGGCTGCCCCCTCCTCCTGCAGGCTCCTCCCCCGCCTCCTGCAGGCTCCCCCCTCCTCCTGCAGGCTCCCCCCCTTTTGCAGGCTCCCCTCTCCTGCAGGCTCCCCTCTCCTGCAGGCTCCTCCCCCTCCTGCAGGCTCCCCCCTCCTCCTGCAGGCTCCTCCCCCTCCTCCTGCAGGCTCCCCCTTCCTCCTGCAGGCTCCCCACCATTGCAGGCTCCTCCTCCTGCAGACTCCCCCTTCCTCCTGCAGGCTCAGCCCTCCTCCTGCAGGCTCCCCCAACCTCCTGCAGGCTCCCTCCCCCTCCTGCAGGCTCCACCCCCCTGCAGGCTCCCCCCTCCTCCTGCAGGCCCCCCTCCTGCAGGCTCCCCCCTCCTGCAGGCTCCTCCCTCCTGCAGGCTCCCCACTCCTGCAGGTTGGAATGTAGACGGAAGCCATCTCTGTCTGCACCTTCAAGTGGAGGCACAGCCGGGTGGACTATGGCAACAAACAACAGCAGGAACCTGGCTCCTGATGAACAAGGAGGCTCCACACCAGCCCTGGGCAGCCCCACCCAAACTCTTAACAAACTCTTAATAAAATGGAAAAGCATCCATTTATAAACATTATGTAACTCTCGTCAACAATGTCATACACTCGGCTAAGTCTACGAGTGATGCCCTCCCAGCCCCCAGCCCAATATCTCACGGCTCCCCACGAGGAAACAGTTCAGGAGCATCACCTGAGTCAGCGCACTAGGAGTCAGAGCCCTGGATGTGACTGGGAGGAGGTCAAAATGCCGAGCATTCCCTCTGCAAACCTCCCACTTGACCAGTGTAATGAAAGAGCCTGAGAGGCGGAGAGGTGTCCACCTGAACAAGCAAGCGTAGGAAAAGTGGGCCTCTTCTCTTTGGCCGGTTTCCTTCCAGGCTTCCACAAGAGTAAGGGGTCCCAGAAAGCCAAGGGGTCCCAGAAAGCCGAGATCTGGACTGAGCTAGGGTATAAAAGACCAAGAAGACAGTGACAAAGCCCTGGTAAAGGAGCATCCTGAAAAGATGACTGTCTGGACAGAGAACTAATAGGACTTAGAGACCAACTGGTGACTGAAGGCAGTGGTATAGTCCCTCTAAGAGTTGGCTTTCTTTGTGCATACAGAATAGAAAGGCTGCGTGCCAGAGTTTCAAGGGGAACATTTAATACAAAAGTTGTCAAGTATAACATGGAAGCAATCATAAACACAGAGACCACTAAAGACCATCCTAGGGCTGCGAGAGAGAGACAGAGAGACAGAGAGAAAGAGAGAGAGAAAGAGAGAGAGAGAGAGAGAGAGAGAGAGAGAGAGGGCGCTATGGGGAGGGCATCAGTGGCCGTTCCCCAGGCCCGGGATCAGGTGTGCTTGCCCCTCACTGGTCGCAAGCAACACCCCTCAGGGGCACAGGCAGCCAAGGCTGGCTTAAAAGGAGAAGCTGGGGGGGTTAGAAGTCCACTAGGGGTGTGAAAAGCTCCAAGGTTTCCCCAGAATCCACAAGGCCATGGAGGGCTGTGCCCATGAGCAGGGCTGCGGCTGCACCGGCAGGAGTGGAGGCCCAAGCGGGGCCACATCAGCTGCCTGGCTGAGCCCTGAAGGCTCCACACACACAGGCCCCTCGGCAAAGACCGAGACTGACCGGCTCCAGCCATCTAAGGAAATCTCTGCCCCGTCACTAACTGACCTCTAAGCGAACCAAGCCGAGGCCTCGTGGTCACATACAACAAAGAATGCACCGGACAGAATGTGCTCAGAAAAGCCCCTAAACAAACAACAACAAACAGCAAGAGGGGAGAGCGCATCTCCGCTCCCAGGATAGCTGCGCGCTGCGCGGGGCTCCCTGCTGTTTATGGGTTGCGCGAAGATCAGATGGAGTGTGCAGAGGGCGCCAGATGCTGGGCTGAGCCAGGCGGCCGAGTCTTTCGCCTCTTAGGGCCCAGCCCACACCTCTTTGCCAGCGTTGGACACTGGAGCTGGGCCTCGCAGACGGTGCTCTGCCGGCGTGGGCTCGATGGCCGGCTCTGTCAGCGGGGACTGCGCTGGTTCCCGCCGGGCTGTTTTCCAGACGGCGAGAGCAGACTGTGCCCGCCTCCTCTTCAGGGCCATCGTCCTCCGGCAGCCTGTCCCTGGGCAGCCCTGGCTGCAGCCCCGTGGCCTCCTCGCCTTGGTGCTAAGTCTCCGCCTGGTTGCCGCCCTTGCCCCTCTGCTGCTTCCTCCCTGGGTTCCGTTAGTGCCCGCTTGGCAGTGGGCCACCTCTGGTCTGGCTACCGATTCTTCATGCTAACGTCTCCCTGTTCAAATCGCTGGTGTGTTTTCTGTCTCCTGGCCAGATCCTGACGGACACAGCCTGATTTTGCACAGAGTAGGACACTGAAGCCACTGTCACCACAGAGAGGAACTGACAGTAACTCCGGACACCAACTGCTCGACCTTCCACGACCTCTGGCCCCTCCCCCTCCTGCTCCTAACCCCTCTTCCTCTTCCCATTTCCAGCACTTCCTTCCTCCATCCCTTCCTGGTCTGTCCTCTGCTCATCCTGACAAGCCGCCAGCCTGCTCGAACCAGGCCAGGAGGGACACCAGGAGGCCCACCTTAGGACCCTGGAAGCTTCTGCCGCTCCAGCAGGGGCTGTGGGATTAGACTGCACTAATAATGCAGGGGAACCCAGTTAGCAAAGAGCAATGGATACACTTCCAGAGATTAGAGCTGGAATGCAATACAATACAATTTATTACTACTTATTTTTAGATAAATCATGTGTCCCATCACATCACAAAAGGAACGCCACCTGACTGTGGGCAAGTCGCTCAATGTGTATAAACCCTGCTCTCCTCGTCAGTAAGATAATGAGCTCAGAGGGCAAATAAGGAAATAAAGCACACTGCAAACAGTGAATGCTACACTGCTATTTTCCAGCACTGGAAACATCAATCCCATGTCAAGTACTTCATTCTTTTGTTACAGTATAAGCAATAACAGCCAATACGTTCGTTTTCACTACATTTTTGTTGAAGGTTAAAGAACATTAAAAAGAAGCCCAAGACCCTCCTAAGTATAGTCCATTGCTCTCTGACAAAGGCGCAAAAACAATACAAGGGAGCAATGATTGTCTTTTCTACAAACGGTGCTGGAACAAGAGATAGCCGCATGCAAAAAAAAGTGAATCTAGATACAGACCTTACACCCTTCAGAAATTAACTCAAAACGGATCACAGACCTGGATGTAAAATAAAAAACCATAAAACTCCAAGATAGCACAGGAGGAAACCCAGATGATCATGGGTTTAGTGATGCCTTTTTGGTACAACACCAAAGGCACGATCCACCAAAGAAAGAATTGATAAGCTGGACTTCATTAAAATTTAAAACTTCTACTCTGTGAAAAACAACATCAAGAGAATGAAAAGACAAGCCACAGAATGGGAGAAAACATTTGCAAAAGACACATCTGATGAAGGACTGTTACTCAAAATAAACAAAGAACTTAGGTGGCGCAGTGGTTAAGAATCCGCCTGCCAATGCAGGGGACACGGGTTCAATCCCTGGCCCAAGAAGATCCCACATGCTGTGGAGCAACTAAGCCCGTGTGTCACAACTACTGAGCCTGCACTCTAGAACCCACAAACCACAACTACTGAGCCCGTGTGCCACAACTACTGAAGCCCACACACCTAGAGCCCGTGCTCCGCAATAAGAGAGCCACCGCAATGAGAAGCCTGCGCACCACAACAAAGAGTAGCCCCCGCTCGCTGCAACTAGAGAAAGCCTGCGCACAGCAACGAAGACCCAACGCAGCCAAAAATAAAAACAAATAAATAAATAAATTTATATTTTAAAAAAAGGAACTAAAGGCCTATTAAAAAAAAAAAACTCAACAGTAAGAAAACAAACAATCCGATAAAAATAGGTCAAAGATCTTAACAGACACCTCAACAAAGAAAATATACAGATGACAAGTAAGCATATGAAAAGATGCTCAACCTCACATGTCATCAGGGGAGATGCAAAGTGAAACAACAGTGAGATGCCACTACCTACGTGTCAGGATGGCAAAAACGCTGAACACTGACAGCACCAAACTGCGGCCAAAATGTGAAGCAACAGAAACTTTCATCATTGCTGGTGGGAATGCAAAATGGTGCAGCCACTTTGGAAGACAGTTTCTTACAAAGCTAAACATTCTCTCACCACACGAGCCAGCAATCCCACTCCTTGGTACTTACCCAGAGGAGTTGAAAACTTATGTCCACACCAAAACCTGCATGCACACAGATGTTTATAACAGTTTTACTCATAGTTGCCGGAACTTGGAAGCCACCAAGGTGTCCTTCAGAAGGTGAATGGATACATAAACTGTGGTACCTCCAGATAACAGAATAGTACTCAGTGCTAAAGAGAAATGAGCTATCAAGCCATGAAAAGACATGGAGGAAACTTCAATGCATATCACTAAGTGAAAGAAGCCAATCTGAAAAGGCTACAGACTGTATGATTCCAACTATACGACAGCTGGAAAAGGCACAACTACGGAGACAGGGAAAAATATCAGTGGTTGCTGGGGGAGGGCAGGGGAGGGCTGAACAGGCAGAGCACAGAGGACTTTTAGGGCAGTGAAACCACCCTGTCTGATTCTACAATGGTGAATACACGTCACTATAATCTGTTCAAGCCCACAGAATGCGCACCACCGAAAGCGACCCTAATATAAACTATGGACTCCGGGGTTACTGACTGTGACAAAGGTACCCTCCGGTGAGGGATGCTGATGGTGGCAAGGCTGCGCGCCTTTGAGGGTAGAGAGAACTCTCTGTGCCTTCCTCTCAATTTCATTATAAACCTAAAACTGCTCTTAAAAATAAAGTCTTTAAAACAAAAGAGACGACTAAGCCCAAGGTTTGACTCATGAACCTGCTTCGTCCTGACTGCTGAGCCTTAGACAAGTCACTTAGCCCTCGAGGACCGGTCACCTCACCTGCAGAGTGGGTAGCACGGCACCCTGTCTCTGGGTCTCCTGAGGTCAGAGGCCCTGTGGGGAGTCTGAGACTTGCCACCAAGTGAACGGGCATGAGGGTGCTCCGCAGTACGCCAGACAAACACCATTTATTCCTGCCAGTGTAACAATTCACATGCGCAGTGGCAATGGAGAAAACCCATTTGTGGGATATGTATTAAAAGAGGTGGTGAATTCCCCAATTTCTGATAACATTTTAGCCACCTTCCAGGGCCTTCCCTCCCCAAGCCCTCCCCCAACCAACAGGGAAGCCCAGGCCGAAGCTGCCGCCCACGCCACCCACACTGCCCACCCCACAGGTGGAAGGAGACCCCAGCCCATGCAGTTCCACCGAGGGAACGGGAGGGAAGGTGCGCACAAGGGCAGAAGTCCTGCTGGCCCGGCCACTTAGGAATTCAGTCAAAACTTGCGTGACTACAACTGTGTTTACAAAAGCACCAATCTATGCTTAGATACATCACAGTGTTACATGGTCGTTTAGGGGAGCTAAAACTATGGGAGGCCTGTCTTTTCCTTCGTCTTTAAGTTTTCTCTGATGTGTTCTACGATGAAAAGTAGTAAGACTTGGGAAGGGGACGGATCCTGAACGGAACGTTCAACAAACTCCACAGCCCAGGCCACAGCCTCCTCCAGTCTTTGGAGGGTTTTCGTGTGGGATTTTCAGCTGCTGGGAACAAAAATGTGAACAAACCCAGAAAAGGTGTTTTAAATCACAAAGGTCCTCAGAGGACGGTTCCTTCCAAGCCAGCCAAGCTGAGAGGCAGATCTCCTCTCAGCCACGGCTGCATCTCAGCCCACCCGGCCAGCACAGATGCCAGCACCGCCCAGCCTGCAGGGCCAGCCCTCCTGCTGTGCTGAGCCCCTCCCCCCACTCCGAACCGAGCTCCCGGCCCCGCCCCCAGCTGTCTGATGCTCAAGCCACGAGCCACTGCCGACTTCAGCTGGCGTTTTTCTCTCACAGCAGGACTTTCTCAATGAAGGAAACACCAAGGTGAAGCTCCCCGTCCTGAAGCGACCAGTCTCTGTGCTTCCAGAATTTTCTTGCTTCAAAAGGGCGTGAGGCCTCAGCCACTGGGGCCAGAGACGAAGTGGGCTTCAAAGGGGCTGCCGGGACAGGCCCCTCCGGCACCCACGGCAGCAGGAAAGGGTGGGAAGCAGGGAGGAGGGCCTCACCCTGGCCAGGAGGTCACCATCTCTTCCACCACTGCCTGTCCCACCTGACGTCCCGCCCCGCCCCGCCCCGCCCCGCCCAGAGCCAGGGCAAATCCAGGCAGACATGCCCTGAAGCCGACACAGGCCACTGGGGCAGCCAGAGGAAGGCGGAACTGGGCAATGAAGGTGCCGTCGCCGTCAGTAACTGACCGAGTTATGAAACCACGCTCACCTTTCCTGACCCTCCCCAAACAGGCTTACCTTTTTGTCTTCCTTAGTCTTTCTAACATTTCGATGGGGGCCGAAAATGTTCTGCATCCCGAGAGCCTTCCTGGCCCAGTCCCTTTTCTGGGTGCTGGGCGGGGGCTGCGCGGGGCTGCCCTCCACCCGGTAGCGGTCAGCGGGAATCTTGCTCATGGGAGGGGGCAGCGTGCCACAGTTGATGCTGGACCAGCCGTCGGTGGAGTCCGTGTAAGACTCCTGGTCGCTGGTGTGCCCACACTGCCACTCCTGCAGGACGTGGACCGGGAGCCACCGCTGGCCAAAGCCACCACCGGGGCCCGCAGCGCCCCTCTTGGAAGGAGGGACCAAGCACCGCAAGGAGGCCGGGGGGCCTTCCGCGTGAGGAGTGGGCCCCAGGTGCTTACCGAGGTCCCGGCACCTGTCGGCCTGCGGAGCGGCCTCAAACGGGGCTCCCTCGGGGTCGTGGCCGAAGGCCCCGTTCCAGGGGCCCCCCCAGGGCTGGGAGCCCCTCCCGACCACACCCTCCCAGGCGCTGCCGCTGGGGCCGTGCCTGCTCGAGCTGGCGCCCAGGTCCAGCACGAGCACTCGGCTGCTTCTGTCCTCGTGGGTGAAGTTCCCGATGCCGCTGTCGCTGTTGCTGCTGGTGCTGGTGTTCTGGTGAGCATCTGCGTCCCCGTCCGCAAAGGCCCGGGCCCGCACGCCCTCAATCAGCTCGCCCATGTCGCGGTACAGCACGGAGATGAACTGCAGGACCGGGAGCGAGGACGCAGGGAACTCCAGGCAGCCATTGGTGTCAGGGTCGGCCGTGCACTCAAACCCGAAGCGCCGGGCGATGCCCTGATGGATCTTGTGACTGAACAGGTCCGGGTCCACCATGAACACGTGGCAGGACGTCCGCAAAGCGCCCTCCTCCTCTTGCGCCAGGCTCCCATCATCGGCCGCCTGCATGGTCACCAGCCCGAAAAACCTCCTGTCGTCTGGGCACACAGCGCTGAATGCCAGCCTCTCGGCCGGGTATCGCGCCAGGACGGCAGCCTTGTCCGTGCACAGCTGCACGCAGTCGTGCATGATCTGCATGGTCACCAGCGAGTGGATCTTCTGTTCGGCCCGCAGGCGCCGCAGGCAGCCCCGGATGGCCTGCACGCTGTCCGATTCCAGGCTGCAGCTGGTGGACGGCAGCTCGATGGAGCCCAAGTAGCCCACAACCATGGCCACGTTCAAAATGCTTGCGTCCACCCCAAAGTCTTCATGAGTCTCCAGCCCAATGCTGAAAACAGAATCATCGTTCACAACTCTAGGTATCTCCTCCTTGGAAAGCAGGCTGGTATTTGGATTATTTACACTTTCATGGCCAAGGTCAAATCGCCCAGTGGCTGATTCTGAAAGGGATCTTTGTTTCAACTTCAAGGGCTCTGAACTGCTTGCTCGAAGACCAGGGTTTTCAAAGATCATGTTGAAAATCCCTCCGGACTGCATTTCCTCAACGACTCTCTCTGCTCTGTTTATACCTAATGCCTTAGAGTCGAGTTTGGGCTTCAGCCAGCCTTTTCCTTCATAAAATCCAACCTCTTCGTCACTAGAGCAGGACTCCAGGTGGCCGATGCCTTCACCAATCACCATGTGCAGGACACCAGAACATTTCCCGATTAACTTCACCACATCTTCATGGGACGCTTTCTTCACGTTGATCTCGTTGACAGCAAGTATCTGGTCGCCAGCACGGAGGCCCACAAAATCCGCAGGGCTGCCTCTCATGACACAGCTGAGCACACAGGGCGCCTGCCCGGAAAGCGCGAATCCGTACCCCGCCCTTCCTCTGGCCACCTCCACGCTCCGCATCCGGGGGGGCGCCGTCCCGAGCAGCGGCCGCTCCCCCAGGTCCCCTGCTCTGTACATCTCAAAGTGCTTCCGAGACCAGGAGCATAGCTCACTATGCCAGCGGATCCATGGTTCAGGGAATGCTGGAAGCTACCGTAGTTCTCCTTGAAATAATGCCCTAAGGAAGAAGAATAAAGAGCTCGTTGTTAAAGATCTCATATTTATACTGCTTACTGCTACTACCCAAACATAAAAAGATAATTCACAACAAAACCGTCACAGGAAGAGTCTCTCATTGCCACACAAATGTCAGCGTGAAGGAGACACACTATGTCTGTGCAGCAAATCTTAAAGTCAGCCTAAGAAGTCTTGCAAAGCAGAAGGCATTTCCCAGGGCTGGTATCCTCCCCAACTCCGATCTCGCCAAGGCTAATCCCACCCGGGTTTGAGGCACACAGGACTCCCGCAGAAATCTGCTTCCTCCCTGTCTGGATGGAAAGAGGAGAGCCCTTGGACCCTAATCACTCAAGGCTGTGGTCCAAGGACCAGTGCCCAGCTCCCCGGAGCTCCCTGCCATGCACTGAGGCAGGGGCGGGGCCGAGGGTGGAAAGGCAGCTGCACGACCCCTAGTCCAGCCTCGTCTTTGATCACAAGCTCCCTCCACGCGAAGTTCTCCCCCAGGGAGTGTTGTCAGCTTGTTTTCCCTCATATCCACCACCCTCGCTCAAGTAACTTATTTTAAACAAAGCACCGTGTGAAGAAAACACATTAGTCTGAAATATTGGGTTGGCCAAAAAAGTTCGTTTGGGTTTTCCCATAAGATGCTACAGAAAAACCCAAAGGAACTTTTTGGCCAACCTGATACTATAGAGGCTGCCTGACAGCACAGAGGAAACAACCAAAAAGAGCAAAGGAATTTAAACTTAACTGTTCCAGGGGGATGACTTCACAATGGAAAGTATTGGTTGTCATTGAAAACAAACCCATGTCGGGATCCTCAAGACCACCCCTGGGTTTCCAGCAGGAGGACACGCAGGGCTCAGGTATACTCGGGGCTCTGAACCATCACAGTGAAGGGCTGTGAAGCACAACCACCGAAGGGAGAGGGCCCGGGGGCGAGGTCCAGAGAAAATAGGCGCCAGCTTCCAGAACCCCGTCCCATGGAGTCACGTGGGCTGCACTCCACCCCCCAGTGACATGCTGTCCCCAGGGAAGCTCGTCAGAGACTCAGAACCAGGGCTCTCATTGTGGGCCCGCAGGCTCCGCAGGCCCCTCTGCCGAGCACACACCGAACTCCAGCCCCGGGGAGGGGGGAAGGGTGTCAGCACAGACACAACAGGGGAGGCCCAAGGAGCCCCCCATCCCGACACCCCAGCTCCCGGACGCCAGCCCAGGGCCAGCCCCGCGCACAGGCCTCACAGAGGGCGGCAGCCAGGCCCGCTGGGAGGACTCCTCTCCCCACAAAACCCTTTAGAGATCACTTTGAAAAGCAATACAGTGAGTGACTGATTGTATTGTGAAGATCCAAAACATAATAGAACATGTTTTTTAAAGAGTATATGTTTTTTAAATAATTGTTTTAAAGTTGTCAGGAGAAATTCTCACGTCTTGGGATAAAGTTTCCAGTAACAGAAGCGTAACTCAGAGTAACTGATGTATACACACCAAAAAGTGAAAGACTGGACAAAATGGAAAGTATATTATTCGATGACTCCAGGAGCAGCTGCAAGTGACAAAACACTGACATGCAGGACGCATGCTTGAGTAGAATTATTTTATGACAATAAGAGTGAAAAAAGCAATTTATTTATAAACTACCATGTTATTCAATATCTAAGTGATGTTAAATTAATCATTTAAATATTAGGACTGGAATTTAACTATTTAATATTCATCATTAAAAATGTGTATATTAAAGTCTGCCATGAACTGTGCTTCAGGGTCTTCTCACTGGATCTTCTAAAGGGGTGTGGGCTACACAACACCCCAGAGACGCCACATCCTGATCCCTGGAACCTGTCACCTCACGTGGCCGAGGGGACCTTACAGATGTGATTGAGTGAAGGGTCCCGAGATGGGAGGTCACCCTGGATTCGCCAGGGGTGGCGGGGAGGCCGTGATCACAGGGTCCTGGAAGAGGGAGGTGGGAGGGGGTCAGGAGGGGGGAGTCAGAGAGCAGAGCGACGGACCTAGAAGGCGAGGGAAGGGGCCTCCCCGGGGGCCCCCAGGAGGAACCAGCCCTGCCCGCACCTGGCCTCCTCCCGCGACACTGATTCTGGACTTCTGGCCCCAGACTATAAGGGCGTAAATCTGAGTTGTTTCAAGCCACTGAGTTTGTGGTCACTTGTTTCAGCAGCCACTGGAAAACTCGCAAAAGGGGAATCGCCCTACTGGTGGGGAGAGGGGATGCAGTGCACGCATGACACATCCCACCTGAAAAATGCTCACAACAGCGTCTGGCTCCCGGCAGTGTAGGCTGTCACCATGAACTCACTGGGACAGGGTTAGCGAGGCCCTCCCGGTTCCTGCAGGAACAGAAAACCCCCGGCTTTCTCTTCCAAACAGTAACAGATGTTGCCTGTATGAAAAAAATAATTTCTCAGTTTTATATGCAGAATTACTCCATGATTCATCCGACCACCATGGAGTCACAACACTGTGTGACACAATTTTCAATGACAGTCTTGTAGGTGGTTTACCCAAACATTTCTATTAGACTCACTGTCATATTCTTCTATCGATTAAAAATAGTTTCTAATTCATACTAATAATATCTGATACCTAATAATCACATTTTGTAATCCAACCTACAGGTTAATTTTTCCTTAAACTGTACCAATTAATAGTAAAACTGGTGGAGCAGACAGTGGAATTCAGAAGAAACCACAGGGCACTAGTTTCCAACCTCACCGGGCGCGTCTGCCACCCAGGCTCCCGCTCTCGCTCCCGCACTCCAAGGCCCCGGCTTCCGAGCTCTGGGCAGAGGCCAGCCCCGACCCACCGCGCACGGCCCAGGTGATCCGCACATGGGTGACAGCATTTGCAACACCCCAACTTGAGACCGTCTGCTACGGGCTGAATGTTTGTGTCCCCAGATTCATACGTGGAGATGCTAACCCAGTGGGATGATCTGGAGGCGGGGCCTTTGGCAGCGATCAGGTTGGATGAGGTCATGAGGGTGGAGCCCCCATGATGGGACTAGTGTCCTTGTGGCTCCAGAGGAGACACGGGAGCCCCTGCGCTCTGCGCTCCACCATGTGAGGAACCAGGAAGCGGGTCTCAGCAGACTCCGATCTGCCAGCGCCTTGACTTCGGACTTCCAGCCCCAGAACTAGGAGAAATAAACGCCTGTGGTTTAAGCCCCTCGGCGTAGGGAATTCTGTTACAGCAGCGGAGCGGATGAAGACATCATCTAATCAGCCAGCATCTTTGTTTCGCAGAAAAGGTAACCAGGTCGGAAAGAAGTGCTTCTTCCAAGGGCCACCTCCTAATGGCTCAGTCAGCTAGAACACCAGGGCCTCCCCTCTCTGCACACCCCGCTACCACCGTCAGCCACTCATTCTTCAAACCAATGAGATCTAGAAATAAACACCAGGTGCCTACCCATTTCCCCGGTTTAGATCTGGCACAAAATGAGTCCTGTCCTGATGAATTTCTCCATTCACAGGCACTGAGTGAGTGCCTACCTGGGCCAGGCAGCGCCCCAGACCAAAAAGCTACAGAGAGGGTCCCAGCCCTGTCCAGCAGCCCGCCGACCCCAGAGAGGGAGGGGCAAGAGGAGGCAAACAGCCATCACTCCGGAGCAGGGCGAGTGCCAGCCCCGGCCCTATGCTCGGGTGCCCAGGAGTCTGCGGCAGACAGGCCGGGAAAGCCATCCCAGGAGGGGGCGACTGGCACAGCCGCAGTTCGGCCTCCACCTCTGCCCATGCAGACGGGCGATCTGTGGGGACAGCGCTGCGGGTCTCATGGCTGTGCCGCAAAGGCGACAGATGTTCACGGGGCAACAGGCCGAGCTGAGCATGGGGTCAAAAGACCAAAGCAACAAAGAACAACCACAACAGGGCACGGAAACGAGCGGGAGGGAGAGAAACTGAGGACCAGGAGGCAGAAAGCACCCAGCACACGGAGGAGAAGCGGGAAGTCCAGGAATAAGGGCAAGACAGCCCCGGAACGGCGGCAGTGGGGACGCTGCACGGTCCACGGCGTGCACCGCGCCGCTCTGGGGCTTTACACTTACTAACTCGTGTGTGGGAAACGTCGCTATGATGTAGGTACGATTATTATTCTCATTTTGCAGATGAGGAAATGGAGGCACAGAGAAGTTAAGTAACTCGTCTTCAGCTGCACAGCTAATCAGTGTCAGAGGTGGACTTGAACGCGGCTGTTCTGGGCTTTCTCTCTCCCCATGCGGAGGGGCTCAGAGAGGAAGCGGAGCAGTGGTGGGCCGTGCCCTGCAGCAGACCCCTGCTCCTCAAACCCATCCCCAAAGCTACTGTGTCCCAGCAGCTACCTACAACCACCACCCCAGCAGTGCCCACAGCGCCAGCACCCGCCACACACCACCTCCCCCGACACCCCTTGTGGACACACACACGTGCGGAGGACCCAGCACACCCCCAGCAGACCCACGCCAGGATGCACGCTGCTGGTCCCCATGTCCCGGCCGCCTCATCCCCGCCGGTCCATTCCAGCGCCCGTTCCCGACCCCTGCGAAGCCCTCCCGAGCCCACGGCCACTCGGCCTGCAGCAGTGCCGAATCACCCGGGAGGATGCGCGGGTGGACTCCGCTCATCAGGGCCACTTCCGGGCCCCTTACTGCCACCAACAACCAACACCCTCGCCAAGCTTTCATCCTGAAAGGGCCCCTTTTCCACTGCCTGCCACCGGACAGCCCCCACCGACGTCGGGGAGACCCTTCACCTGTTCATCGGTGTCACCGGGTGCCCACTGTGTGTGGGACTGGGCCAGACACGGGGCTGCCTCAGGAGGGAACGGTCCCTTCCTGTGAAGACCTCTCCGCAGGGGACCGGAAACCGGAGGCTCCGACAGCAGCAGCTTCCCGAGGGCGTCTGCACAGCTGCTGCTCGGGCCACGCGGCCTGGTGAGCGGCTCCCAAGGGACCCTCCAGGGAGGCAGCCCAGCTGCTGCGCTCCGCGCATGGGGCAACATTGTCAGCTCCGTTGTCCCTGTCCCCTCTCCCTGAGGACCCACTTCCTCTCTGAACACAAAGGCCCCACGTGGGTGACCCCAAGGCCTGACCCCGGAACTCTCTCCTGAGCGCCAAACCCGTTTCCTGCGCTCTCAGCCGCCCGTCACCTCTCTCTGCGTGTTGACACCCAAACACACCCTTGCTGGAAGCACGCTTCTCCTCTTCCTCGGCCCCGACGTCCACCTAAGCCCACCCACCCTTCTAGGCGCCAGGCAGTGCCTCGGTCATCCCCACTTCCCCCTCCACGCCGTCCCTCCCACCCGGCTTCACCGTCCCCCTGTCCCCGACACCTTCCACTCACATGGACATCACACCCCCAGCCTTCTCCGTCCCTACTCCTCCTCCTCACTTCAGCGGCCACTCTCGCGGTCACCCCGTCCAGCCTGCTCGTCTCCGGCCACACGCTGCCCCTGCGCCCCGGAGCCCCCCGTCGCAACAGCCCCCTCAGCCGTCCTGCTACTCCGGCCCGCCTCCGCTCCCTCCACCCTGCCCGCCAGGCATCAGCCCAGGGACGCTCCTGTCCCCCCACTCATGTCCTCTGCCCCCATCTGGGGACCCCCTCCCCCGCAGGAATGGCCTGGGCTTTCTCCACAGCATGTGCTGCGGGGCCGCCATGACACAGGGCGCCCGGGCCCCTGTCCAAAGCCACGTTCCCAGCCCCGGGGCTCTCAGCACTCCCGTCAACCTCGCAACTCTCCTCTGGTCACTCACACGAACACCCAAACCCACCCGGCCTTCGCCTCCCTGCCCTTGGCTCGTGTCCTGTCCCCTCCTTTCCAGAGAAGAAAGACACCCCGCAGGCCCTCCCTCCGCAGTGCACACCCTCCCCCTCCGTCAGGCCAGCTTCTCCCCCAGGCCCTCGACGCCATCCCCACCACCTCGGGGGGCTGACACAGCCCGCCTGGGTCTGAAAACACCCAAGCCTCTCTAGCCCTAAAAGGAGTAAAATCCCTCAGTTGACTCCTGAAAGCACTGAGAGCATTTCCTCTAAGATCAGGAACAAGACAAGGATGTCCACTCTCGCCACTTTTATTCAACATAGTTTTAGAAGTCCCAGACACAGCAGTCAGAGAAAAAAAAAAAAGAAATAAAAGGAATCCAAATTGGAAAGGAAGAAGTAAAACTGTCACTGTTTGCAGATGATATGCTACTATACACAGAAAATCCTAAAGACACCATCAGAAAACTACAAGAGCTCATCAATGAATTCAGTAAAGTTGCAGGATACAAAATTAATATATAGAAACCTGTTGCATTTCTATACACTAACAATGAACTACCAGAAACAGAAACTAAGGAAACACTCCCATTTACCACTGCATCAAAAGGAATAAAAAACCTAGGAATAAACCTACCTAAGGAGGTAAAAGACCTGTACTTAGAAAATTATAAGACACCAATGAAAGAAATTGAAGACAACACAAACAGATAGAAAGATATACCATATTCATAGATTGGAAGAATTCATATTGTTAAAATGTCCATACTACACAAAGCAATCTACAGATTCAAAGCAATCCTTATTAAAATGCCAAAGGTATTTTTCACAGAAATAAAACAATTTTAAATTTTGTATTGAAACACAAAGACCCCAAATAGCCAAAATAATCTTGAGAAAGAAGAACAGAGCTGGAGGAATCCCACTCCCTGACTTCAGACTACACTACAAAACTACATTAATCAAAACAGTATGGTACTGTCACAAAAATAGACACATAGATCAATGGAACAGAATAGAAAGCCCAGAAATAAACCTACACACTTATGGTCAATTAATCTATGACAAAGGAGGCAAGAATATATTGGGTTGGTCAAAAAGTTCATTTGGATTTTTCCGTAAGATGTTATGGAAAAATCCAAACTAACTTTTTAGCCAACCAAATATGATGGAGAAAACACAATCTCTTCAATAAGTGGTGCTGGGAAAACTGGACAGCTACATGTAAAAGAATGAAATTAGAACATTCTCTGACACCACATAAAAAAATTAACTCAAAAAGGATTAAAGACCTAAATGTAAGACCAGAAACCATAAAACTCCTATATGAAAACACAGCAGAACACTCTTTGACATAAATCGTAGCAATATTTTTTGGATCTGTCTCCTAAAGCAAAGGAAATAAAAGCAAAAATAAACAAACGGGACCTAACTAAACTTAAAAGCTTCTGCACAGCAAAGCAAACCATCAATAAAATGAAAAGATAACCTACTGAATGGGAGAAAATATCTGCAAATGATATGACCAGTCAGGGGTTACAGCTCATACAACTCAACATAAAAAAATCTGATTAAAAAAATAAGCAGAAGACCTGAATAGACATTTTTCCAAAGAAGACGTGCAGATGGCCAACAGGCACATGAAAAGATGTTCAATATTTCTAATCATCAGGGAAATGCAAATCAAAATCACAATGAGATACCACCTCACACCTGTCAGAATGGCTATTATAAAAGCAACTATACTCCAATAAAAAAATGTTTTTAATTCTAAAAAAAGAATGTCTATCATAAAAAAGAACACAAATAACAAATGTTGGGGGCTTCCCTGGTGGCACAGTGGTTAAGAATCCACCTGCCGGGGCTTCCCTGGTGGCGCAGTGGTTGAGAGTCCGCCTGCCGAGGCAGGGGACACAGGTTCATGCCCCGGTCCAGGAATATCCCACATGCCGCGGAGCAGCTAGGCCCGTGAGCCATGGCCACTGAGCGTGCGCGTCCGGAGCCTGTGCTCTGCAACGGGAGAGGCCACAACAGTGAGAGGCCCGCATACCGCAAAAAAAAAAAAGAATCCGCCTGCCAATGCAGGGGACATGGGTTCGATCCCTGGCTCAGGAAGATCCCACATGCCACGCAGCAACTAAGCGCGTGCACCACAACTACTGAGCCTGTGCTCTAGAGCCCGCAAGCCACAACTACTGAGCCTGCGTGCCACAACTGCTGAAGCCTGCATGCCTAGAGCCCGTGCTCTGCAACAAGAGAAGCCACGACAATGAGAAGCCCACCACTGCAAGGAAAAGTAGCCCCTGCTCACACACCTAGAAAAGCCCATGCACAGCAACAAAGACCCAACACAGCCAAAAATAAAAAAATTTTTTTTAAAAACAAATGTTGGCGAAGATGTGGAGAAAAGGGAAACCTTGTACACTGTTGATGGGAATGTAAATTCATGCAGTCACCATGGAAAACAGTATGGAGGTTGCTCAAAACACTAAAAATAGAACTATCATATGATCCCGCAATCCCACTCCTGGGTATATACCCCCAAAAAAACAAAAACTCTAATTCAAAAAGATACATGCACCCCAATGTTCACAGCAGCATCATTTACAATTGCCAAGATACAGAAGCAACCTAAGTGTCCATCAATAAATGAAGAGATAAGGAAGATGTGTATATACATACATTGGAATACTACTCAGCCATAAAAAAGAATGAAATTTTGCCATTTGCAACAACATGGATGGACTTGGAGGGTATTATGCTAAGTGAAATAAGTCAGACAGAGAAAGACAAATACTTATCACTTACATGCAGAATATCATTTATATTACAATAAATATCACTTATATGTGGAATCTAAAAAATACAACAAAGTGAATATAACAAAAAAGAAACAGACTCACAGATACAGAGAACAAAACAGTGGTTACTAGTGAGGAGAGGGAAGGGGGGAGGGGCAATATAGGGGGAGGGGAGTAAGAGGTACAAACTATTATGTATAAAATAAACTACAAGGATATATTGTACAGCACAAGGAATAGAGCCAATATTTTATACTAACTATAAATGGAGTATAATGTTTAAAAATTGTGACTCACTAAACTATACCCCTGTAACATATAATATTGTACACCAATAACATATAATATTGTACATCAACTATACTTCAATTAATTAAATAAATAAATACTTGCCCTGCAAAAAACAAAATAAAGCAAAACAAAAAGATGCAGCCTCAAGCAAAAGTTATCACAAACAGGGAACAACCATGGAAACAGAGTCTGAAAAAATCCACAATAACCCAGGGCTGGAGGACAGTCCAGGGCAGTTTCCACAGAAGGACCAGGAGATGGAGCACCACAGGAAAGCTAAGAGACCAAGAGGATGGATCCAGGAGCTACCGGGGGAAGGAAAGCACGTGGATAAATTCAGTGAGAAGCCTCTCTGTTCATCTGTCACTGCATCACCCACAGGGCAGCCAGAAAGGGTTTTCCCAAATGAGCAGGGTGTATCTGGGGTTGGATGACTTAAATTGTAGCTTATGTGGAAAACACAAAATTCTCTTTGGAGAACTTTGGAGGCAGCTGAAATTGAAGCCAGATTTTAGCATTTGGTGGGATATTTGACCTCATTTGACTTTAAAAAAAAAAAAAGAAGTGGGAAAGGAGAGAAAGAAACTGGAAGAAATAGCAGAGGGATCCAATAGCAGCTAAAACAAAGGTAAGATCCCCCCCAGTCCCACGCCCACAACTCAGGGGATGCAGGCCACCGTGCTCAGGTCCCCAGACAGAGAAAAGCACTGCGGTTTCACTGCCAAGTCTCAAGCCACAAGTTATGCCAAATTTCAGGGAATGGTTTGCAGCCAGGCTGCTTCTGCGCAAGAAACTGGTTACCACAGTGCCAGGGGACACAGCTCTGGTGATGGGTGGATGGGTGAAGGGACAGACAGATGGACAGATGGGGAATGGGGAGATGGATGGGAGAAGGTAGGGATGGATGGATGGGGAGAATGGGGAGATGGATGGGGGATGGGACGATGGATGGGGGAATAAATGGATGGATGCATGGATGGGGGATGGATAAGTGGGTGTGGGATGGGGATGAATGAATATATAAATGGATGGAGGGATGGACAGGTGGGGACTGGGGGATGGATGAATGGTGGGTGGATGGACTGACTGAATTCATTCGTGGTGGTCAGCATTTGCCCAGTGACACCTCTCTGCCTTGTTGGCCCAAAAATTAATGGACCACTTCCCAGAGCTACAGAAAGACAAGAACCTTTCAATCCAAAGGGCCCACCAAGTGCTAAGCAGGGTAAGTGAAGAAGTCCCACCAAACCTTCAGAGAGAAAGGTCTCACATGAAGGAAGAAAACCTGCCAGCAGGTGTCTGAGGACAGCAGAGCCCAGCCCTCAAGGTGCTATGGCTCCCGCACCCTTGCTGAGTAGGCACCAGGCAGGTGGAGGCCAAGGCTGGGTGCAGGTGCGGGTACACCGGCCACGCTCACCAGGCACTTACGTGAGTGAGCTGTACTATTAACCTACCCCCGGCCAGGTCTTCAGCCTGTGGCAGCTCTAAAAGGTGAAGGTACCCAGAAAAAGCAGCACGTCCAATCCGGCCATTTGGATGTGATGGTCACGCACACACAGGGAGGCGCTGAAGCAAGGCACTGCGGGTCTACAGCCACCCCTGCGCCCGCCGGCAGGAGGGGCCGGACACCCCTCAGCTGGAAGCAGAGTCCCCATCTGCCTGACTCGGGGGGTTCTTTTTATTCACCCATGACACAGCCTCCCACCCAGTGCGGGGTGGCCCCAGGAGGGCTGGGCCCCGGCCCCCATGCACACAGCAGCAGAGGCACAGACTGAATTCAACAACCAGACAGACAGACAGGTGCGCTGCGGGCGGTGCTCCAGAACCACCCTCCACCGCCTGCTGGTCGGTGGCTGGAGTCCGATACACCAGGCCAAGAGCACGTGCCACGCTCCCCCCAAATGACTTCTTGGCCTCTGGAAAAAGAAGGGAGGGCTCTTTTTAAGAGGACCTCTGGTCGGGCAGTACCTTCTGCGTGTAGAATTTTACACCCCTCTCCTGAATACCAGAGGCACTAAACTAGCTCTACTGATAGCTGCCTGTCCATGTCCGCCCCACAAACACGTAGGAAGCCTTTGCTGTGCAGGCAGTGCTGTTCTGGGAAGAGGAACAGAGACAATGGGGCTCGTCCGGGGGGAGCCTGTCCTGAAGGAGCCGTCCTGGGAAGGCCCATCCTGGGGGAGCCAACCTGGGGAGCCCATCTTGGGAGAGCCCATCCTGGGGGGCCCATCCTGGGGGAGCCCATCTTGGGGGAGTCCATCCTGGGGGCAGCCCGTCCTGGGGAGTCCACACTGGGGGGCCCACCTTCTGCCTGTGCAAAATAGCTGAGACAGAGCACAGCAGACCATTCCAGTCAAGGCCCTTGGACTGCGGAGCTGGATGCTGGGGGCCCAGCCATATCTCTCGTGTGACACTGGTCAGATGATGACCTTGCTCTTGTACAATGGAGACCACAGAGCACCTTTCCTGGGGGGCAGGCAGAAGCCAGGCTCACCCTAACTCTTCCACGGTCTGAGGAGTCACAGGGCCCGGTGGACAACATAGGACCCCACGCAGTTCCCCGAGGGCTTGAGCCCCTCACCCCTACATCAGCCTCGCCTTCACCCTCCCCTTTGGAACGTCCCTCCCAGACCACTCACTAGCCCAGATGACACGTGGTGTGCATGTGCAGCTGTGCAGGTGCGAGTTCAGGTATGCAGGTGCAGGTGTGCAGGGGGGTGCAGGTGCAGTGGGAGGTCTCCGCACTCACATCCTGTACCCACTGGAGCGGGAAGAAGGCTCAGTGAGCACCTGCTGAGCCAATAACTGTCCAGGACTTGGCCTCGCTGTCTCTAAGTGTTAGAATTTAATTACTTTAGTCCACAATGTCTAAACTTTCTAAAAAGAATAGATATGACTTTTGTAAGGAGAAAAAAAAAGTTAAATGAAGAGGGCAATGGGTTTTTCTACACGGGCCACCATCATCAGGAACACCTAATTCCCAGCTGTACAAAAATGAAGGCTGCCTTCTCTCTCCAGACCCACATCAATCCTGCCCCACGGCGGGGACAAAACAGAGGAGACCTGTGCCCTGCGGCAGGCCCCCACCACTGCTGTGGGGTCTCAGGAGACTCTGCCAGAGCTGCGATGGGGATCAGCAAGGGGGTGAGACCTCAGCAAGACCCCCTGCCCTGGTCGCACAAAAGCAAGTCCAACTGCAAGTCCAGGGCAGAAGGTGAGGCTCGCCCCATCACCACATCCATCAACAGAGGTCTGGATCAGTGCCAACTCAGAAGAGGGAAAGGGATCCGAGGAAGCCAGACATCAGAAAACTGGCGAAATCCACTCTGTTACGTTTCTTCCCTGAAATGAAGCTAGAATCCCACCCTCATCCCCTATTCCCAAAGCTCATCAGCCCTGAGCCCCTGAACCCAGCCCAACACCTCCAAGGACAGCTGGCAGCCGAACCGCCCATCAGGTGAGACACGCAGAGTTCCCAGGCACCCAAGTCCCTGCAAGCATCCAACCCAAGAGAAGCAGGGAGCCACGGTGGGCTGGATCAGGTGGCCAGCACCACGGGTCACTCTCCGCTCGGGTCACCTGCCTCTTCCAAGTACACGACCTATACCCTGAGGGTCAAGTGCCAGAGCGGACTGACACATTTCTACTTAAGGAGGGGAACAACGGGCAGGCGTTTTTCAGACCACAGGGCCAGGAACTTGTTGAGTATATGGTGTCATATGTTCATAAGCAATGCATACAGAAAGCCCCCAAACTAAAATCCAATTAGCCTAACTGCATCTAGGTGACACAAGAGAGGGGAGACATGGACCTGCCATGAGTATGACCTCCAGAGTGGCCCTGTCTTCACCCCACTTGCATTCCTCCTGCACGGCTGAGCTGTCCCCCTGGGCAAGCTCGCCTGCATCCACCTCCTCCTCTCCACACCTGCTCTAAACTCGTCATCACTGTCACCTCCTGCCACCTAACTCTCTTCCGAGCAACCCACCCACAAGAACCCGAATGTCCCCAAACGCCAACTCCTCACCTCACCTTCCGCTCCTGTTCAGGGCAGAGTCCTAGTGCATGTGATGCCACGTGAAAGCTGCTGCGTGTGAGGAAAGGTGGAAGAGATGGACAGCGCCCCGTAAAGAGACCTGCTCATTGAACATCTGGGCCTCTAGGATGTCCACGGGCACCGTCCCTCACCCTGCAGGAGCCCAAAGCAGAGAAGGGCTTATCTCAGAGAGATTTGAGGGATGGCTCTTGTTTGACGGCGTGAACACCAGTGAGATTCACAGGAGGCCCACAAAGTTTTCAAGAAAACGGCATCAGTGGAAACACTGCCAGCTTGAACTGAAAGAGTCACAGGTAGTACAAAATGAAAATTGGGCACTGGATCCCAGAAAGTCTACTGGCGGGAAGAAGGCTGAGAGAATGACTCAACTTCAAATGTGTGCTGCCTTCACGAAAAGGGAAAGAGAAGAATGAGGAGCACAGCAGGCAGAGCGAGAGCCACTATCCCCAAATCTTCAGACCCAATGAAGCGATTTCCACCATTTTCCAGGCTGGATTAAAGAGTTGCTGTGCACCTGTGACTCCTTTACGCCTTCCCTTTTCCCTCCTTTTTGAGGAGCGTCTACAGTGGTTACCCTATGTCTGTCCCAACACTGCATTACTATTCTGGGGAGGGGCTGATAGTTGGTCTTCAGTTCCGGTCTACAGATGGAGACGAAGGGCACCCCGGGAGCTGTACTCAAGCAACTACAGCCGGGGACCCTCACCCACACCTGGAGCCCGTCCGGATGACGGCCTTCTGGACTCTGAGCTGATGCCATTGTGGAGGGATCTTGGGAGCAGTGTGTTTTGTATGTGCGAGGGACATGAACCACTGGGGCCGTGGGCTGGACACAGAGAGGCAGCCTCTGAGATGGCCCCAACGATCCTGCCCCCCAGTTGTCCCACCCTCGGCAGCCCCCTCCCCCGAGTGCAGGCTCCACCTGGGGCCTCGCTTCAAATAAACCGAATATGGCAAAAGTGATGAGACGTCGCTGCCAAGACAGGCTACCCAAAGACTGCCTCCCCGCCCCCCTCGCTCAGGGAAGTCAGTGGCCAGGCTGTGAGCTGCCCTGAGAAGCAGCCCACATGGCAAACAACAACGTCTCTGGCCACCAGCCAGCAAGGTCCTGCGGCCTGCCAACAGTCACAGTGTGACCTTGGAAGTGGATCTTCTGAGGCCACCAACTGCTATGAGAGTGAGCTTAGGAGTGGCTCCTCCCCCACTGCACCCTGATCACAACCTTGTGTGAGACCTGGAACCAAGGACCCAGCTAAGCCACACCCGGGGTTCCTGACCTCAGGAGCTGGGAGGCAGAAAACACTTGCCGTTTCGGGATTTGTTGCCTGCCAGCACTAACTCATGTACCACGTGATCCAAAACACGAATGTTATCCCTTGATTTGTTACCATTCCTGCTGTAAATATACACAATACAGCGCCATATTTATTTCTAAGCAGCAATGCATGATTAAGTATTTTTCCCTCAAATCTAATCTGTGATGAGGTGATTAAGGAAATCATGCTGCATAAATCAGAGATAAACTGACCAGGAATGGGAAAAACTAGCTAATAAAAATGACTACTTTTGGATGACCACCTAATCAATCAGTCTCACAAGCTAAATATAACAGAACCATTTTACAAATGAAGAAACCGAGGCTCAGGCATCTCGCCTACAACCATGTCCGAAGACAGAGTAAGGATTCAAACTCAGGCTGACCAGTTTCAGTTTGGGCCCTTAACCACACTTTTTACTATTAGCACACGAGCAAATGCCTGTGTAGAAACTGGCCTCCCCTGAAGTATTTCTGCTAACAAAAATTATCCACCTGGTTCTCGAACAGTCTATCTCAATTCCTTGGTAGCTTCATCTCCCAAATTTGTACATTAATCTAAGTTTAGGAGGCAGGTCAGCAGCCCCTAAAATTATTAGGATGCATGGTTGTTGAATAATTTATGATAGACTGAACAGAAGAGTACCACATATAAAATGTTCCAGCTCAGCATTTTGTTATTACGCAGAGTTTTTTGCGTGGGTTTTTTTCAAAATGTCAATTCTTAGGGTCTTAACACTTTAAGCCCAGAGAAACCAAGAGGCCAGGCTGCAGGGACATGGAGCAGATGCCTGGGTTCTGGCCTCCGGGGGCACATGCCTTCCTGCTCCCAAGTCAGCCTCAGCAAGACTCAGGGCATCACGAGGCAGCCACCCATCGACTAGCGATGGAGACGAGAACTTACTAAACAGCAAAGCAGCTCTTAGAATTAGGAAATACGACAAATACAAGTAATATGGAAAGAGGAGAAAAAATAAGAAAGAGGGGAAATGAAAGACTGGCAACCTTAAGAACTTTTAAACAAATCAGGAAAATGTATACAGAATTATTACTCACAGTCTAATAACGTTAAAAGGAAATGGAATTCTGAAAATAATGTGAACTTGAAGACATACAGCTCTGTTGATGTCATACTTACCATGCAAAGAAAGTTTAAACACTAGCTTTAAACTCATCTAGTTCCAGGGATGGGACTTCCCTGGTGGTCCAGTAGCTAAGACTCCGCATTCCCAATGCAAGGGGCCCAGGTTCAATCCCTGGTCAGGGATCTAGATCCCACATGCTGCAACTAAGAGTTCACATGCCACAACTAAAGGTCCCACATGCTGCAACTAAGACCTGGCACAGCCGAATTTTAAAAAAATATGGAGAAAGGAAAAAAAAATTTTTTTAATAAATAAGAAAAACTCATCTAGCTCCATCTTCTTTCAAGAGAACACATCACGGGTGTTCTTTTTACATCACTGAACCCTCTCTAGGGGACGGGCCAAGTACACCTCAGCTGCGGAGGAAGGAGAGGGCTGCCCCCAAGGAAGGGAGACCCACAGACCCCTGCGAGCACCCGAAGCGCTCAGAACAGAAGGGCCTGTGGGAACAGGATACCTGCAGGGCAGCTTGAATATTTTATCTCTGTCCCCGGTGCCCCTGCCTACGCCAGACCTCAACCAAGCAGCCCCCTCACCAGCAGTTCTCCTTTTCTCAAAGTGTGGAGAAGAAAGTCTAGATTTAGCAGAAAAGATACTATTTTAAATTACAAAGGTCCATTTTACTGGTGCAAAAATATTACTCTATTACACCTTTCTGAGTGATTCTAATCCTTTGTAAAGTTTACATCATGAAAAATCCAAATGATAACCAGTTAAGAGCAACAAATGTGTGAGGTCTCTCTCATCTAAAAGAAATAAATAAAAGTGTAAAACACAACATTGTAAATCAACTATACTTCAATAAAACAATTAATTTTAAAAAATAAAAAAAAAATTTTTTTCAAAGGCGTAAGACCTCCGACAAGCAGAAGGCAGCATCATTTCACACCAGCTAGGCTCACACAGGCACTGAGGGGCACAGACCCTGCAGCCTGAGAGGACACAAAAGACACCTATGTTGTAACCAGGAACCCGTGTCCATAAAAGCCGTCTCCCAAGCACACGGCGGGCCCGATTGCTGGCTGACCAGGGACCCGCTGCTGCCACTTCGCCTCACTCTCCAGTGTGACGGGCGTAACAAAGATGCTGAGGTCAGTGCCTTGGGAAGTAACTTTTAAACTCCCATCACAATAAGAACACTTTCTACACAGGAAGGAATTTAAGAAAGGTCTCAACTAAGGAAAGGAGGAGCTCAGCAGAAGGCAGGCAGCCGGACATCCAGGTGGGAGATGGCAGCGTGATGGCGGCAGAGACGGGGCAGGAGACAAGCAGGGGAGAGGCTGGCTGGGCTGCCAGCACCTGCAGCGGCCGCTGCTCATACCTGCCGGCCGCACCTCCACAGCCCACCCTGCTCCAGCCCGGGATCTTCCCCAGATGCCGCCCAGGGTCCCAGTCCAAACCTCAAGGCTCACCCCGGGCAGGTCCACCTTCACCACCCATGACCTCCCTGCTCGCCCATTCATTCATTCATTCATTCAATAACTGTCCAGTGGCCTCTACAGCAGCACGGGGTAGACAACTACGATCAGGTGACCAGTGACGGTCCCGCCCAACCAGGGCCAGCCACCCTGGGGGACAAAACAGCTCAACGGGCCAGTACCATCACACACGGAAGTTGGAGGGACCCACAGGAGGGCAACCGTAGCCCTGACTCCATTTGAAAAATTGCTCTTCCCTGAACCTACCCTCTCCCCCTCCTTGGCTCAGGTGGCCCCCCGGACCCCCGAACTCCCCCAAGCCTCATCACCCCCCAGCTACCCGGCAGCCCCAGCGGAGGACACCCACACCTGGGCCACGCCTGCCATTTGCTCAGCAGCCCCTCCCCTCCCAGCCCTGGGCAGTGGTCCACATGCTACTGTGGGTGCACAGTCGGGTATGGGGGAGAAGGGGACAGGAGGCAGGTTTGAGGCGGCAGGGGAAGTGGAACAAGACAGCCATAAGGAGTGGCAGGAACGTCAGCCCAGGGTCCACCTGCCACAAGGTTAGAACACACAGAGGCCGGAAGCCCCAGAAATCCCGATTGCCCAGAAGCACCACACCAAGCAGAAGCTCGGGCGGGCCGGGCGCCCTCCCACGCTCCCACCCAGCCCCCCGCAGCCAGGGCTGAGCGGAGGGGTCCAAGAGCGGTGACACCCTACGCCTGCCATCGACAGGCAGACCCTGCCCTCGAGCTCCCGGCTTGCTCTGGGCACCAGCCTGGCCATACAGATTCCAGAAAGTAGACAGGACAAGCTGGGGCTACAACGTTTCAGGCTCTATAGCTGATGGAACTGCGGGGCTAGTTTTGATTCCAGAAACAAATTCTACAAATTGAAATACTGAAGGTTAAACCATCTCAATTTTCCATTCCTGTTGCTATTTGACTTTCCCTCTTCAGCTCTGCTTGGTATTTATTTCTGTTTGTGGTTTTTAAACCTGGGCGGGGGGGGGACTATAAATAAAGTTGCTGGATGTAGCAAATGAAAAGGAAGGCCACTCAGTTAAACCTGAATTTCAGATAAAAGACGAATAACTTTTTAGTATAACTGTGTCCCAAATATCGCACAGTTTTTATCCAGCGAATCTAACTATGAAGGGACAGCCCCCCAGTCCTGAGGCAGAAGCCGCCCCCAGAACCTGGCTGTCCCGCCACCCTCCCGGCGGCCCAGGACAGGAGGCACAGCCAGACCCTCCTCCCACCTGGCTGCCTGGTCCCCGCCTCCTCGCTCACCCCAAGGCCGGCACCGGCGGAGAACCATTCTCCTCTCCAAGAAATGGGTCTTTTCTCAGGCCTCCTACAGAACATCCCGCCACGTCCAAATCTGGTCATTCGCTACAGGAGTCAAGAGGAGGAAGCCGCAGGGTGTTGCACTGCCCTTACTGTCTTTTTCAGTGGGGCAGACGGGAACCTTTCTGTGCTCGGCATCTCTCTCAGTTACTCTCAGGGAGACAGAAATCTGCAAGCGCACAGAGTCCCAGTACCCGCCTCAGCCTACACACGGGCTCAGCCTGCACACGGGAGGGCGGCAGGCAGAGCCCTCGGAAATCAAGGCAGGACGCGTGGCCAGGCCACGTGGCAGGAGGCGCATCCCCTGCCCACGATCCCACAGGGCTCCTCAACTTCCAGGTCCAGGCAGGGTGTGGTGGGCCGCATGGTGGCCCCAAGGACATCAGGTCCTAATCCCCAGAACCTGGAAATGTGACCTTATTGGGAAAAAGGGTCTCTGCAGATGGGCTTGTGTGAAGGATTCTCAGATGAGGAGACAGTGCTGGGTTACCCAGGGGGCCCTAAATGCCATCACAAGTGTCCTATAAGAGGGAGGCAGAGGGAAGCTGAGACACAGGGGAGGCCACGTGGAGACGGAGGCAGAGACAGGAGCATAGGGGCCACGAGCAGCCACCGGGAGCCGGAAGAGGTGGGCAGGATCTCCCGACAACAGGGGCCCCCAGGGGGAGCCCAGCTGGGCCCTGCCCACACCTTGATGTGGACATCCGCCTCCAGAACAGCGAGAATAAGTCCCTGCTGGTGTAAGCCCCCCAGCTGGCAGTGCTTTGTTCCACGGCCCCAGGAAACTCACACAAGGTGGGCCCAGGAGCCCCCCATCCCGGGCCCAGCCGCCCCACCCTTGTGGTGAGGAGTGGACTGGCTGTGAAACGCTAGGTGCACACTCCGGGCAGGGCTCCAGGCCACTAGGGATGGGGCTCTGGGGAGCGCGCGGTCTGGACACCTCACGCTGCCCAAATGCCTCCAGGTAAAGTGTGTCCCAGGCCGGGCTCCTCAGGACTGCACTCAAGAGCCACGGAGTCACAGGCTGGCCCGCAGTAGGGGCTGGACACGGATGTGCCCACAGGCGCACGTCCACTCACAGCAGCCACGCTAACGGCACCAGGAACTTCCTACGGGCCACATGGTCCCCAGCACTTCATACTCGTTATTCTAGCTCATCCTCACGACAGCCTTATCATTAACCCTATTTTACAGACAGAAACTGGCACAGAAAAGCAGTCTGCCGAGGTCGAGCTAGACACCGGGGTGGGGTGAAGAGCAGGTACCGAACAGAGCCCTGCATCGAGGGAACCCACACCAGCAGGACCGCCCCCCGACCAGAGGTCAGCGGACAAAACCCTCGTCCTCACCCCTCGGTGGCTCACGTCGGACGGATGCAGCGAGGGGTGCACACCGGCCAACACGCTCCCCACACTGCTTTATGTGTCTAAGAAGACATCCTAGAAGAGCCGCCCTGGACTTCATCTCATCCAAGACTTGGTAAGGAAGAGCTTTCTCCTAGGCTGGAGTGGCTCACTCCCCAATTACTTGATTCTCTAGATGAGAAACAAGTAAACCCCAAAGGTCAACGCCTGGCTACTAACCAAAGTGCCAGGAGGTCCGTCAGTGAAGTGAAAGCCTCATGCATCCACCTGTGCTGCTGTATCAAGTTCCGACCAGGTACAAAATATACAAACCAACTCTTTGAAGAGCTATGAAAGCAGGCAGAAACCGGAGGGGAGTTATCCTCTACAAGAAGAGGGGTGCACTGGGTAAGGTGTGTGTTTGTACACATCTGGAGCTCAGGTAGAAGCTGCAATCCTCCAGTTTCTAGTCACAGGATGGAGTCTGGGCATGGCAGGTGGCTGGAAAGTGAGCGGAACATCTCAGTGTCTCAGACAGGAGGTAGCTGGGGAGAGAGGAAGCCCTGAAATCTGCTGGTAAACTCTGCCCAGGCCCTCGGCCAGCCCCTGAGCAGCCTGCGCACAGAGAGCCTCCGAGGAGGAAGCCAGAGTCCAAGCACAGCAGCAGACGTGATACAGAGAGGTCAGTGTGAGTCCCAACAAATCAACACTCTTCAGAAAAAAGCACCACTAGTGGATCATCCACAATGTCCAGTACACAATCAAATATTACTAGATGTTCACAGAAACAAGAAGGTGTGACCCACAGTCAAGAGACAAAGAAGCCAGTGGGAACTGATCCTGGGATAACCTAGGAGTTGAAATTAGCAGATCAGAACTTTAAGGCCACTAATACAGTGTGTTCAAGGACTTAACGGAAGATACAGTCAAATAAACAGGTGGCCTATCTCAGTAGAGAAATGGAAACTATAGTAAAGAAGCCAGTGGAAACCCTAGAAATAAAAACTACAGTAACTGGGCTTCCCCTGGTGGCGCAGTGGTTGAGAGTCCGCCTGCCGATGCCGGGGATACGGGTTCGTGCCCCGGTCTGGGAGGATCCCACATGCCGCGGAGTGGCTTGGCCCATGAGCCATGGCCGTTGAGCCTGCGTGTCCGGAGGCTGTGCTCCGCAACGGGAGAGGCCACAACAGTGAGAGGCCCACATACCGCAAAAAAAAAAAAAAAAAAAAAACTACAGTAACTGAAATTTTAAAACTCATTGAATGAAATGGACTTAATTTAGACTGGAGATGGAAGAAAAGGAGATGAGAAAGAGAAAAAAATTTTAAATTAGAACAGGGCCTAAATGCCCTGTGGGACAATAACAAACATCAACCATACATGTAATAGGAGTACCAGAAGGAGAGGAGAACAAATGGGGCAGAAAAAATATCTGAATGAACAATGACCACATTTTCCCCAAATTTGGTAAAAAATTATAAACTTATTTATCCAAGAAGCTCCACAAACCCTGAGCAGGACAAATACAAAGAAAACCCTCATAAGCACATCACAGTCCAAATGCTGGAAGTCAAAGGCAAAGACGCCACGTGACACATGGGGACAAGGCGGCGATGGCGAGGCTGACACCTACACAACAGCAGCCGGAAGACAAAGCGAACCAGAGGGCTGGGAAGGAGAAACCGGAATTCTACAGCCGGATCTTTAAAATTCTAAAGATCCTTTAAAACTGAAGGAAAATGAAGGCAGTTCAGATAAACCAAAATTGGGAGAATCTGTCACCAACAGGCAAGAAATGCTAAAGGAGGTGTTTCAAGCTGAAGAGAAAGCATACCAGATGGAAACTCAAATCTACGAGAGGGAATGAAGCACAACAGAAATGGTGAATGTGCGGGTAAATGTTTTGACATATTATTTTCCTTCTCTTAATTTCTTTAAAATACATATGACTTTTTAAAGCAAAAATTATAACAGTGTGTTGTATGGTTTATAACATATGTAGATACAAGACGAATGACAACAAATAGCTCAAAGGGAGGATAAATGGAATTACTATTATAAAATTCTTAACATTTTTTCTAAAGTGTTACACAATTAACTCTAAACAGACTGCAGTAAGTTAGTATACATATTTTAGACTACTAAAAATTAATGCAAAGAGGTACAGCCAAAAAGCCAAGACAGGAATTAAGATGGAATACTAGAAAATATGTGTGTATATTTACTATAGATAAATACACATCTGGTACATGCAATACATAGATACAAACATGTACATACCTTTGTGTATGTACACACATATATGCATGCATTCAATTAACCCAAAACAAGACAGGAGAGGAAAAACAGCAACAACACCAAAAAATAGGGCAAACAGAAAACAAGTGGAGACACAAATCAGCCCTATTAATAGTCACATGGAACGGAAATGAAAAGCTACGACAAAGGAGTGAGGAGCGGGTGGAGTCAAGGTGAGACAAGAAGGCCCAGACGTGGACAGTCGTCACAGGCCGTCCCAGGTGAGTGACAGTACCTGGGCGTTCACTATATTCTTCTGTTTACTCTGTATCTATTCAAATAATTTCTATAATGAACACTTTCTAAAAATTGGTATTAAGAGTGTTCCAAATATTATTTATGCCCCTTCCCCCCCAAAACTGCTTTGGAAAAGTTTGTGTTTGTTATTTGTTTATTTATTAGCTAATAAAAATCTTCAATTTGGGGGAAATTAAAACACTAAAAATGGAAATGGAAAAAACACTCACATTCAAAAGCAGAAAGTATGAAATGGGCTTTATGAGAAGCTAACTTTGAATGTCAGCATACAAACAGGCTGAGAGTAAAAGGATGGAAAAGCCATAAGGTGCAGACAGTAAACATGGACAGCTGGGGGAGCGTATCAGTGTCACATAAATGGGCTTCAAAACAAAAGCTCTGTTCATCAGGAAGACAAATCATCCCAAAAGTGTACAAGCCTAATAACAGGGCTTCAGATATATAAAGCAAAACCTGAAAGAACCCAAGGCAGAAATAAACAATCCACAGTCAACGATGGAGATTTTAACACTTTTCTCAACAATTATTAGAATGACCAGAATCCCTACCCCCCAAAAAATCAGTAATATAGGAGATCTGAACACCAGTTTCTTCTTTGTGCCAGCCACAATTTTAGGTGTTTGAATTTGGCCATGAATAATACTGAGGACAAAAAAAATCCTTGTTCTCAAGGGACTTCCCTGGTGGTGCAATGGTTAAGAATCCACCTGCCAATGCAGGGGACATGGGTTCGAGCCCTGGTCTGGGAAGATCCCACATGCCGCAGAGCAACTAAGCCCGTGCACCACGACTAACAAGCCTGCGCTCTAGAGCCCGTGAACCACAGCTACTGATCCCGTGTGCTGCAACTACTGAAGCCCGCACACCTAGAGCCCGTGCTCTGCAACAAGAGAAGCCACCGCAATGAAAAGCCCATGCACCACAACGAAGAGTAGCCCCCGCTCACCACAGCTAGAGAAAGCCAGCACGCAGCAACAAAGACCCAACGTGGCCCAAAATAAATAAATTTATTTAAAAAAAGAAAATCTTTGTTCTCATGAAGGATATAGTCTAGTAAAAAATAGGGGGGAAAAAAGAAAGATAAGAAGACAGAATAAAAACTCAAAGTATCATTAATTATTACCTTCTAAGAGATAAATAGGAAAGGAAAATTGAAATAAAAAAGAACTATTGAACAATAAAAGGCATAACAGAAATAAAACAATTAACAGAAGAGTCAGAAGACAATGCAAAGCAATCTCCCAAGAGCAGAACAAACATCAAAGAGATCAACAAGAGGAGAAGGAAGATCAGGGATTAGAAGGTCAGCCCAGGAGTTCCAGCCTCCAAATAAAAGGAGTTCCAGAGAGACACAAAACCGAAGGAAAGAAAACTAAGAATAACACAAAACGTCAGGCCTGGGGCTTCCCTGGTGGCTCAGTGGTTGAGAGTCCACCTGCCAATGCAGAGGACACGGGTTCATGTCCCAGTCCGGGAAGATCCCACATGCCGCGGAGTGGCTGGGCCCGTGAGCCATGGCCACTGAGCCTGCGCGTCCGGAGCCTGTGCTCCGCAGCGGGAGAGGCCACAACAGTGAGAGGACCACGTACCTCAAAAACAAAACAAACAAACAAACAAACAAAAAAGTCAGGTCTGGGGTGAGGGGGGCCACCTGGCCCAGGACAGTGATGAGAACGTACATCATCAACTGATAGTTCAGAACATGGGGAACAAGAGAAGCTCCTGTGGGGCCAGATCACACACAGAGACCTGAAATCACCATGGCATCGGCTTCCACCAGTGCCGGAAACTACAAACAGTGAAGCAACATCTTCAAAATTCTGAGAAAATAATTTTCAGTAGAATTCTATACCCAGCTAAACTAAAAGTTAACTGAAGAGTGAAACAAAGATACTTTCAGAATCAAGGGCAAAAGAAAAATCTAGCTAATGTTTCTTAGTTATCATGAATATGCACTCAACAGAATAAGCAGTGAGCCAGACAGAGAATAGACGTCCCGAGCGTGGGGACACGGGAGCGCAGGCGTGCAGGTCCCATGGGGACCAGGACAGAGTGGGGCAGGAAGCGGGATGCCAGGAGCGAAGTCCCCAACAACAAGGGCCACCACAAGAGAGGTGTGGCAGGGCACGTGCTGGGGTGAGAAGAGAGAGGTTGACAGGGGAGCAACAGGGTTGGGTGAGAAAGGAGTTGTGCTCAGGTACCGTGTGGTTCAGTAACCAACACGTGAGCAGTGGACACCAGTCTAACCAAAAGAAGGTGATGTGACGAAGCTGGGAAATGGAGGAAGAGGAAGCAGTGATGCAGCAGAGGGGAGAAACAGCCCTCCCTCACACCTTCGAAAGAAATCAAATACACACATTTTAAGACTAGCAGCTTAAATGGGCAGTAAATGCCTGAGAAAATAGGATGCCTGAGATGACTGCCCCTTGGAGATGGGGACAAGCAGGACAGGAGAGTACCTGCTGTTTGATTCTTTAATCAGTAGCCTTAGCTCTTCATCTGGTGTCCTAGAAGGATGGCCACTGTCAAGGGACAAAAATGGTGCAGCATGGTGTGTGTAAAAAACAAAAACCAAGGAAGGAGACACATCGGGATATCACCTGATTACAGGGTTGGGGACAGTAAGGCCACAGGATAAGAGAGGAAAGAAAGCAGAAAGGACAAACTAGGCATTTTACTTGCCTGGAGTACATGATCTCGGGGATGAATCTGGTGAATCCCCAAAAACCGCAGGTAAACTTGTGTCTGTATTAAAATTGCACGTGCACGTGGGTTAAGTGTACTTCTGAGGACTGACTACAGCTCTTGTCAGATGGCTAAAGGAGCTGGTAACCACCACCCCCAAAAGTAAGAATGAGTGATCTGCCAGACTGGAACGCCAAGCAAAGCTCATCTTCTCTCCCGGGACAGCTGCGGCCTCTCCTCCGGCGCACAGCAGGGGACACCGCGAGGCCCTTCTGGACGCAGGAGCGGCAGCGCCCAGTCGGGGAAGGTGTACGAGATGGCTGCTCCCCAGCCCAGGACAGGAGAGACCACAGCCCTTCCAAAAGTAGTCAGGGTGGTCCGCAACGACATCGGGTCCGAGGCCCTGGAACTGTGAATGTCACCTTATAAGCAACAGGGACTTGGCAGGTGGGATTACATTAAAGAGCCCTTGCTGGGAGAGGACCCTGGGTTCCACACGCAGGTGCGACCACAGGTGTCCTCAGGGGAGGGAGGCAGAGGGAGGTGTGAAGACAGGACACAAGGACGGAAGCAGGGGCGCCAGGGCAGTGTGACATGGGGCCCAGGGCCGAGGTGTGTGGGACAGCCTCCAGAACTGCGAGGGGTACATTTCTGCTCTTTAAGCCACTAAACTGGTGGTAATTTGTTACAGCGGTCACGGGAAACGCATACACGTGCTAACCAGAAAGTAAAAGGTTTATGGGAATTCCACCAAATTCAAAGAAAATGTAAGACTCCCTGGCTTCGCTGTGTTTTGTGTACTTGCTACACAGCATGTGTTAAGTCTTCACTAACACTGTTTTCTCCTTCATCCTGATCCTTTTGCTTGGCCCGTTTCAGACAAAGACAAGTGTCAAGAGACAATATAATCAGAACGCAAACATGCTCTCACCTCTGCTGTGGGAGATGCAGGCGGGCGGCATGGGCCACTCCTTCCACTGGGCAGGCAGCCTTGACCGCCCTCACCTCCCCCGCCTCCGGGCCAGCTGGCCCCTCCGCCAGGGCCACACTGGTCCTGGCCTCCCAGCCCGCAGCTGTCCTCTGCCTGGCCACTGGCCCCTTCCTCTCAGATGCCCTCCTTCTAGAATGAGGGGGAAGGAGGCCTGCCCTTGACCCCGGGGCGCAGCAGTGTCCAGGCCCGCTCCTCTCGGCTGCACAGGCCCACTCAGTGCCTGCCTCTCACCTCCTGACCCTGCACAGGACACTGCCACCCAGCACCCGCCCACAGGTCAGCTCCACACGTCCGTCCAGCCCAGGTCCTCCTCTGCCCATCCCGGCCCACAGGCGGTCATGCAGCGCCTCGGCTGTGGGCGCCTCAGCGATGGGCTGTCCCCATCTGAGGAGCATCCCTGAAGCCCAGGTCCTGTGCCGGCCACCTCTCGCCCATTATCTCCAGGCCTCAAGGCCACTGGGTCGGAAGGCATTCTGAGGAAACCTCACGCTGTGGCCATTATGTTTCCAAAGTAAAACTTCAGATATATTCTCTCCACTCACCGCCCTCTCCCCACTGCCTGCTTGGGCTCCTGCATCAGACCTGGGTGCGGGGGGGGCGCTCTGGGAAAGCGGCGCCTTGCCCGCAGGCCTCACTGTCCCGCCTGCAGGTCCCCCGGCCTCACAACGGCCCATCCCATCACAGCATGTGAAAGTAACGGACACTGACCACACGGATCCACTCACAACCCTGAGCAGCCTCACAGGCAGGTCCCGTTACACACCCAACCCAGCAATGGAGAAACTGAGGCACAGAGAGGGTGGTCACCTGCCCAAGGGCTCTGTCTACACTCACAACTCTGGGCTGCTCTCTGTCTACACCCACAACTCTGGGCCACTCTGTCTACACTCACAACTCTGGGCCACTCTGTCTACACCCAAAACTCTGGGCTGCTCTCTGTCTACACCCACAACTCTGGGCCGCTCTGTCTACACCCACAACTCTGGGCCACTCTGTCTACACTCACAACTCTGGGCCACTCTGTCTACACCCAAAACTCTGGGCTGCTCTCTGTCTACACCCACAACTCTGGGCCGCTCTGTCTACACCCACAACTCTGGGCCACTCTGTCTACACTCACAACTCTGGGCCACTATGTCTACACCCAAAACTCTGGGCTGCTCTCTGTCTACACCCACAACTCTGGGCCACTCTGTCTACACTCACAACTCTGGGCCACTCTGTCTACACCCACAACTCTGGGCCGCTCTGTCTACACCCACAACTCTGGGCCACTCTGTCTACACTCACAACTCTGGGCCACTATGTCTACACCCAAAACTCTGGGCTGCTCTCTGTCTACACCCACAACTCTGGACCACTCTGTCTACACCCACAACTCTGGGCCGCTCTGTCTACACCCACAACTCTGGGCCTCCCAGTCTCACCCCTCCACCCCTGAGCTGCAGCATGGAGTCTGCACCGGGAAGCCGGCACGGCACTGCACTGCGTTGCTGCAGTGGATTTCCAGAGTTGGGGTCTCTGGAGGCGGCCTCTGGCCAAACAATGCGGCCGCCCGTGAGATCGGACAGGAAACTCGGGAGCCGTGCGGACTCGGCCCGGGGCGCGCGGGCTCGGCCGCCGTCCGAGCGAACGCGGTGGGCACTGCAGGCCCGCGGCTCGGCCCGGCCCCGACCCCCGGCCCTCCTGTCCCGCCAAGGGCCGGCCCCGCGGCGGCCCCACAACCCGGCCGGAGTCGGGCCTGGGAACAAAAGGAGGGCGGCGGCGGCGGCCGGGCGGCCCCGACCCTGAGGAGCCGGCCGCCCCCAGCACCCTCCGCTCCGCTGGGCGGGGCGGACCGCGGAGGGCGCGAGCGCGCGCCCAGAGAAGAAAGAAAGCGGAGGCGGGGCGGCCAGCGCCCGGCCCGCAACCTACCGGCCGCTCGCTCTCCGGCCGCGATCCGCTCCGCCCGCGCGCCCAACGGTCGCCTCCGCTGTCTCCCAGGGCCGAGGGGCGGGGCCGGGAGAGGGCGGGGCCGCAGAGAGGGGCGGGGTCGATGGGGGGCGAAACCAGCGCGTGGGCGGGGCCTAAGGGGCTCTTTGGGGGCGGGGCCCATGCGGGAGGGACCGGTGAGGGGGCGGGGCCGGGTAGGGGAGGGGCTGATGGGGCGGGGTCGAGGGAGGGATGGGACCCCCCTGGGGGCGGGGCCTTGGGAGGAGCGGGACCTCCAGGAGGGAGGTGGGGCGGGGTCGTGGCCTCCAAGGGCGTGGGAGGCTCTCAGCATGGGGCCGGAGTGCTTGGTCTATGGAGCTGGGACGAGGAGTCCAGTGGACGGGATGGGGGGCGGCGCTTCCACGGGACAAGGGAAGAAGGAGACGAGGAACGGATCTTGAGGGGGCGGATCTTGAGGGGCGGGGACCCCCGGACAGGGGCGGGACTTCCGCTACCCGCGAGACGTGGCGGGTCCTTCTCTGGCCGTGGGTTCCCTGCGCCGTCGTCCCGTGTCCCCTCCCGCACAGGGTTCTCTCCCGCGCCCTCCCCGCCCCCCGGTCCCGGGAGGTGCGTTGAGACTTCCTCCGCGCCCCGCGTCTCGAGGACCCCGCCCCCTCCTCTAGACTGCCTTCCGCGACCTTGGATGATCATCAGACCGTATTCCACCAGGAAATCGCTTTATTTTTGCGGAAGGGAGTGTGGTGTCCCCCGCGGATCACAGCTGCCCCCTAGTCCCCCAACAAGGGGCAGAGGCCAGTCAGGCCAGGCAGGTGCCCAGCACGACCCAGGCTGCCCTGGTGGTCCCCAGGGCGCCTGCTCCCCTCCCACCTGTCCAGACACTGGGCCTTGTGCCCGGGAAGACCGTCCAGGGTTGGCTCTCCTCCCCTCCGGTTGTCTTCTTCCTCAGCGGTCACTACTCTGGAAATCCCATTCCCGTTAGTCATAGTGACCGGCCAGAGTATTTTCAGGAAACAGTCTGCTGGGCATTTATTGTACAAGCTAAGTGTGGGAAAAAATCAAGCCCAGGACTCCTGACTAGTCAGGCCTTGACTTTCAGTTATGCAGCCAGCACCCAAACCTGGCTGGAGCCTACTGGGTTGTATATTAAATCATCGTGACAAATACACCAACCATCACACTTCAAGCCCCTCGGCTGACTGTGAAAAATCAGAAAATCTTAAGTTATGCTTCATATTCCCTTCAGTGCTCCCAAAAGGGCAGCGAAAGACAAATTTCTCACTACCTGACATGTTGTCAAGATGCATCTTCCCCTTATGTTTGCAAATGAAATAGCTCGATAGCATCTGGGGATGTGGACCTGTGTTGGCAGAAGTGTGCTGGCCATCAGAAGGGCTGCCGTGCTCTGCTGAGAGCAGGTAGTGGTGAGATCTCGGGCACTGGGGCCAACGGTCTCTACAACAGCACAGCTACAGACTGTGTCCCCCCCAAAACTTCACATGTTGAAGCCTATTCTCCAATGTGATGGTATTTGGAGGTGATGAGGTCATAAGAGTGGAGACCCCTGAACGTGATTAGTACCTTTGTAAGAGAGACCCCAGAGAGCTCCCTCACCCGATGGGCCATGTGAGAACACAGACCAAAGACACTGTGAACCAGGAAGCAAGTCCTCACCAGACACTGAATTTGCCCACACCTGGATCTTGGACTGCTAGCCTCCAACGTGCAAGAAATAAATTTCTGTTGTTTCTGAGCCACCAGTCTGTAGTATTATTGGGGTAGCAGTTAACAGGGCGAATGTAGGGTCTTCCACGTGGTGTCTAGATTTGCTCGGCCCTACCTGTGCTCTGAGCCAGCAGAGAGCACTGGACGCCTCTTATCTTGTCAGTTCAGGTTGCTATGACAGATACCATGGACTGGGGGTCTTAGACGGCAAATGTTTATTTCTCACAGTTCTGGAGCCTGGCGTTCCAAGATCAAGGTGGGGACAGATCCCTGGTCTGGTGAGCGCCCTCTTCCTAGTTTGCAGATGGCTGTCTTCTTAGCACAGAGAGAAGACAAAAGCTCACTCATGTCTCTTCCTATAAGGGCACTAATCCCATCACAGGCACTCATCACAGGCAAGGCCACTGTGAGTCTAGCCCCCTGGCAGGCCCTGCACAGGTCACCACTAAGTGGGGGGAGGGTGCTGGGAGCTGACGCAGTGCCACGCAGCCCCTCCCCGCACCCTGAGCCATTGCCAGAAGTCCGGCGGGCACACACTGCCAGGCTGCTCTCCCCAGCCTGCGTCTGCTGTACCATCCCTGCTCAGAATCTCCCGGGGACCCCACCGTCTGCAGGAAGAAATCCACTGTCTGAGTCCAAGGCTGGCATTCCAGGCTCCCCTCCACAAGACCCCTTCCTGCCTTGCAAGAAGTCAAGAGGACGGGACCTTGGGCCTTTCAGCCAGGCGCCCTTGGTGTAGCCAGACACAAGGCCAGATCAGAGCTCCAGTGGTCAAGCAACTAGCGTGGTCCAAGGTCCTCTCCACCCTCCTGAGCTGGTGCTCCTCCCGCCTGCCTGTCCTTGGCCGGCCTGCTGGGAAGCAGCTCCCACACGCATCACCTGTCACACCCCGCCTCCACCCCACACACCCCTCCCATGCACCCACCAGACCCATACACCCACCTGCCACTGTCCCAACATTCTGTAAAGGGGCCAAGTTCAGGTCTGTCCCACACCCCGCAAACCACCCCCCTCTACCCTGGAGCTCCTGGACAGGAAGGAGCATCAGAAGGGTGGGAGTGCCCACGCATACCAGGCACGTGCTAGGCTTGGGGACACAATATCCAGGACAGGAGAGGCTCCAGGAACTCCAGGTGGACCAGCCCAGCGGGTGCCATGGCCCATGGGGGCCGTCCAGCAGAGAGGCCTGCAGGGCCACTTCAGGAGGAGTTGGGGAACTACGTCCAGGATACTGGGCAGCTGTGTTTCCAGAAGAGCCCTTGGCTGGGTGGAGGGACAATGGAAAGGGGCAGTGGTGGTGATGCTGGGGAGTGGGGACAGTGCCCCGGCCTTGGGGAGGGACAGGGCCCTGGGGAAGGAGCAGCAGTGGGTGTGAGAGACTGGAGGCTGTGGTGTGGGCAGGGGAGGGGCAGGGGCCCTGGGCCAAGACCCAAGGGGCAAGGCTGGTGTGGAGCCCAGCGGGTTAGGGCAGCTGGGGGACCCCAGCAAGTTAGACGTGGGGCTGAGCACCCCCAGCTCGGGCCCTGCTCACACGCTGTCCCCACCTGAAGTCCCCAAGTGGCCCCTCGTGAGCCCCTCCCTTGCAGGCAGGCAAGCCGACCAGCCCCGAAGGTCTGCAGAACCCACCCTCCACGCCCTGTGTTTTGGAATTCATCAGGATCAGTGAACAGATGAAATAAATCAAGTGAAGCACTATGTTGTTTTTAACCAGAACA